>NC_136920.1:71100867-71343367 GCF_949752795.1 Hyperoodon ampullatus
CTAAGCTTATTGTTCCCACTGCCCGGACGCTCTTCATGTGGCCTGCACAGGGGTTCCTTCAGATCTCTCTACTCCATAACACTTCCGCAGAGTCCCTACCAACCCATCTAAAAGAACAATCCTATAACTCCCTATTCCCTTAACTTGCTTCCATTTTTCTCATGGCATTGAGTCACCTCATGATGTTACTGACATTACTCATTATGTATTTAATTGTTTATTTTTTCCTCATCTGTGTTCCCCTATTAGAATGTAGGCTCTATGAGAACAGAGATTTTTGTCTGATTTGTTCACTGTTGTATCTCCGGTGCCTAGAACAGCGTCTATTACAGAATAAGCACTCGATAAATAATTTGTTGAATCAAAAAATAAATGAATGCATTTTGTAAGTTGCTTTGTTTTCTATTTTGCTCAGGCAGATAGGAAGCTTAGTAATAAATTCAATGATGAGTCATGGTAATGTATTAGCCTTCATTGTGAGCATATATGCTTCTTCCTTTTTTAATATTCTGATAGTCTTGTAACCTCATACATCCCCTTTATTATAAGATATTTCTAAATCTTTTGGAATGGGACAGATAAACACCAATAGGCAGGTAGGTTGGGTGCCTGGTTGGGTACCTGGGAGGCGACCCACACTAAGTGGGAAAGGGTGTATTTGTTAATCAGCACTAATGATTAAATGTGATGCAAGAAAGCCCTCAAGCTAGGACCCCAAATCTTTGGCTGCAGTATGATGCTTGGGAGCCTGGAAAGAGCCAGATAAAAAAGAGTCAATGGGTCTAGCAGAGCCAGAGAAGGAGGGAAGCAAGTTTTACCTTTTCATTCCTGCAGTTGCTCAGCCCCATATTATTCATGGTAGACAGTTTCCCATCAACACCATGCGGCTGTTGCTGCTGTTGCTCCCGCTGGATCTGTTCTCGCATCTTCCGAGCTTCCTGAATAGCTTTCATCACTGTATCCTGATCCCCAAACAGGGCGGGGGAGTTGAGACTGGACAGGATATCTGCATATACAGGATGCATTATTAGAGGCTTGTAAGGTTAGACTCTTAAAAAATACTGCTATTACCCACTCCCCTGTATAATACCACATTCTCTGAAGAAGGAAGAGACACATTTGCTATTAAGAAAACTGCAATACAGCACAGAAATCCAGGGTAACCGAGCTGTGATGGGGGTTTTTTAGCCCTCGGAGGACCAACGCTTCAGTTCTGTCAACACAACTCCTCACAGATGAAGGTTCCTAGATTCATATACATACATACATATATATATATATATATTCTGGCTATACCTAACAATTAGGGGGACAGTAGTGGTGAAGAAAGGGGTGGGGATGGGTGCAGAGACATCTGTGGTGCAGGCTGACCATTATATCTGGTGTGCTAATGCAGCAAAGTTGTTTCTGGCCCAGCCAAAAAAAATCTGTGAGGCTACATGTGTCCTTTAGCAGATATCTGTATCTGTGTGTTCATATGTCCACTGCAGGAGAGAAAGGGTGGGAAGGAACATACCGCACTCTCTGTTCCCCAATCACTGGCTGGTTAATGAAGCATTCTACTCATCACGCTGCCTCAGTTATTTACCAAGAGAATGACAACCCATTTCCTACCCCCAACCCGAACACCCACTGTTCTCAGTTCCCTGTCTTCGTGATAGTAAGGCTGTATGTGTGGGAATGGATTTCACATAAGTATACAGCTTCAAATAAAGTGAAAACATTTACTTTCATTATATTCCATGCAACACAGAAGGACAAAATTCAAAATTAAACTAATTTTCCTCCATATCTTGCATTTTACTGTAGGTTAAAATTAATACTTTAGATGAGGCTTTCCAATTTTAGGCAAAAAGAGAGCAATTGCTTGCTGACTGATAGATTTCAGCTGCTGTGATAAAGTTTAAGGTGATCAGCTTGTGTGTATCCTGGTGTGAGCATTTCATAGCACATGCATGTGTGTGTGTGTATGTGTGTATATCTGTGTGTGTGTGCACACACCTCACAGAGACAGAAGGGACAGAGGAAATCAGACTACAATCAAGCTCACATCACACGTCTATGTATGTGCAGTGCGTGTGTGTATGTACTTGAGTTTAGAAAATATCACCAACACTATCTATGGAAAAGTTTTAGAAAGTTAAACAGCCACTTTTTAGGATATAGAAAACCCGTATCTTTTTCTCTGAAGCTTTTCTGATTAAAAAAAAATTTCTATCCAGTATTGTCTGGACAAGAGCGCTATTACTTCAGCTCATTTCTAGCTCACGATCTAAAGAATACGCTCTGCTGACGTATAAACTCCATAAGAGCAGGGCCTGTGAAACAGTCGTCTTTGTCCCTCACAATGCTCAGTACAGGAGACAAATGCTTTCCAAACAAAATTCAGAAGTGGATTATAGGATGGCCATTTCAAGATCAAGCCTATTATTTATCCTCATGTTGGCTTTTGTTTCCCCTCATCTCACGACTTTCAACAATTCAGCAATCATATTCACATGCTGGAAATGATTCATTTCTCTTTCCCACAGCAATCCCACTGACTTGGAGTGAAAACCTCTGGGCCCCTGAAAGAGGCATCCTAACTCAAAAAGAGAATAGGCTGCTGTATGGATCCTAATGTCCCCAATTTCAATGAGGAAGATTTACATCTCATCATCAGAAGATTCACTTAGATTCAGCATAGCTCAGCGTATATTCCAACTGTGAGTTTATAAAAAGAGCACTGAGTTATATGTCAGAGGACCTGGATTCTAGTTTTGACTCTGCTAATTGATACCTACATGGCTGTGGGCAAGTCATTTTAACTCTAAGACCACAATTTATTATACAATGAGAGTAATAATAATATACTACCTAACTCATTGGATTATTGTGAAAAATCAAATGAGATAAGATAGGCAAAATGTTTTTTTAAATTGTATATGGCACATTATTTTATTTATTACAGGAAGCAATTCAGGCTATAGGATTCAACAACACAAGGAAGGTAATACGGTGAAGAAATGCTAGTTCTAGTCCCTAATCCCTTTGAAATTTTGTGCTTTATTTGAAAATTAAGAGACTTATAGAGCATAGTAACAATAATGTTCATATTTATTTGGCTCTCTGCTACTACGTGCTTTCGTGCTTTCGCAATTACTGTTTCATTCCACATGTATATGTAAATGTGTTGCTATTCGGTTGTCCAGTCTTTTTAAATTGCATGCCTTCTGGGTGCCAGATACCATGTTAGGCACTTTATATATTTTTTTCTCTTTTAATTCTCATAACAACCTATGAGCTAGGTAATAATATTTCCCTTCCAGAGATTAGGAAACTGAGTTCAAAAATATTAAATAATTTTCACAGGGTCACATAGCTAGTAAGTAAAGGCTCTCTCTCAGTCCAAGTCTGCCTGATGCCAAATCCCATTTTTTTCTCTATACTTCTCATATGGGTATGAATATCCCTAGAGATACCTGTCAATACATCAGAGAATGTAAGGAGGCAGAGGATCACTATGACATATCTTACTAGACATTAACTTTATTTCATATGATGGCAATAAAGTGTGTCATTCATATTTGCTTCAATGCAAAACTGATATGGGATAAGATGTAAAATTCACAAACATTTTACAAAGAAAATATAAAATGTCAAATAAATTTTGGACTTTTGGCAGGCAGCTTTTAGGCCAGGTTCCTTTAGGCCCTTGGAGGAGGGTTCATGTTGACTCTTAATCTGCCTAGAGTTGCTTCAGTGGCAAAACACTGACCAAACACAGAAATTTCTAAGTCTCTGAGTGTTGGATCTAACTCATCATCATCTGAAGAACCCATCCCAGCAGGATTTATATTATAAACTTTTCTAAAAGTTCTGGTCACCCAAGACACTATAACTGGGTTATGTTTCAGTAGAAAAGATTTTACTTTTACTTTATTTACTTTTACTTTTTTTTTTTCTTGGACTAAGGAACACTTTGGAAACAAGAATCAGTCATCAGTAAACATGTTTTGCTTTCTTTTACCTAATTCATAAGTCTCTTCCTGGTGTTGACCTTTCCATTTACCTAAAGAGGATCCTCTTCCCAAGCTTCCTCCAATGGGGCTGGGGATGCTGCTTTTGTTAGGCAGATTGACAGGGCTGGTTTTGCTGGCTGGAAAGAGGCTTTGGGTGGGAGATGTTGGAGACTTTACAGGCTCAGCTGTCTTGGGTCGGGATGAGAGATTCAGCGGCTGTGCTGCTGCTTCATCCTACAAGAGTTTACCATAAATAATTATTTTTTTAAAAATGAAGCACATTATCACTTAGTAAGCCACAGTTATTTTATACCTCAGAGACAATGCCACATTCTCCTACAATAATAACAAAAGAAGCTAATGATCTACCTCCTTGAAGATTCATCAGAAGGAAACCTCATTAATTTCCCTGTGTTATGTTTCTATTTACATTAACTGTGTAGTTGTATCATTCTTTTTGCCAAATTAAAATCTGAATTAGCTCACATTACAGCTTAATTTCCTAATGTGTTTTCAAGGGATCTAAATTAACCTAGGGCATTTACAAAGAATTATTTAAAATTTCAGCAGCTCTGTAGTGCTTTTGTGTTATTCTCTCTGAAAAGTTCCTGGAACTATAAATAGGCTCTGCCACTAATTTTTTAATATATATCTTAAATCAAACAATAGCAAGTACTTTAAAAATGGAAACACAAAGCCTTCCTCTGCTCTTCTGGGCCTTTGCCCAGGGAGCCGCATGCCACAGCATGGCTTCTATGTGGCTTTCTGGGTGTGGGCACTCTTCATGGTCTATATTCTGGTCTCTATTTATGTTTAAAATTAATTTTTGCAAAGAGCAAGCACACATTATAATTATGTTTTACATACCATGCTATATACAATTTATTTTTCATGTCTAAAGTGATGTCTCTTTATATTCTTTGCTACATATATTTACAGCATGTCTATTTTAAGATGCCTGTTTTTCTATACTGAGCACAGTATTCAAATACCTGGCTTGTAACTCTGGTTTTAGCAGGAGCTTGAAAGCTAAGCTCCTCACCTTTATTTTGTTTCATTTATCCTGCTATAAAACACCCTTAACAACACTTCCATCATTCTAGAAATTTAATTGTAATATGAGCATATTCATTTAAATGTTCAGTTTTAAGATCTGCATTATTGTGTTTAAAATAAAATTGTCAGCAAATGTTAACTCCTGTTTTGCTTCTGAGAAGACACAGAGAACTTGCTTTTAATGTTATTGTTTAAAACACACAGTAGAGCTTGGAAACTGAACTTTCTCCCCTGGGGCAAACATGTGACCTCTCTGGGCTCAATTTCTTCATCTATAGAAAAAAGGGTCTGATTCTAGCTGATCTCTAAGGTCTCTTCCAGTACTAATGGTCACTGTTTAAGAGGGAACAAAAAGGGATGCCAGAAAACAGTACTCAGGAAGGAGGATTAGAAAGAGAAAACGAAAATAACATGCACAGAGGAACCTTTATGTACTAACACCGTGCTAGACATTTTCACAAATATTAGCTCATTTAACTACCAATAACTCTATGAGGCTGGGCAGTAGTATTCTAAATTTACAAAGGAAGAAGCAGTCAGAGTGATAAAATGACTGTCCAAAGTCATACATGGAGGGACAAAATTTGAATTATAGTTTACTGGGCTCCAAATCCCAGGCCCTTTTTCTACTAAACTATCAGCTAAAATAAGTCATTTGATAATGTAGGGATACCCTAGCTTTATTCTGTTGTTTTGTTTGTTTGTTTGTCTTGGTAGGAAATAAGTAATCTGGCACATCTATGGTGCAATGCACTTTTATCTCTATCTAGACATAGGATAGGTTCTCAGGAAACGTAGTTGTATCCATTACAAATGTTGAAATTATCTGATATGCTTTATTACAATTTAGTTGCCTTTGCTCTGAACTAAAAAAATATTAGACTAGTTAGTTCCTTTACTCCTATCTAAATAATAGTGATTTATAAACTAGGTATTTAGTTAGTTTTCTCCACATTTCTTTTACTTCGGGTTTACCAAGCTTCATAAGATACCTGAGTTCAGAGTTTTCCTCAAATTTGGAAAATTTTCAGCCATTACTTCTTCAAATATATTTTTCTGTCCCTTCCTTCTCCTCCTGGGGCTCTAGTTGCATATATGAGGCCATTTGATGTTCCACAGCACTGATAGTCTTTTTTCTATGTATTTCATTTTGGACAGTTTCATTGTTATGTCATCAAGTTCACTAGTCTTTTCTTCTATAATATCTAATCTGTTGCTATTCCAAATCAGTACTAATCCAGAGTACTTTTCATCTCAAACACTGTATTTTTCATCTCTAGACATTCAATATAAGTTTTCCATGTCTTGTCCTATAATGTTCATGTTTTCCTCTACATTCTTGAATATATGGAGTTTATAACACTTGGTTTTACTCAGTTTTGAATATAGGCAAACTTCAGATATATTATGGGTTTGGTTCCAGACCACTGCAGTAAATCAAATATCACAATAAAGCTAGTCACATGAATTTTTGGTTTCCCAGTCCATATAAAAGTTATGTTTATACACTACTGTAGTCTATTAAGTGTGCAATAGCATTATGCCTAAAAAAACAACGTATATACCTTAATTAAAAAATACTTTATCGCTAAAAAAAATGCTAACCATCATCTGACTATGCAGGGTTGCCACAAACATCCAATTTGTAAAAAGTGCAATAGTTGTGAAGCACAATAAAATGAAGCTCAATAAAAAAGGTTATGGGACTTCCCTGGTGGCACAGTGGTTAAGAATCTGCCTGCCAATGCAGGGGACAAGGGTTCGAGCCCTGGTCCGGGAAGATCCCACATGCCGCTGAGCAACTAAGCTTGTGCACCACAACTACTGAGCCTGTGCTCTAGAGCCCGTGAGCCATGACTACTGAGCCCGCACGCCACAACTACTGAAGCCCACGTGCCTAGAGCCCGTGCTCTGCAACAAGAGAAGCCACCGCAATGAGAAGCCCTCACATCACAACGAAGAGTAGCCCCCACTCTCCACAACTAGAGAAAGCCCACACGCAGCAACAAAGATCCAACGCAGCCAAAAATAAAAATAAATATATTTATTAAAAAAAATAAATAAAAAAGGTATGACTGTATATTCTAATTTATTATTTATTCTTATAATTCAATAATTGCCATTTCCACCAACAATGCCACTGAGCATGGGAAGCACCTATTAACTCCCAGTCAAGTCAGTCCCTTTCCACAATGGCAGGCCTGTTGTTGGTCCTCACAGCCTGTCCTGGCCCAAGAGAAACTTTGTGGGTGAACAGGAGCAGATATGCTTACCTCTTCACTTGGCTATAGTTGGAAGTCCCTTATAAGAGCTGTTTTTACTGTCTTATATACTAATTCTATCATCTGTGTTATTTTGGGGTTTGTTTCTAATGATTGATTATTCTTTTCATCATTGTTCATATTTTCTTGCTTCTGTGAAAGCCTGGTAATTATTGAATACATGCTCCACATTGTGAATTTTACAGTGTTGGCTTTCATAGTTTGTATATTCCTTTAAATATCTGTGGACTTTGTTCTGAGACACGGAAAGCCTTACTAGGCTTACTTTTAAGCTTTGTTAGGCAGGTCCAGAGCAGTCATTAATCTAGGGATAATCTGGCCCCACTAGTGAGGTAATACCCTGTTGGGGACTCTACTTGGTGCCCATATGTCAAGTGATCTTTCCAATCTGGCCAGTGGGAACACAAATCATTCTCAGTTCTTTGTGAACCCTGCAATGGTTTTGTCTGCTACATTGGTCTTTTTCCCTGGCCTCAGAGAGTTTCCTCACATGCATATGCTGATCAGTACTCAGCTAAATACAGGGGAACCTTCTGCAGATTTCCAGTGCTCTCTCTATTATATACAGCTCCCTCCTCTGGTACTCTACCTCACAAGTTCCATCTACTTGGCATCCTTAAACTCTGAACTCTGTCTCTCTACTCGGGAAGCCTTCCAAGCTGCATGTGGCTACACGTCCCCTCCCCCCTCCCGCCCCCGCACTATGGCCTGGAAATTCTCTCTAGACAGTAAGGTGGAACAACTGTGGTGCTTGCCTCACTTGTTTCTCTTCTACCAGGGGTCACTGTCCTGTACTCCTATTGGAAATGTCTGAAACTACTGTTTTATATATTGTGTCTTGAGTTTTACTTGTTTAAGTTTGGAGAGTAAGTAAATCTCTGTTCCTCCATAATGGTTTAAAATGGAAATCTTCTAGGTTTCTTTTAGGATCTCTCTCAGTATACAACCAGATATTTCAGTTACAACCACTACTACCACCCACCACCATCTTCTTTATTAGCATCAGATTATCATCAACGTCATCACTATACTAACATTTATGGAATAGTCACTATATTCTAGAAGATGTATTATCTCATTTAAGACCCGTAAAAATATTAACTTCCATTTTACAGAAGCAAAAACTAAGGCTGAAAGAAGTAACTTGCCCAAGGTGACACATCTAGTAAAAGTGACATAACTGACATTTGAACAGAAACATCCTGACTGCTGATGTTGACCATTATAGCAAATAAAAATTCTGGGGGGAAAAAAGGAGAGGAAGACCATCTATTTTTATTTTTGTTACCTTCAGCTAACAATGCCCTATGTCACGTAGTCGTGTTATATACAGAGGGAAAGAATGACTACAGAGAGAAACATGAAATATTTTAGTGACCATAATTCTTTCAATTAGCAAAATATAAGATTATTTTCAGAACTTCTGTAATAATAGGTAGGAGCTATTTTAAAAATTTAAAACATTTGCTTTATGTCTTGGTCTATATATTTTTACTCACACATACAATAAACAGTCTAATAAGTATAATAAATGCCTCCTTTGTTATTAACATAAAGTATAGTCAAGTCAAATTATATAGAGAACTCCCTAAGAATTTGCATGTGGTCAAGTGAGTAATAAAATTCAGTTGGCCCACAAAGCTGGAATGGTAAAAGCAAATATAAACTTGAATCTAACCAGGGAACATTTTACTCATCCAGTAAAGGCTTGGTTTGGTGCAGTTCCATTTGGCCAACCCACTTATAAAATGACTTTTTCATGTTAAAATATCTAATACTCAATACCTCAAGTCACTGATGTTTGATATGCTTATACTCCAACAACTATAATTAAACAAAGTGCCTTGGTTTGAGTGGTAGTGTTCTCTTATTCACAAAAAGAAATTCTTGGAACACAAAATAAATAGTCTGTTTCCATAAGTTAATACTATCTTATTAAATGTAAACCGCCTATTGTCATATCTCAATATTTCTAACAACAAAGCATAAATGTTCATCTACTTCTTTGGAGAATCTAAAGGCATGGGTGGCATTAAATTAATTCCTTTGGGTGGGCACTGGCAGAACTATCCATCCTAATTATGTTTACTTTTTTTATCTTTGGTATTTGGGATCCATATTTTTAAGGGCTTTTCTGAAATCTCAAAGTCTCTATCTGCAAGTTTTAGAAAATAAAACAATTTCAGTAATTCTGTGGTCTTCAATGCTGTTTTGTTGGCCTTAGATGTTTCCCATGTAATGAGTTAAAAATAATTGCAAAATTTCTCCAAGTGCAGTACTTTGGGCACATTACAATAATACATCTGTGCTTAACATATCCCGCAAAGTAGGTAAGTCAGTGATACAAAACAATTGTTCCTTTGAGCTGTCTGAATTTGTTAATTCAATACAGGAAGCAAAGGCAATCGCAAAAACCTATAAGTACCAGCTGCAGCACAAAGTTAGACTGGATCATCAAGTCACCAAGCACCTCCTGGCTACCCCATTTTAAGACACTGAAAATCAGTGAGGAAAGGATCTATTAATGTTTCAGTCATAACTTGGGCAATCCTGTTTATCCTATCACAACTATACATGGCATCAAAGCATGATTAGGTTATGACACCACTCATTCCTCAGAGCCCACATTTATAACTATTTCTGAAGGAGAGAGCTTTATCAACAAACCATATAAAGTCCAGCACTGGGTTCTATTTTGTCAATCTAAAGTTTTGAGATCCTCCTCCTCTAGCACTGTAAGTTGGCTCCCCACCTGTTTAAGGAAGTTAGAGAGAAGTGTCACAAGACTATGACAAAGACTGGTAATAAAACCATGGCCATTCATGCCAATGAACATTAAAAAATAAAAGCCAGAATCCAAAGGGGGACAATTCTTGAGAAGTAAGTGTGTAGATATAGGTGAAGATCTCACAACATGGCACTATTGTTATCAAAAGGGAAACACCTGTTTCTCAGTGCTCAACCATGAAATTTACAATAAAGAGGAGCATTTTGGGGTTCCTTTAGGCTGTTTTGCTTCCTGCCGTTTATTCCCAACACAGCCTGGTTCACTACCTTTCTTGTGAAGCTATTTTCCAAACTGTTTCCATAATCCTGCAAAGCAAATACCTTAACTTGAGTTACAGGGCTGGTCCCTCTCTTTTCATTTTTTATCCCAGTAGGTGAGACTGCCCCTGCTGTGTTTGGTGGCTGTGGAGTTGATGGCATCTTTGCTCCAGGTGACACCTGCATGCTGGCCAGCTGAGCGGCATAGAGCTGCTGCAAAAGAGGGAAGACAAACATCATCTCTTTAAATGCAGCTGAAATGGAGTTTCAAAAAAAACTTACCGTATTGTTAGATAATTGTTTCTCTGACAGCCTTGCCATTTCTCTTTCACTATTTTTAAAGAGGAAAATGAAAGAGAATAAACAGTATAACAGAAAGAAAGAGCAATGATATGGGAGTCATTATTCTGTTCCTGGTCCTTCTAGAAATAAGTTTATGACCCTAAACAAAGGATTGGATTGCTCTAGGACTCAATGTCTTCAATCATACAAAAAGGAATTTGACTAAATGGTCTCAAATATTCTTCCTAGTACCTAAAATCTTCATAAAAGTTCCCTAAAAGTCGGTATGTCCATTCATGTAATTTTAATATTCATGAACTAAGAAACTGATCTAAACTTTCCTAGGGATTTCTGGAAGAACATCATTCTAATCCAATACTGACTAAACTTCTCTGGGGATGCTGACCCTTCTGAATGATAAAAGTGCTGCCCTCAAGATCCCTGAGGCCCAATGGAAGTCCCTCTTTCCTCAGGGTCTTATTTCTATGCAGCATATAACATAATCCAAAAGAGAATATAGCCAGATTTGTGGGGGCGAAAAAATCAAGCTTCTTTTTCCTAGCACAGGGTGTGAAATCCTTAACTGTAGATTTATTAGCTTTGGGGTGAAATTGGTGATAAATGAATGTGTTAATCTGCTATGGCTAACCAGAATTCAGATACCTCAATTTTAACACAATTTCATGCTTGAAAATGCCATTCAAATATCTTCTTTTCTTCTTAACATCAAGAATTAAGCCATCAAGATTATGACTACCTTGATAGTCATATTTCTATCATAATAAAATAGAAAGCTTCCTAGTTCATTAACCACAGAGAAAATAGCTCAAACTTTGCCATATTAGTAGGGGAGGAAAAACAGGTGGTTTGTATGTAATTTCCAGCATTACTATCATTCAGATGGACAAATAAGAAGAATTACAGATCTTTCAACACATGTAATTAAATGAAAGCTTAATAAAGAATAACTTGCAAGAGCCAGATGTGCTTATGTCATGATTGTTGCTTTCTTTGGACCAATTTTTCTAATATAACAAGCCTCTAAAGAAATTAAAGTTTCATAATTCTGTATGTGCAATGACTCAGTGGCAAGAAAAATTCACAAGTAAGAGTCAGTCAAACTGCTAGAACTTCGGGGGAAAGAAAGGACTATCTTGTTTCCTTTTTCCTTGTATCCTTTTATATCTTTTTCCTTTAAAATTCAGCCAGGTGTCTTCAAAGGAAGTGGGGCGTGGGGGTGGGGGGTGGATGCTGAGCCAGTGAAGAAAAGTTCTACACTGAATGGAGGGGAAAAGTACTGGCTATATGGTGGCTGGTATCATGACCAATATGCCTTACTATTGAGTGTTAAAGAGTCAGGAAATCTTCGAGAGGCAAGAGTCCTTAGACATCATTTATGCCTTCATTTTACCTCATGATTCACAAGATCAGAAGAAAGTCAATTTTACTCAATCTTGAGTCCTTCAAGGAACTTCAACTAGTGAAGACAAGCAGAAAAACAAATCTTTGGACACAAATCTATTTTTTAAAAGGCTGACTAAATTCAGAAATCCTTCAAAATAATTGAACAATATAGGTGCCTTGGAGAAACAGAGTAGCGTTCATTGCTCCCTCTACAGTTTCGACAATCATCTATTTTACATCCCGTTCTAAAGGCTTGTACCTAAGAAAGGCAAGGTGCCTTAGAATTGTTGATTCCTTGGAATTCCTTGTGCCTTCTGGTTCCTGATATGTTAGAGGCAGGAAGAAGTATAGCCACAGTCTGTGAAACTCACAGACCTGGGTAAACTGGACAGTAGAATATCAGATAAGATTTAGTAGAATGAGCCTTGAAATAGAAATCAGAAATTAGAGTCCAATGTAAAGACAGAAAGTGCTCATGAAAATAAAAATTTTCACATTCTGTCTAACAAAATATATTAGTTTAGATTAGAAGTATAGAGCTTTTTAGATTGAAGACTTTAGATCTGACTTGGAGAAAAGAATGCCATTCATTGAAGAGGCATAGGTTTACAGAACAATTTCACAAATAGCTCATCTTCTAAGCGAACATTAATTGATTATGTTCCATATGCCAGGCTCTGTATTAGGAGCTGAGGAGGATTCAAAGTCTTGGAACAAGTATATAGCTCTGGAGGAGATGGAAGATAAAGATCCTTAACAGTTGATTTGCACCTTTCCTGCAATGCTTATCCCTTTTTTAAACTTTGTGTTTAGTTATGCACATGTCTTATCATGCTTGATAGACTGTAAGCTTACTGAAGTCATGATCAACCTAATTATTATTATTATTATTATTTTATTATTATTTTTTTTTGCAGTACGCGGGCCTCTCACTGTTGCGGCCTCTCCCGTTGCGGAGCACAGGCTCTGGACGCGCAGGCTCAGCGGCCATGGCTCACGGGCCCAGCCGCTCCGCGGCATGTGGGATCTTCCCATACCGGGGCACGAACCCGTGTCCCCTGCATCGGCAGGCAGACTCTCAACCACTGCGCCACCAGGGAAGCCCCTCATTGACCAATCTTTTAAGCATAGGATTAAGAAAGTCCTATGAAGATCTCAGAAACCCACAAATACATATTACCTCTAGTAGTGTTTCTGGAGTTCTGTGTCCTGAGACTAGCCTTGGATCCTAGTGACACTTTAATAACTAAGTCTGTTTAGATTCAGCACAAAACAGTAGGTCCTCCCAACCAAACTCAGCCTTATGGTAAAATTCTTGAGTGTCTTTGAGTACACACGCTGGCCTATGGCCAAGACCTAAGAAATGTTTTGTATCAGGGTCATTTTACAACACTATTGTATTTGGGAAGAAAGGCATGCTTTTCCCCCCCAAGGAGTCAAATTTACGTCAAATTATAATTGATGGTGTCACAGTGCATCTAATATTTCCCATAATGTGAAATACATATATATTCTTTTATACCTGCTTTCTGTGATAAAATCACATAAGATCTCCAAAGGAGAGCACCATAAAAAAAAGGTGAAAGGCCTTTTATTCTCATAATCACGATTTTCACATAATCACTCATCCAGTCATCACCCCCATTCATTTGTGTGTTAATTCAACAAACATATATTGAGCACCAGCTCAGTCAGGTACTGTGCTAGGTATTTTACCTTTATTATTTTATTTCATCTTCAAAACAGTTATATATGATAGGAATTATTATCTATTTTAGAGTCACTTTAAAGCCCATGTGCTTTCTGCTTTTATATGTTAAAATAAGCTATACAGTGAATCACAATGAAACGCATTTCCTATTCCTAACCACCAGACAAGAATCATGGTCCAAGAAGACAGATTCTGATATTGCTGCTCTTCTGAGCTCTTTTGACGTCTTCCAGATGTCTCACAGCTGCTTTTTCTAAAATGGCATTTCACAATCCTCAAATGGAGAAAGAAGAGTTAAGGGTACTACCAGCTACCTTGAAGGAGCAAGGGGCACAATTTTTAGCTAAACTCCCTTCTCCAACCAATCTTTGAGCCATAATAGAAGACACCTGAAATACCCTTGTGACATACGTTTAAAAGACTGATAAAGTAAAAAGAACAATGCAGACTATGGGTAGAAATAGGAGAACTTGATAAAAAGAGAAACTGACAGGGGCTTTAAATTGGCACCAGTGTGCTCTAGTATATGGAAACCAAAGTAAAAAAGCAGGCACAACTTCACTTGTTGTATTCTCTTTGGAGTAAATTCTCCTGTGTTTTGTCATTTCAGTTAGAAAGGGCATTTTAAAGTGGCCTGTCGGAATCTGACCCAGAGAGAAAGAAAAAAAATTCTCCCTCAAATACAACTTGCCTATTGGTAGATAATGAAGGAAGGAAGAAAACAGAAAAATACTATTCTATAAAAACAGATTCAATAGGCACTAACTTGAAGATTTCAACTCTCACCTTTATATTTACCTGAGTTGCTATGGTTCCAAGTAATATCTGAGAACTCCAGGCCTCTAGCCCAGGTCAACTCAGATGCTGTTGCTGTGTTTCCCTGACACTACTCAGGGGCACAATAAGGAAATGTTGGAGAAACAAGCAGGGTGGGTAAGGGGGCAACCTTAAGAAAATGTCATTATTTACTTGATTGATGCTGCCTAACACTAGGCCCCAAGCCTGGCTCAGTTCTCCAGGGATATCCTGGATTTTGTTACCCTCTCAAAACAATACTGATGACCATTCCTCTGCCTACCAAGCAAGGCATGCTATAAAGCTGGATAAGTTCAGCTGTGAGGCTGTGAGAAGGTGAAACGGAGACAGGGGTAATTAAGCAGCTTGATTTAGTGCTTGTTCAGCACAGGGAAGAAACTGGGTCAGTAACAAGTCACTACAGACTGAAAGAGGGGTGGGGGAGAGAGCTTAAAAATAATTTGAAGGCGATCACAAATACTTTTACTTCTCATAAACCTCCAATGTCAACAAAATGATCCAGGAAATATAGCTGTGGTTTTATGGAAGGAAAGAACTGAAGTCCTTGTTTTCAGCATAGAAGCTACTTGTTTAGCTGTACCCCTAATATTTGATACCAAAGAAAATTGGCTGTGAGGATAGGAGGTGAGAGGAGGAATAGGGGAAGAACTACTACTCCCACTTGTCACATATTGGTTTAATTTCCAAGTTAATCTCCTTGCCCCTCCTGCATATTTTTCTATTGCCATATTTTCCTTTCCTATTAACCCCTCTTGTTTATCATAATTCTACTCATCTGTTGAGTCTCAACTCAAAAATCACCTTCTCCTTAAAGACTTACCTGACCACTGCCTCCTTTGTGTTCCCACTATACCTCATTCTCTATCTCTGTGTACTTTCACCAAATTATGAGTTCCTTAAGGGAAGAACTGAGTCTTATTTGCTTTTATGTCCCTAGCACCTTAACTTAATGCCTGACAATTAATAGATGTTCTGTTAACATGGACCATTAAAAACCCCTTCATTTACCTTGTCTCTGTCTTCTTAAAATTACTATAATTTCTGCCCACACCATTTTCTTAGTATACTTTTCCTCACACCCTCTCCAAAAAGAACCCCAGAGGTGGAGGTCAGTTCTCTTCATTTCTGTCTTTTTGGACCAATAAGCATGTGAATTCACCATGTAATGCATTGATTTTCTTGTAAAGAAACACCAGATAACACAGTGTTAGCACAAGGAAGAATTGTATACATGATCTAATCCAATCCTTTTGCTTTACAGATGAAGAAAACTAAAGCCTAGAAAAGGGAGTGATTTGCATAAGCATACCAACTTGTGAGCAGTGGGTAGAAAGAAATCTAGAACCCAAGGTTCCCTATTTTCCCCATTTGGTGTTCACAAGGACTCATTTCTCTTTGTGTTCTGTTCTCTTGGGGAACTAACTGCAAATAGAGTTTGTGCTTTCTATCAGAGCTTTTAGTTTGGACTACATAAAAGGGATGTTTTTCCACCGTTCCCCTAAGATTTAAAGAGAAATTCATCCTACATGTACTTAAAAAGTCATCATTGGGCACCCAAGAATGATTTATATTGTCGAATTTTATTTTAATATTTGTCTTAAAATGCATACATTTTAAAATGCAACCATAGTAATAATAATAATTAACCATAGTTAATTATAATTACATTAAGGTTTCTACAGATGTTTAAAATTAAAGTTTATGGAAAAATAAATAAAGGGACAAATTTGTCTCAGGTGAGAGAAGATCTATTTCACCCCCTTTGAGACTTCTGCCATTTGTCTTCCTACAAAAAACCAAGGGAAAAATGGGACAAGCATTGACTGTAAGCCACTGGAGAGCCAAGACCTGTTTAATTCATTTCATTATCCCCTGCAGCCGGCTCAAGAATGTCAAGTAAAGAAAAATGAATTCAAAAAAGAGTTTTCCTGGCTAGAGATCATCTTGCCTATTTTCCCAAGCACTGAGTAGCTTGCTCCTCTGACATAACTCATTGTGCTAATGGGACGGGGAATAGGGGGAATACGTTGGGTGTGGAGGAGAGGAGAAGCTGTGAAAAACAGAAAAAAGAATAGGAAAGAGGCTCAGGTCAAAGGTCCTACCCTTGAACAAAGAGAATATTTTTAAAAATTGGGAATCCATCAAATAACAGGGCACCCTGTCGTCTGCCATGAAAAAAAAAATCAGAATTCATTCTCTGATTGCACCAATTATATTGGAATGCACTCAGAAGAGCATTTCCTTATGGAACATAGTTGCACAGTGCAAATAACTAAAAATAAACAAATCCACCCCCAATAGTTTTAGCAAGAAAACTCAATCTCTCGCTGCTTCTTCCAAGTATCTTTTCTTTCAGGGTGCTAAAAAAAATATGTAAGTACATAATTCTTTATTTACAGAAATAAAAGTGCAGTCATTGAAACAACTGGTAATTTGGTTCTTGAAGCAAGATATTCGAAGAGGTGATAATGAGGGCAGTTGGAAATAGGCATTGTGGGAATGAATCTTACTGTTTTCCTCTGTTTCCAGGAGCTGGGCAGGCAATGCTGAAGAGATCCCAGCTCTCTGAATGTGCTCCAAGTGGTACAGCTTGCATTTGTAATGCTCCTTTAACTCTCTAGTCGCAAAGCCATAGCTCTAGTCGCAAAGCCACAGCTCATCAGAGAAGTCTTAAACAAATGCATCTTGACTGTACCAATAGGATATAAATATTCATCAATGAGTCCAGAAGTTGGATGTGAAATCCAAGCATTATTTCCCATAAACTAAGTCACAGGGAATTTTTCAGTGGGTATATATATTTGAGTGCATGTGCTGAGTTTAATAAAATACTTTCAGTAAATGAATATACGTTAGGTTCCCAATACTTAAAAGCATTGTTTCTTTGTAACTGAAAGGTGAATTTCAGTTCAAGCTCATTCAAAAACTATTTATTGAGTGGCTACTACTGGCCAGGTACTATGCAAGAAATATAGAGGAGGTCAGAAAAACTAAAAGAAGAGGACATATGAATACAGACCCAAAAGAACTGAGGGAGCAAACCAGGTCATTATCTGGGGATAGCATCGCAGGCAGAAGCAAAGGATAGGTGAAAAGTCCTAAGGCCAAGGGTGTGCTTGTGCTTAGAATGTTTGAGAAACAGCAAGGAGGCCAGTGTGGCTACAGCTGAGTGAGCTGGGCAAAGGGTAATAGGTCAGGTGTCAAAAAGATAGCAAGGGGGCCAGATCATGCAGACTTTGTGTACTATCAGACAGACTTTGGATTCCATTCTGAGTTTCTGGGTTTCTAGGAAACACCATTACAACAACATGGCAGACCTGGAAATCCCTCAGCAATACCCACAGGAAAATCTGGAGATATGCCAGGGCTGCCTTGTCTTGGCCCATGATGATTGCCAAGAAACCAGATGCTATTGCTTGAAAAATATTCTACAACTGCCCAGCTTCTATGCCTTTCGATTTCCATCCATAAGGAAGCCTCCAGAAACAACACAGAATGAAGACAAATATGGGTAAGTATGCAATGAAAAATGTTTTTAAATTGTTATAAATATATATTTGGGAAAAACTGCATGAAAGTGTAATATTTTCTAAATGCTAATTTTTCCCTTTAATGAATGGACAGAACAAATGTTGCTGGTTGGAAATAAATGTGTTTATTATATGAAAATGTTTTTACTGTTTTTAAACTGTAAACTGTTTTTGTTTTTTTTTTTTGCGGTACGCGGGCCTCTCACTGTTGTGGCCTCTCCCCTTGCGGAGCACAGGCTCCGGACGCTAAACTGTAAACTGTTTTAAACTGGCTTTTAATTTCTCAGGAGACTTTGGAAGGTTGAACACTAGAATTATGCTAATGAACAAAATTTTATACCTACAATGAAATGTACAGATTTATTTTTTAAATCTCATATTAATAATAACATGAGGGATTTCCCTGGTGGTCCAGTAGTAAAGAATCTGCCTTACAATGCAGCGGACGCAGCTTCGATCCCTGGTCAGGGAACTAAGATCCCACATGCCGCTGGGCAGCTAAGCCCGCATGCCATGACTACTGAGCTTGCGCACCTCAACTAGAAAGCCTGCGGGCCGCAAACTACAAAGCCCACACGCCCTGGAGCCTGCGTGCCACAACTAGGAAAGAGAAAACCCACCCACCACAACTAAAGAGAAGCCCACGCACCAAAACGAAGTGCCCATGTGCCGCAACTAAATCCTGACGCAGCCAAAAATAATAAATAAAAGACATAAATAAATCTTAAAAAAATAATAACATGAAATGTGCATTTGTAATAAATATTGAGAGATAAGGATGTATTTTGAATTCACTTTTAAGCGATCCAGTAAACTTGGTAAGAAATAATGCAAACTATCCTGTTCGTCCCTTACTCTTATATTTTCTTCTGTATTTTTAAAATTCAAATAAATGTTTTACCTTGTTTCAGAGCCACCTCCACGAACTATCATTTTCAGACTGCAAATTATTAGTATTGCCCATTGGAGAACTTCAGTGTATTTTGCAGTATTTAAATACGCCATCTGTATCCTACAGTAATACCTATGGCTAACTCCCTAATTAGCAGAAAGGAATGATACCTTATACACAGCAGCCGTAGTAAAAATCATTCAAATAGTTTGTAATAAACATATAATGTGCTTTAATGTCACTAGATATGATAGTGACACCTATCTCAATAATCCACCTTGGAAAACCATTCTAGCAGATGAAGTGGGTAATGGTTAATATAAAGGACTGAAGAAGAAACTTAGAAAACTAAGGTTTATATGCTGTTATGAAGAGGACAACACGGTGACTAAGTGTGCACACTCTTCAGTCACAACCTACTAATTATTGATCTCGGGCAAGTTATTTAATCTCTCAGTGCCTTAAATTTCCACATCTTTGAAATGGGAAAATAAGAGCACCTACTCCAAAAGATTTGTTGTATGGAATAAATAAATAAGTTAATCCACATAAAATACTTAAAACAGGGGCTCACCATAAAGACTCCAAACCTGTAGGCTCTTAAATCCTTATCGGTATATTCTCTTTAACAGATGTCACTTCAAAGGTCTTATTCAGAAAATACTTGGCATTTTTATTCAATTTAGCAAAAATGTATTAGGAATACAAAGATGAAGAAGATAGGCTGTCTTTCAGGTGCTCAAAGCAAGAATAGGAAGGAGAGAGGAAGAAAGACACAATATGATACATTTACAAATTACTACTGAAACACCATCACTGGGAACAATTAGTTTTTTTTTTCTCCCAGATTTATTGAGATATAATTGATAAATAAAGTTGTGTAACTTTAACGTGGACACGTGACAATTTAATATATGTATCTATTGTGAAACGATTACCACGATAAGGTTAGTTAACACATCCATAACAAATAGAGTTTTGACTGAGGACAGTTAGGTAGGTTTTACTAAAAGTAAAGCCCAAAAAAGAGATCTTATGTTAGCTAAAAGTCTAAAAATAATCCTGTAAAATTATTTAACAACAACAACTACAAAAGTCCTGAGCAGAATGGACACCAATCCCTGCAACACAGGGAGTGTTTAGGCTATTAGAATTTCTATTCTGCTTTTAGTAGTGTCTCCCCTCCCAGCCCATTCCTTTGGGCTAGTACCCAAAGACTGCTCCATAGAACTAAAATGTTCACACTAAGGGCCAAATGTAGCTTTGAGAAAGGCTTAAGGTTTATAAAATGTACCACTTTTCTGGCAAAAGGGAAACCACCCTTGGCTATTCATTTAGGGAACAGGAACTTTGCTTTGTTCTTGTTTTCATTGTCCATTGTTGGACAGAGAAAACCCCTTAAGCATTCAAAGTTCTAACTTAGGGGGGGATTTTCGAAATCTCAATATCTCCTCTAAGCCTACCGTAACACCTCTAGAAAACGCTCGTTACACGATGTAAAATCCCAACTTTAGTTTGTTAAGAGGGCATAATTCCAAGCGGACCATGGAATATTTATGTCTCTCTGCAGCTCTTTGAAGGAATAATCTTATGTTTTTGTGCCTGTCATGGGTCAGAGGTTCAAATCAGCACTTCTTTCTGTCACTTCTTATATGTTTTACTATAATTTACAGCTCAGCAAGAGGACTCATAAAACAAAAGTGTCTATTTTATTTCAGCAACTAATTCTAGTTAATCAAAGATTTCCAGCCAAACAACCCAGCATGAAACTCTGCATGGAAAATACGAGGAGAACAAAGCATTTTGTCAAATAACACATCTCATGATGTAAACACATATGTCTCTTAAAGGAAATTTTATCGTTTCCACATTATCGGCATACAAAAGGAGCATTCTTGTCGCAGACCTGGTGCGACTGTGGAGTCATCGTCATTGGAAACAAGAGCCTGATTAGGTTCCCACACAGATATGAATAGACTTTCCTTTTTTAGTGAAATAGCTGCTTTTATTCCTTTTTACAACAGACTGGTAATTGTCACCCTAAAAACACTGAATTGTACTAGGGCAACATTTGTTTCTGCTCTTTTTTCCCATCTTTTTAGAATCAGCCAATAACATCACTATCCCTTCTGGTTGGTCCTCTTCTGGAAAGTCTGAGTTAATCCACAGCTGTGTGAATGTGAAAAAGGGACACAGCAGGCTAAGTCTGTTGGGTCTCTTGTCTACTAATAAAGTGCACAGTCTGCAGGACAGATGTTAAGAAGATCTGTTAAATAAGTCAGTGGCAGAAATCCTGACCTCTGCCAAGGAACATTTTATTATTCCAGAAAGGGGCATAATTGCAAGGCATTAACAATTAGAAGAACCGTAGCTTTTCTTTATAGATTTTACTCCTTGCTTCATCATTTGGTTGAAATATAGTATCAAGGCCCATTCACTGAGAAGCAATGTGCTAAATATGATGGGGTTTAGTACAAACTGCAGATTACAAGATTTCCCCAAATCCCAGGGAAATGGTTGGACCTTGGCTTTGCTTCAATCTTAAACAGTTTTGTTTATTCTGCATGTATCATTACACTATTTGTACAGTTTCACTTGCCACAGGGTACCATTGCACTAAAGGGACTATGGATCTTAACAAACGTAGATTCCTAACTATTGGATCTAGTGTAATGGGAAATGTAAACTAGAGATCAAATTAATAGAGGAATATCACAACATAAAGTTGTTCTCTATACTGCTTAGTCAGGAGGGAGGGCAGAGTCCCTAAAGCACATTTCAGGTGTGGCCACGGAGGATAACTGAACAAACAGAACTGCCAGGGGGTGGAGCTAGGGGCACAGGACACCAAATTTCCAGAAAGTGGAATCAGAACCAAATCAGAAACATTACCCATGCCCAGTGGTATCTCAGAATTACCACTTTACCACTTATGATGTGAATAAATTATGTTTACCACATGCATTGCAAATTCCCAAGTGTGGTGTAAAAGGCACTTTGTGGTCCGACCCCTCGTTTACCCTTCCAATCTCACCTCCTATTGCTCTTGTACACTCAGCCTGTGCCAGACCATTTGTTGTTTTCTGAGTGTGCCATGCTGTCTAGTGCTTCTGCACCGATGGGCAGACTGTGCTCTTTGTCTGGAGTGCTTTTTATCTCCTCTGTGTCTCTGCCACTCTGATTCCTTCTCCCATAAACCTAGAGAACTTCTACTCTCCTTTCAAGATTCATTTTAACATCACCTCATCCATGAAGATTGCCAATACTTCCCCAGGCAGAGCTTAACACTTTCTCCTCCCATAGCATTTTTATTTTAGAAACACATATACTTTAATAATTATCACATTGTTTACCAGACCGTGGGCCCTCTGAGAGCAGGGATCAAGTTCTATCCAGTTTAGTATCCCCCAAATAGAGAAGAGTACTTACTACACAGTAGGCACTTAATAAACATGTGGGGAATTAATGTATGAGTGAACTAATTAAACAATTAATCATTTTTCATGTTTATATAAATTTACATTCTGGCCTTGTCACTACTACCAGTACTGTTACAGGGTCTTAAACTTTAATATGCCTTATTTTGTTTTTTTAAAGGAGAATCTTCATTAAGTTGGGACATTCAATTGTAAAACATATATCTCTACAGAACCTCATCCCTGCCCACCCCCACTTAGAATCAGCAGAAGCATGAGATTTATTTTCCTCTTGGCCATACGTTTAAATTCAGTTTTTCATCCAAAATTTATTTACAAGAAGTCATAAAATTTAGTTCTTCACACTGTTCCCTCACAATTCTACACACCCTAACTCAGGCCACTTAACAAGCTGTGTAGCTTTGGTCAAGTCACAAGAAGTCATAAAATTTAGTTCTTCACACTGTTCCTTCACAATTCTACACACCCTAACTCAGGCCACTTAACAAGCTGTGTAGCTTTGGTCAAGTCAATCCATCTCTCTAGGCCTCAGTCTCTTCAACTATAAAACCAAAAGATTCATATGATACTTGACAGTATGTGAAGCATCTTTCACGAGCATTTTCTATTTATTTCTCACAACTGCTCTATGGGGATAGGTGTCCCCATATCCATTTAATAGAATTTGGGTATAGAAAGATTAATTTGCTCAAGGTCATGGAGCTAGTGGTAAAGTTAGGATTTGACCTAACTCTAGGCCTCTAAACGCCTTTCTAACTCTGAAAATCTATGCAGTTTGACAATCTCATTGTCTATTTGTGAAGGCTTTTCTTTCAACATTGTGTCACTCTTTTTTTAATTAATTAATTTTATTTATTTATTTGTTTATTTTGGCTGCGTTGGGTCTTCATTGCTGTGCGTGGGCTTTCTCTACTTGCAGCGAGCAGGGGGCTACTCTTCGTTGCGGTACGCAGGCTTCTTATTGCAATGGCTTCTCTTGTTGCGGAGCATGGGCTCTAGGTGCGCGGGCTTCAGTAGCTGTGGTGCGCGGGCTCAGTAGTTGTGGCTCGCGGGCTCTAGAGAGCAGGTTCAGTAGTTGTGGCGCACGGGCTTAGTTGCTCTGCGGCATGTGGGATCTTCCCGGAACAGGGCTGGAACCCGTGTCCCCTGCAGGTGGATTCTCAACCACTGCACCACCAGAGAAGTCCTGTGGCACTTTTTCTTGATTGGTGGCAAGTCCAGTTGAAAGTACCTTAATTGCTGCCTGATCATCACTTCTTGCTAAAGAGCCCTGCACTGGGCCTCATGCTTTTTTAACTTAGGTGAGGTCATCAGGCATAGGCACTAAGACAAAAAGATTTCAAAGAACCTATACACAACCAGCTTGGCCAACCAATAAATGAGTATACTTGTATACACACGTACCAAATGGTCAGCCACACCTTATCTGTTCTTATCACTTTGAAGTATTGCTCATTTAATTGCTTTCGTCCCTAGGCTATTACTATACTATAAGAGGGCAGGAACTTGTTTAGCTTTCTTGCCTAACAGAGTACCTTAAGTACATAGTATGTGTTCTAAAAATATGTTGAATTAATGAAGTAATAAGAGAGATACAAGTATAAGGATGTGGAGAGAAATGGTGTTTATGTTACTTTATTTAATCCTCACAACATGGGAGGTTTCACTATCCCCATTTCATAGCTGAGGAGACTGAAGTTCAGAGGACATTAGCTCATGGTCACATAGTTCTTTTAACCAAAGAGGTCTTGTGGAACCGATTTCTTGAAACCTTAAGCCATTCACTATCATATAGACAGAAAGCATGTCAGAGAACAAGCTAGCTACTAAATAAAGAGTGAGCATGTTGTTCGAATACACAGTGGCAAATCATCACCTGATGATATACGTCATTTTCCTGTTTCACAGTGAGGTATATCTATATTTGGTGTTAAGTGTTCATAATCAGTAAACGTGGCAGAGGTGGATCTAAAATCAGGAATAGTATGGTTGGATATAAATGAGTTATATATGACTATTTTGTTCTGCAACTAAGCAATGCCTCTTTATTAAAACCATTGATAAATGGATGGAAAAGTGGAGGACTTTCACCCAAATCAGTCACATCTAGGCCTCTACTTTCTCAACAAAGCTTCTCATTCTTGTTCTCACTCTCTCTGTTGTGCTATGTCTAAGCCAGTGATATAACTATGCATTCATTATTCAGGGACTGCCCCTTGGGCCCTGGAGCAAACACTTCCTAGGAGGTGAGGAAGACGTTCTGAACAGGTGAGCACTTCAGAGAGGAGTATCTTTTTCTACGTGGTCTAAGGAGCTCCTAAACTCTGGAGGGCAATCCCAGTGCACTGAGGACTGGTTGGGGCACATGCTCCACTCCATTTAGTGACAGCAGTGAGTGTTTCTCCTTCCTTTTTTTTTTTTTTTTTTTCTTTTAATTATTTGCTTTTTTATTTTTAAGCAGATCTAGCAATAATCCATTGAGAATGTGATGCTAAACCACTTTTCCTATAGAGTTTTTAAACTGGGCCTCTGAGAAGGAGTTTGATACAATTCAATGACTGAAGTAATACCTTTGTCCATTTGAGCATTAAATGGCCTGTTGAAATACAGCTTAGTTAGAGGGAATTTCAGAAAATAGTACTCTCTAATTTTTTTTTTTTTTTTTTCCTCTCCCAGCTGACTAGAGCAGAGCTTGGAAAATGCAGCTCAATCGCTTTCCACAGCCTCTCAGGTCAGTCTCTCACCAGTGTTAATTAAATATAACCCCCTTAGAATACTAAAGGTTAAGTGAGAGCAACATAGCGTTCTTCTCCAATATATTACTGTGAACACAAATGGCCATAATCTGTTTATAAGAAGGCTTCTTTGAACACAGAGGTCTCACTAATGAAAAATTATAAGAGGAAAAGCAACATAATGTGACAACTGTTCATCACAAAATACATTTTAAACTACCCATTTCCACATCTATTGTGCTTAAATAACACATATCATAAAGGAAATTGGTGTAATAGATGGTTTCAGCTCTGGGTAGCAAATGCAGACCAGTTTTCAGTGTGATAAAGTGAAACTGAAAAAGCCAGTGCATAATTCAGTCAATCTCTTAAAGTCTTCCTTCCCCTGAAGCTAGAGAACTTTTCCCCAGCAACTACAAGCATCAGTACATTTTTTCTTTTTTTAGCAGATGCTGTATCTTCAGTGGCACACCTTGACCAAACTTGTAAAATTAGAAAACTGCTGAAATAATGGTTCTATACTAGCCATTTTAAATTAGAAAAGTCTCTTTAAGCTACCAGGTTTATGGCTCTAAAAAGTTTCATATACTGTCCAGAGCTGTCTGTAAATTAAATCATTTAAAATAAAGCTCTTTAATGCTCTATAATTAGTCTTGTCTCTCTGAACATGGCTTTACTGCAAATGCTCCTTCCTGACTCTTCTATTGTCCCAAGATTGCGGAGAAGAAAGCAGCCAAGCGATAATTCAATATTATTGCCGCTTCGGTGCCCTAATCGCTTAAAGAGCAGCAAAGACTCTACGCTCTCTGCCCCACAGCTCCCGCAGCCTCCTGGCCCGAGGCAGGCTTCCCGACCCAGCAACGTCCAGATGTCAGGAGGAATCCCCAGCTCCTGATGCAGCAGGCGCTCCATTCCAGTGTGGTCGAGCATCTGCTTCATCTGCTGGCATGCAACCGGCCGGACGCGCTCAGACGGCAGCACAGGCTAGGCACGGGCAAGGACACACTCCCCAGCTACTCCAGGAGACTCATCAAAACTGAAATGCTAAGACAGGCCCAGAAACTCTCAAAAGAATAGAGCTCAGTATTCAGCAAAAACATTCTAAGCATTTTCCTCAAGAGGAAGCTACAGAATAAGACATATTTCATGATAATTCTTATATTGGTTAATTCTATTAGGCTTGAAGCTTCTTCTGGACAGTTAACTAGAAATTTGGAAAAATACATGAACTCTTTGAGATCCCAAGAATGTGATGCTGGCTTTGAATTTTTCCCCTTTATAGTTCAATTAGATTATTTTTAATTCACTTGAATATTATAATAAGAGGAGAATAAGTCATGCAGGAAAGCTTCTAAATGACTGTGCTTCTTACAGACCTACATACAGCACAGTTTAAAGCAAAGAATCCTGATCAAGAAGTAAATTTTAAAATGCACTTAAACCACGCATTATGGTCCTGTTTTGTTTAATAGATAAGTAATCTGGTCCAAGTCACTTCATCTGAGCCTCATTCTCTTCTTCTAAAATATGGGGATAATATTAAAGCATATTTATTACAAAGCCTAAATATAAATTGCTTATTAAACTTTAAAATACTATGCAATACGTATTATATACGTGTATGTATATGTATTTATGTAGGTATACATATATACATATACATACATATAATATTCATACTATTCTTAAATCTGTATTGTTTAGTTTTGTTTTTAGAAAGAAAGGCAGGCTTCCTTTGTAGTATCCAAGTCACACATCAAATACAGGTTCTCTGCCAAGAGTGATTCCACTCATCCTGTGGGATTTCAACAAATAGCATGCTATAAAAACTAATAAACAGCTCCCATGTCCTTACCAAATTTCATATTTACTTCACTTGGAAAGATTGATTTATATACTGTTATAGTCAGAAATAATATTACTTTACCAAAAGCCAGAGTATATGGTGTGCTTAATACAATTGAGAAAATGAGCCTGAGGAGAACTGTGACTGTTCTAGCCAGAAGTGACTGACTAGAATAAAAGTCTTAGTTTTGAAGATCAAAGCAAAGCAAAGAACTCAGGATAAACAATCATATAGGTCTCAGTCTTTTTAAACCTGCACATACAGGTTCAGGTGGACAGGTAGATAGGTAGGTGGGATATTTCTGTTAGGACGAGTAAGATTTGCAATCCCAACTCTTTATTAAATATTTCTTTCCCTATTTTCTCTTCCCCCAGCTGGCATGTAAACTCCCTAGGACAAGGACTTTGTTTTACACAGGTTTTCTGAACCTCAGCACTACTGATAGCTGGGACTGGATACCTTTTGGTTGTGAGGGGCTAAACTGTGCATTGTAGGGTATTCGACAGCATCCCTACCCACGAGATGCCAGTAGCATCTCCACCCCCACTCCAAGTCATAACAATCAAAACTGTCTCCAGACACTGTCAACTGAACTCTAGTGGGCAACATTGCCTCCAGTTGAGGACTACTGGTCTAGAACAGTACTGGCACATTATAGCCACTAAATAAATACTTGTTAAATAACTGAATAAGTAAATTTGTTGTTTCGATTTTCACAAACTTTTTCAAATTTCCTGAGCATGATAATTTATAAGCTTCCTTTTTAAAAAAAGATTTTGATGCAACTCCAAGAGACAATAAATTTCATGACATTGTCACAGTCATTCAAAGCTAACAGGTATAATTTCAAGTAATAGGAATTTTAAAAGAAAAGATGTAATACTTCATTATTTAATTTAAATGAATAAGTGAATTAGAGTGAAAGCCTGGTAAATATCCCCAAAATGGATTTTCTAGATTAAAAGCAACTCTGTTCCAATCTGGCTTCAAATGAGCACTGTATGTTTGCACTTT
Source organism: Hyperoodon ampullatus (assembly GCF_949752795.1). Lineage (NCBI taxonomy): Eukaryota > Metazoa > Chordata > Mammalia > Artiodactyla > Ziphiidae > Hyperoodon > Hyperoodon ampullatus. The sequence goes on from NC_136920.1 coordinate 71,128,919, forward strand.
GGAGGGTTTGAGATAGTCAACACATATACATTTTAAGCAATAAAATTTGTATCCATATCTACCTATCTTTTTTTTTTGTTTTTTAGTTTATTCTGCTCCAGAGTAAACAGCATTAGGGAAATTACTGATACCAAGGATCATGGTCTAGGTTAATATATATTATGACATCAAAGGTTGTTTATAGGTATTATAGCTGGTGCTATAAGAGAAACACACAGTAAGAAATGAACTCAGTGCAGTATACTGGAAATTAAGAATTTTCACTGAGTCTTTACTTCACCAAATGACCAAGAAGGTGGAAGCCTTGGGAAATAAATTTAGCTCTGTTTCCTCCATTTTTGTCTATTAAAAGGAAATGTAAATATTTAGCTAAACCAGCATTAAATGACTGTAAATATAAAGGAATTGGTACTTATACAGCTGGATAAAAAAAGAATGTTAAATTAATTCCTCTCAGTGTGACTCAAGATGGCTGTACTGATGTCACCAGTTATGAAAGGAATGAAAGAAGGAAACATATGACTTTTTTATCCATACAGCAACAGTACAGTAGATGTTTAGTACACAGTAGGTGTTTAGTGCTCGTTTACATTTAATCGAGAAAATAATCCATTATTAGTGCCATTTAGGCTTGGAAGATATATAAGGGAATCTGGTTATTATCTTAATCCTAATGATCTAGAACAGTCAAAATAAAGCAAGATGGTTTCAAATCAGTACGGAGAGCTTAAATTGTTATAAATATTCCCTGAATTTCCATTTTATATGGATTTGCATAAACATGCATACCTGTAGGATATGAACTTTTCTACAAGTAAAACAGAAAGGAAGAGTTGGCAGAATAGTAGTAAGTATCTGCTAGCTCTACTGGTCAGAAGTTTTATCCCTCTACTGGGGCACACCTATGAGAGGAATCTATCCAGCTATGTGTAGCTTCTCAATCCTTTTTAATTAAAATATCACTTTAAAATACTTTTGGGGCTTCCCTGGTGGCACAGTGGCTGGGAGTCCGCCTGCCGATGCAGGGGACACGGGTTCGTGCCCCAGTCTGGGAAGATCCCACATGCCGCGGAGCGGCTGGGCCCGTGAGCCATGGCCGCTGAGCCTGCGCGTCCAGAGCCTGTGCTCCGCAACAGGAGAGGCCACAGCAGTGAGAGGCCCGCATATCGCAAAAAAACCTTTTGGATTAGAAGAATTAAAATTGTTAAAATGTCCATACTACTCAAAGTGATCTACAGATTCAATGCAATCCCTATCAAAGTCCCAATGGAATTTTTTACAGAAATAAAAAAAAATCCTAAAATTCACATGCAACCACTAAAGACCCCAAATATCCAAAGCAAACTTGAACAAGAACTAGAGGCCTCACACCTCTTGATTTCAAAATATATCACAAAGCTATAGTAATAAAGAAAATGATACTGACATACAATGACTATATAGACCAATGGAACAGAATACAGAGCCCAGAAATAAGCCTACACAAATACAGTCAAATGATCTTTGACAATGGTAACAAGAATACCCAGTGGGGAAAGGATAGTCTCTTCAATAAATGGCATTGGGAAAACTGAATATTCACAAGCAAAATAATGAAATTGGACCTTTATCTTAAACCATACAAAAAAAGTTACCTTGAAATGGAAGACTTAAATGTAAAAGACTTAAATGTAAGGGCTGAAACTTTTGGATATATCTCCAAAGGAATTGATATCAAGATTTCAAAGAGGTGTCTTCACTCCCATGTTCACTGCAGCATTATTCACAATAGTTAAGGCATGAAAGCAACCTAAATGTCCACTGATGGATGAATGGATAAAGAAAATGTAATATGTACATAAAATGGAATATTAGTCAGCCTTAAAGAAGAAGGAGGAAATTCTGCCATTTGCAACAACATGGATGAACTTGGAAGACATTATGCTAAGTTAAACCAGACACAGAAGACAAATACTATGTGATACCACTTATATGAGGAATCTAAAATAGTCCAACTCATAGAATCGGAGAGTAGAATGATGGTTGCCAGAGGCTGGGAGAGGGAAAATGGGAAGTATTAGTCAAAGGGCACAAAGTTTCAGTTATGCAAAATAAGTAAATCCTAGACATCTACTGTATAACATAAAGCCTATAGTTAATAACACTGTATTGTATATTTAAAAACTTGCTAAGAGGGTAGATCTTATGTTAAATGTTCTTATCACACAAAATAGTAATAATAATAATTATTATTATAATAATAATGGTGAGAGGAAAATTTGTAGGTGATGGATGTTTATGGCATAGATTGTGGTATGGTTTCACAGGTACATACTTATCTCCAAACTCATCCAGTTGTATATATTAAGTATGTGCAGCTTTTGTATGTCACTCATACTTCAATAAAGTGGTTTAAAAATGTTTTTGTTCTGCTCATTCTCTTCTGTTACCCAACATGTCAAAATATTTCATCACATCTTTTTCTGATTTAAATTTCGTGAATGTTGCATATCCTGACTTATTCTGTGGTTGGAAACTGGAGTGAAGCATTTTCTAAAACATTAGAATGTTTTGCTTTCAAACCTTCCCCTATATTCTTAATCACGTCATCTCTCTTAATTTCAAGGTAGCTCATTATAACACATAAGCATACGATATATGATATATGATACCAACCAAACAATACCTCAAAACTCCAGTTTGGGAAAAACAGGAATAGAAATACCTGTCATTATTTTAGAAACCACTGCATGTTACAAGCAGTCTGTTTAAATACAAGTATTCAAATACTGGGAGTTCCCTGTTGTGTGTATTAATTAGTGAGGCTGGAGCTAAATGAATGTTGGTGGAGATGTTACACTAGGAAAGATAGAGGACGGCACTGATTTTGTAACTCCAAGGTCTTGGGCTCCTACTAAACCATCTCTGTGAGTACAGCTAACCATCCCATCAATCAAATAACTTAAACACAGTGATTAACAGAGCTTGGTGAGAAGAGCCATACTCTCTCAACTTTTAGATACTACCTGAAAATCAATTGAAGATAAAATTTCTAAGAGAAAATCGAGTTTACCCAATGTTTTAAGTGTTAGTAATGTTGTAAGTGGTAGTACAAACTTATTCTGCTTCATTGAATAAAATAAGTCAGATTTCCAAACACTAGGAAATGCCTTAATATTTTGCATCCTTCTCTGATCTGCCTATATTTTGTTAATCTCCATCAAGATTCACTTGACATCTGCCATTTTTCTTAAGAAGGCTACCTAGAAATGAAAAATTGTTTACATGAAATAATGCCTCCTAAAGACAGAGCACTTGGCTGAACATATCCAAAAAAAAAAAAAAAATTTCCAAAGAAGCTTGAGTCCCAGATTGCCACCAAAGAGGGAATTCATTAATTCATTCATTTTACCAACTACTGTCCAGGCAACATTGAGGATTCAACAGTAAACAAAATAGACAAAAATCCCTGAATTCAGTGACACATTCTGAATCAGAGCTAGATCAGAGTAGATCAGAGCTGCCCCTCAGAAGCACTTAGGCAGCAAAGCTAGAGTAGAAATGACTGCTTATTGGGATGTTGGTAAGGTTTTTCCTATTCTGATAATGAATTTTTGTGGAAACCTAATACATGCTTCGTTAACCCATTTACTATTCACAACAACCCTGGGAATAAATATTATCCCCTTTTTATAATGAGCATACTGAAAAAAGAAGGTAATTTGAGAACAGTATAGGACAACATAGCAAGTAATAGCGGAAACTCTAATCCAAGATTCTGATTCCAAAATGGAGCTCATTCCATTAGTCCACAGCTCATCTAATCCCAGCTGTAATGGTCCTCCTAAATTCCATCACACTCTTAAAGTCAAAATGGGTGAGAAAAGGCTGATTATGAGAAAAGCAAGCATTTCCCCTCAAAGCACAACCCCATGGTTGGCATCCTCAGAACAAGCTTTGAATCAGTGCATTCCTTTTTCTCTATCAGGTAGCTAGTAATAGGTCACTCTAATCAACTCTTTATTCACCTCTCTATTAGAAATCACAACCTCCAAAGCCCACTCAGCCCAGCTAACTCACCCTCTCATTCCTCCACAGAACTGAGGCATGTTTACGATTTCAAACAAGAAGACAGGGTTTGAGACAGAGAAGAGCATCTATATATAATATCATAAAGATTCAGGCTGGAACTAAAATAGAAATAGAGCATTCTCAATGTTGATGGGCACTTCTTCACTTTCCAGTTGTAGCATGAAAACTGACAATATCATTTAAATAAAATATGTGTTTGTATTCACTTATGCAAAAATTCAATTGTTCTCCATCTTTGCAAACTTCGCAAGACTTTAATAGTTTCATTTAAGAATAACTTAAGGTTGATAGGTTTTTCTAGTGTTTTAAGGCTCTGATTATACTCCTTTCCTCAAATGTTCCCAAAACTACACATAATACCCATCAAATAAAAGTGAAAATATATTTATATTGATTTAAAAATTTTTCATATTTACTTCCTTTCATTTAGGCTACCACCCATACTGTCATTATAAGAACTTGGTTAAAATATGTTCCAACTAAAGCTTGGTAGGCTTTGAATGCTAGATAAAAATCATTCTCTGCAGCTAATGAAGACAGAAACTCTGCCTGTAACAATATTAAGTTTGTTTTCTCTGGTGATTCAGAGAAGTGAGTAATCTGTCAGTAATACATTGAGTGAAATTACTTGTCTTGTAGGAATAACTGCTGACAGTCACTTTATTTCAGGGCTGACCCAAACATCTCCCTGCTGACAAACAAATTACTATGTCTAACTTTGAAAAGGTAACTAGCTTGTTTTTAATTTTGATTGGTCTCTCAGAATCCCTTATACATACACTCAGTCCCATCCTTCATTGTATTAAAAAAAAAAGCAACAAAAAGTGTTTTGGGGGGACAGGTTTGAATTAATGAGTTAAAAAAAAAGTAAAGGAAGAAAACCCTATCGTTTGGAACTAAGAAAAAGAATTGTTATTGCTTCATTCCAAGACTGTTACACAGATAAAACTAGTAAGTGTGCCTACTCTACATTAAGACTGGCAGTGCCACCAATGACTGACTGGGTGAGTGAACACATTACCGAGACAGTATTGTAGGAATTAATTTTCTTCAATAAAGTGATTTTTAAGGCTCATGTATTTCACAATCTAAACATATGTCACTGTTTCATAAACAAAATAAATGGATTAAAATAATACTTTACCAATATGCTGACATGTGGAGATATTTTAATTAGAAATTCTTAAACTGTGTGATATTTAGCTGTTGTATTTGCTAAAGAGAAGCATGCATCATTTAATAAGAAAGCATGAGACAGGTGCATTACTTTGCATGATATGGTACCAGATTGTATTTAATATAAACTATGAGGCAACATTACTTCCAATTAAAAAACAAAACCAAATTACTTTAGGTACCTATCACACTGAAAGTAACAACAAAAAATGAATCAATACATTAAAATCACTCTTTCGTTAAAAAAAAAGTGTCATTCTGAGCTTAGTTTCTGAGACAATATTTCTTCAGGAACAATCTAACATCTTAGCTATTTAAAGGCCATATTTACATGACTGCCTCATTATACTGGTCCCCCCCTTTTGACTTACTTGAAGGACCAATGCTAACATAGCTGAGGAAAGCAAATGGCAACTGGTCCTGAAATTTATACGGGTAGAGAACTGGAATAAGTAGCAATATAATATATTGTTTACTGTAGCAAATGCCCTCTGTTCTCTAAAGGTCAAAAGCACTGTAACCTTAGAGTTACAGTTTCTGATTGTTCCCAGGGTTAAATATATTATCAAAATTAATGGTTCAAGCCCCTCAACCTTCAGATATATGAGTATTCATGCCTCCATCTGCTGAACTGTTCAACTAAAAATAGCATTCTTTGGCCTTCTCTCTCCTAATATTGTGCTCCTGAGGCAGAGAAAACCATGCCTTAGATCAGCACGGAGTACCAAAAAAAAAAAAAACAAAAACAAAAAAACTTTTCTGTGTCTTTCTTATTTTAAAGAAAGAAAGAACTGGAATATACTAACGTAAGGAGGATCTTTCCATTTTAAATACCTTTTCTCTACCTGATAACAAAATTTCAGGCTTCCAGAGTATACCTATACTGTTAAGATTACCCAGGCTCATTAATGTTAAAAGTTACAACCTTTGAAGGACAAATTAACTGAACATCAGGTAGAGAGGACCACTTCTGAGCAATGCAGCAGCGTGTGTGTGGAGGTGGTGGTGGTATATATGTGTTATGGTCTTTCTTCCTAAGAATCTCTGATTAGAAATAAAACCCATTAACATAATTGTAATGCTTAGTATCCACAATTTATCATGATCCTGATTGTTGACACAGCTGTGACATTTAGCTTGTCAAAGGAATGGAGAAAACGCTGGCTAGAAAAGAAAGTAGACTTTAAAATCAATAAAGCAAGATATTATTAAATTTTCTCTCTACTTTTGCTCAAGATTTAAAATGTTAGTGTCTATAGCAGGTTAGATATGGGTGTCCACTGTGCAGTTCATGGAAGTCCCAATAAACATGCTATACTCATACTAGGATAGTTTGAGAAACCTGCCTTTCAAACCAGGTCAATCTTTTCTAAGCAAAGGTTTCCTGACATGCAAGGAAAGGTACAAAAAGTGGAAGCAAGAGGACAGAGCAAGAATAAAAAAACAAAAAACCCCAGGAAACTCTCAAACCACCCCAAACTTACACTGCAAAGCTATGAGGGCCCCCTGCCTTACCAGATTCTGTATTTAGTCTCATTAAAGTGGCAGGCATGTGGCATATGTTGTGCTCCTAGATCTGCATTGCTACAGCACTACACAGATCTGGCACTCACATATATGACATCATGGTTTCCAGAAACCCAACAGAAGCCAGATTTGACAGCATCAGGGGTCTGTAATGGTGGGGGGAAGAGAAGTCAACCTAAGTGAAAATTAGTAAAAGAAGACACTGGGTAGAAAACTGGCTAAGGGAAGGTTGATGGGTTAGAACTCAACACCCTCAAGAGAAAATAAAAGTCAAGAGGAGAGGAAGTTTTGAATTTGAGCCAAGGCCACTTGCTTTTACATTCTTTCAAGCACTTAAAAGTTTAACAAACTACCTCTCCTGAGTAGGTAAGCTTGCTAACTGTCATCACACAGAAAGGCTTGTTCTAACGTCCAGTTATCTCACTGCTTGGCAATCCTAAGCACAGTAGATTTTCAGAACGTCCAGAAATATGGCACCTTCTCTACAGCCAAAAGAAAACCTTAGAAAAGAAATCCCTTCTGGCTGTATAGAAGACAGCAGATATTCTAACAGTATATGCCTTGTCATGTCTGGGTGGAAACTCCCTATATACTTCTTATAATCAAAGGGAAAGGGAAAGGAAGAAGGCAAGCAACAAGGTCTGAACTCTTCCTTAGGCTACTTCCAAGGTGTCCTTTGATCTTGTCCTCTTCCTTCTTCTTAGAAGTGAGCTTTCTATATCATTTTCCAAAAATGCAGATTCAAAAGCAACAGAGAAGATAATGTCAAAGGGACATGTTATCGATCACATAGTAGTTGATATGTATAGACAGGCAGAGCCAATAGGAGCTGAATATACAACTTTGTTAGATGTAATTGTTTTCTTCTTTTTAAACTGGGTTTACCATCCTAGGTTAGAACATAAATGTAGTATTAGATCTAACCCAGAAAGTTAAAGTGTATTTCAGTGTGAGATAACCTGTCTCCTTTTTTTGTGATTCAACAGATAGCTAGCAACCCTCCAGCATCTGATAGTCCCAAGAGAGGTACTCCAATGATATAGGAGAGGAATTAAGCATGATAATGGAGAGAGGAGGACTGGGTCCCTATAGGAGAAAGGGGTTTGGTTTTCAAAAGAGCCGTATGAGCCATCTTCTCCCATGTAGTAAGAATATCCCACAAAAACAACAAAGAACTTTATTGAAAGTTAAATATGAAAGGGCTACTATAGTAGTTTATGGGGCAAAAAGCAACCAGTCAGGCTCAGGCACCCAACCTCACTTCAGCCAGAGAAAACTAAATTTGAAAACCTGAATCTGGTAGAGTTAGAAATCCTGGATAATAACTCTGACTCAAAGAATATTTCATAACCTTGGTTAAATAACTTGACCTCTCTGAACCTCCATTGTTTTGTCTGTGAAAGCAGAATTATGTTTTATCAACTCTATAGGGTTGTTACATGGTCAAATGAGTTATTTTTCCTTTAATGTTTAAGTGTTTTTTAACTACTATGCAGCATTATACACACAAAAAAAAGAGTAAGGGAAATAAAGATGGTTTTGAAAGCACTCATAATGTAAAGAATTTGCCTAAATATATAGCAATAAACAATGTATTTCAGAGGCATTGGTTTGGGGTTTGCCTTTTTCTCTGAAAGAAAAAGGAGCAAAAATGAGCCTCCTTAGGAATGAGAAAAAGGGAAAGATTATGTTTTAGTGTTTAGGTTGAGTGTTTGCCACTTTTTTTAAAAAGCCTAGAATATGACTGAACAATCCAGTCCCCCACCCAATGAAGCACCAATGGAAGTATTCATACCTCAATCTGTTTGTGGTTGTAAGAGTGGCCACCACCATGTTCAAAGGTGTCCAAACTCCTGCCAAAACGGTCACTTAGGCCCTTTAGCCTTGGGTTAATTTGTGGGTGGGAGACATGACCTTTCTGTTTAGTAGCATATTCAGAAAAAAAAAAAAAAAGACAAAACATACTGTCAGAACTCATGAAACAGAACACATATTTCTAAACCCAGGGTATTGACCACACCAAAGAATAGAAAGTAGGTTTAGGACCCAGATACTCTCTTTCACAGAAACTTGATTATAGGATCAAACTGCTTTCTTATTTTTGCCTCTGACTCAAGAAGACACTCAATAGCATAGCTATGGAAAAAGGAGAAATAGATTAGATTGATTATGAGTGAGGTTTCTTTTTATATTTTTACCAACTGCAGTAAGTTCCCCTGTCAGTAGTAGAGAAGGTGAGGGTTTAGAAGAGAGGTAGGGTTGCTGCTTTCATTAGGCAAAATATCTAGCTCTGCTAGGCAGTCCGTAATGGATAACATCTTCAAGACTTTCTGGATGAGGCTTATGACAAAAACTTCTCAAATTACTGCAAAAATTCTTTATTTGTAGACCCAGTTCAAGATGCTCAAAATGATACTTTTTCACGGTAAAATATCTGTACATTTTTTACGTTCAAGTCATATGAGAGTAATAGCAAAGAAGAAACAAAAATGCCTAGTTAGATGCTATTCCCTAGACTATTTAAGAAAATTCAAAAAAAAATCACAGGAAATTATAAGAATAAAAAACTATCTTTATCCACTGTATTGAAATTCAAGTTACCATACATTTTCTAAATGTTCAAATACTGAAGGTTTAACCATTATTTTAATGATATTATCTTTTTGTTTTTGTTAAAATATACACTCATATTTAAAGTCAATTTCCCATTAAGATGGCAGTGCTAGAAGGGTATAAAGAATACTTAGTCCTATTGTTAACCCCCCGCACCATTTTACTATGAAGAAGAGAAGGTGCAGGTGATTTTTTAATTTAGCTTCCAAAACACTTTCTCTCCAATTTTAGTTTCATAGGTAAAGAACACTAACCCAGAATTTGGTCAGACACCATGCCCAGACTTTTGACCTGGCATGAGGATGAGGATGAGGATGAGGATACACATATTCACGGGCAAAGTGTTTACATTTTCCAAACAGTTAAAGTAATTTGGTAATAACAACCCCCTATTCTATGAGCTGCAAGAAGGAAAATATCCAACATTGTTTTCTGTTTTGATGCTTATGTGTAAAAGCTAATTGGACATGAATGGAGACGTGGATGAAGAATTGATAAGGAAAAAGCTTACATACCCAATAACAACCATAACAACCAGCCATAAAAATTTGTAAAACCATTAACTTACCTGATCGAGAATATACAGTACTGTCATAATGTCATTTTTTCCTTTAAAAATATTGACACTGACAGCTTTCTATTTGCGGTATGGTAAGTACATAAGGTGTTAATCCTTCTAGGCTATGCTTAAAAAATTATTTAATATCCAGGCCATTATTTAGCATACAGCTGGTTAGCAGTTTTTCACTAAAGTACTGGCTCTTATCCCACATTTTTTTCTTCTGGCACTTACCTGGAGCTGTAAAGGGCTGAGGCCAGAAGCAGCAGCAGCTGCCATTGTTGATGGAATGAACTGTACGGGGTAGTTATCACCTGTCGGAAAGAACAATGCATACAGGTTTAGACAATGAACAGGGAATCACAGCAGACAAGTACAAACATGGTCCTTGGATTGCCGGAGCTTTACAACATTGCTCTAAGCCCAAACATCTGCAGAAACAAAAGGCTTAGTTGGGCACAGACTTGCACTCCTGCCTTGGAACTTTTTGTTAACAGATAGCTGGTAGGCAAACTGGCAAAACATGAATGTGATGTTAAAAAAATTAAATGTGCAATTCAAGCATGTTCACTCCATTACAAATCTTGTAATACATCATTTTTTTAAGAGTAAAAAAAATATCTTAAAGCCAGGCTGACATTCAGTTCACTGAGAAAGCATTAAGGCTTTTACATTAAAACAACAAAACGTTTTGCCTTGGTAGGCAAGGCAGAGTATTACAGTCCAAAAAAGATTAAGAATTACTGACTGTCCATAACCCTCACATTTATTTTATAAAAAATAGAGGAAAAAAATTAAATGCAACCTCTTTAATTTGATAGGGGTAAGAGAGAAGCTAATCTTATCTGCCAACATTCTATGAAATGCCTGGTATCCCAAATAGAGTGGAAACTATGTTTTTCTGCACTAACTTCCAGTGGAACCTAGTACAGAATCATGCACACACACTAGGCACTCATCACTTATTCTTTGATGATGATTTGATTAAATAAACACACATTTTACATGTGATATCTGCATTAAATGTCTGGTCAAGATTGAGCATGGTTTAGCAGAGATCAATGCTACATCTTAATGTGTTTCTGGCTCCAGACCACTCCTAAACAGGGGGGCTGAAGTACCTTCTGTGACCTAAGGACATAGGCTGTATGAAGCAAACAACCTGAAGAACCAAGAGAAAGTGATGAGGAATGTATTGTGATAGTGGTAACTGAAATCAAAATTAATACTTATGGATAAATTACACAATATCAATGATTTAATGGAGTATCACTTTGACTTCAGCTACTTATTTAAAGTCAGTGTTATGTACGGTCTCTAGGCTATATTTTAATAGGCTGTTCCTCCACACATTTTTGACATTTACAATAATCATGCTGTTTTGCATGAAATTTTCCACACTAAAAGCTGAATATAATAATGAAAAGTATAGAAAGAATCACAGTAATAAAGGTAGTCAACTAGAAAGCAATAAAACCTCTTTTTTTCTGCATGGACACTAATACCTGGAGCCTTCCTGGTGCCCCTGGTTCGTTGGAACTCATCCTGTTTGCCACATGAAGCTCCACTCAGCTGGCCCAATGTAAATGTTAAGTTACTTTCACTTTTAACAAATTGTAAGCTTCTAATCTACACAGTCTCTTTGCATCATATCCATAATACCTCATCAGACCATTGAGCACAGTGTGCGCTTGTACACAGTCCAGTAACAATTGGCTTCTGATTGCATATGGAGCGCTGCTACAATGCATTCACTAACACTATATTGTGCTAGTCTCCTATGGAGTAATGTTCAAAATATCCGATCTTGTTTTTCCCCTTCCATGAGGTTGATTTTGGTTTGCAGTGCTACAGGAGCTTTTTAAAAAAGATAACTAGGCCAAATTATTTTTTATGGTAAATGACTGCCGCTTTATGCTTAAATAATTCTACTGATCCTCTTGATATTTAAACTAAATTATGTGAAGAAAGAATATCCTAATCTAAGTCAAACAGTATTTCTTTGGTTGACATCTTATCAGGTTAAAAAAATCACAAAACGATGCTGAATTAATGATGCTTCAAAAACAGAGAAAAAAAATCACCAGTCCAACCATCAACATGGGCTGCCTCTCAGAACATTTTAGAGCTGTTCTTTCTTTAAATATCATGCATTATTCATACTAACTCTAAACCATAACCCCCCTCCCTATAAGTTTAATACCAGTTGTTTTATTTGTACTAAAACATTTTTCATGTCAAACATATTAAAAAAAATCAAACTCTAAAAGAATTCCCTGGGGCACTCCTTTTTTCATAGTTGTCATGCTTCTATGCTATGAAATAGCTGATTTTTTTTTTTATAGTTTTGGCTTGCCAGTTAATTTATTACCATCTCTACCACACCCTGTAGTACTCTCCAGCTCACCTGCTGGCTACAAACAGCTTTCTTTCCACTGCTGACAAGCATATTTTTTAAATGTTTTTAACCTTTCTGCTGGTTTGAATCTGTATATCTGAATATAATCTTTGGAAAGCTATGTCTCCAGAACATATTGTATCAATACCAAAAGTAAAAATGAATACATTAGAGCAACTGAGTATATCACAGGGAATGATCAGAAGAGAGAGAAAAAGGAAAAGCCCAGAGACGGAGAAGGTAAGGGTGAAGAAGAGGGGGGTTAAAAGTAGGAGAGAAGGTTTAAGAGGGAGAGGGATTTAGAGTACTGTGAAGTTTAATTCTTTTAAAAAGTTACAAGCTTCCCCCCACTCCCCCTCGCCTTTAATTGTCTCTGTGTAAGAGTCGATCAAGAAAAAGTTCTCAGTGGCTGACTTGGCAAGGAATCAGTCAACATGTTGTAGCAATTTTTTTCAAATTTGTCTCTGGATTTGAAATGCTTGCGTGAGGACCCATTCTCTTTAAATCTGTACAAAAGAAGATGAAGCCTGTTGAAACAGGTTGGTTTTAGGCACTACCGTAATCTGGCCCTTGCTACCTCTAGTATAAGTAGACAACCTCCAAATGCCAATTTGGGAAATAATGCCCATTACATAAATCCATCTTTCCAGGCTTCTAGGTTTTCCAACTGATTACTTTTATCTGAAGCTTACAGAGCAAATATGAAACAGGAGTTACAGCCTATAGGACATTTGCCTGACATTAGTTTCACTTGCCACAATAACCAACATTGCTTTGGGATCAAAGCAGCTCCACAGCAAGAGTCCCTGAATGACAGGAAGTATATTTTCTAATTTTCAGGGAAACCGAAAGGAAGCCGAAACTTATTAAGACTTAAACACAGGAAAAGGAGGAGCTTGTATCATGAACCTAGGACCCATTAGACTCAGACTACCTCCTGCAAGAATACTCCTAGTTTGTGTAATTCGGATACAAACTTCACTTTTATTAAAAAGTCAAAAATCCCATGGTTAAAATTCTGTCCATTTACTTTGATTCCTCAGAAAGACAAGGGACTGGGATGGTTGCAGTCTTCTGAGATACTAACTTCAGATATTAACCTATTTAGAGAGTTTGGGGGGAGTAGAGAAGAAAAATACGTTAAACTAGGAGACAGGACTCAAAGATTCTTCAGTTACTGGCTCAAAGTCTCATACCTTATTTTCCACCCTCCAAAACAGAAGAAAGATATACTACACATCCCTCATCTCACAGATCATTGTCTGGTGGTATCACAGGATGATGGTAAGTTATTTGAGTTGCCAAATAACTCATAGATAGACCTCACTTTTATGAGCTATCATCATTTTTGCTACAATATGGAAATATTTCAGTTACAGCCACCAGTATAGACTTGGACATGCCACATTGCATCTTGCCTGGATGCATGTATTCAGAATAGCAAAATATTAGAACTTCTCTGTATTCTGAGGGAATGCCATAATCAATCTGAATTTATCTTTGTGAGACAGCACACTGCAGCAAAAGTTAGTAGGCAATGAGTGACACATTTAGAATCTTAAAAAGAAAACAAAATCTTTAATTTGTTCTGAGAACAATTGGAGAAAAAAATTGCCATGGATCATAGTATATATTGCTGAGATCACCATGCTCTTATTTCTCCTGCTAAATTTCTCCTCTATTCATCAAAGAATAGACCAATGATGAGAAGAGTCTTGATCTCAAGACTTTTTCTAAGAGCATCTGCATTGTTTTTCATACCTTTAAAGAAGCTAAGAATCAAGGATCAATCTTAATTTCTTTACTTATTTCATAGATGAATCCAAACTCTTGGCTAATCATATGAAAATCATGGGATTTGTCACAATAGCAATTAAATAAGTGAGTATGGACAAAATGATATACATGTATCCCCATTACAAGAAATTAACTTAAAATAACAACTTAAAGTTCATGGCTTAATAACTCACCAATGATATAGCCTCCATGTATGAAGAAGGGCACAGTTAAAATAATCTCAATCACCATAAAACTAGGTTAGTTTATACAGGTGAGCATATATAGTTCCTTTTTGGACCTCACCACTCTTATTTAAAAAGGAGAGTACTAACCTGAAGAACCTCAGAAATGCTTTGATTTCAAGTAGATGGATTTAATGAATAAAGTATTCCAGCAATAGTGGTACATGCCTCTGTCTTAAATAGTCAAGAAGAGCTAGAAATGGCTAGCTTCACAAGATGTCATCTGGATAATCCCATACATATAAATCACATTTTTTATACACACACACTCACAAAAGCTAGACTTTTCTTCATATCTTACACACTTAGATCATGCCTGCAAGAGTATAAAATGTCAAATATTCAGAATTTCAGCCTGAATTCTATCTCCACTAATTTCTAGATGTGAAAGTTCGGAAAGTTAATTTACTTCTTTGACTTTTAGTTTCTTTTTTTCTTTTAACAAAATATAGATAATGCCACTTATATCTTAGAGTTGTTATAAAAATTAAATGAGAATATATATGTATACTCATATACATGTATACATATATATTTATATATATAGATATCAGCAAATAAATGGTGCTCAGTAAATGCTAACCGAAACAAAGGAATTAAAAAGAAGTATTAGGTAGCAACTGTACATCAGCAAATTAGACAATCTAGAAGAAATGGACAAATTCCTTGAAACATACAAATTACATAAACTGTCTCAAGGAGAAATAGATAACATAAACAAACCCATAACAAGTAAAGAGATTGAATCAGTAATCAAAAACCTCCCAATAGGGCTTCCCTGGTGGCACAGTGGTTGAAAGTCCGCCTGCCGGTTCAGGGGAGGCGGGTTCGTGCCCCGGTCCGGGAAGATCCTGCGTGCCGCTGAGCGGCTGGGCCTGTGAGCCATGGCTGCTGAGCCTGCGCATCCGGAGCCTGTGCTCCGCAACGGGAGAGGCCACAACAGTGAGAGGCCCGCGTACCGCAAAAAACAAAACAAAACAAAACAAAACCTCCCAATAAAGAAAATTCCTGGACTGAATTTTTGGCTTCACCAATAAAGTCTATTGAACATTTAATAAAAATTAACACTAATCCTTATAAAATCTTCAAAAATATTGAAGAGGAAACACTTCCTAACTCTGAGGTAATGAAGCCAGCGTAACCTTGATAACAAAGCCAGATAAAGACATCACAGGAAAAGAAAATTATAGACCAATATTCTGTATGAATATTAAAATCCTCAACAAAATATTAGCATGTTGAATCCAACAGCATATCAAAAGGATTATTCACCATGACAAAGTAGGATTTATCCCAGGAATGCAAGGGTAGTTCAACATTAAAAATAAAAAATCAGTGCAATACATAACATTAATAGAACAATGGGGGAAAAACCCACATGATCATCTCAATTGATGCAGAAAAGGCATGTGACAAAATCCAACATCTTTTCATGATAAAAATTCTCAGAAAAAACTAGGAATAGAGGGAAAGTTCATCAACATGATAAAGGGTATTTATGAAAAACCCACAGCTAACATCACACTCGGTGGTAAAAGACTGAAAGCTCTTCTACTAAGATCGGGGACAATTATACCCACTTTCACTGTTGCTATACAACACTGTCCTAGAAGTTCTAGTTAGTACTAGAAAGAAAGAAAGAAAGAAAGAAAGAAAGAAAGAAAGAAAGAAAGAAAGAAAGAAAGAAAGAAAGAAAGAAAGAAAGAAAGAAGAGAGAGAGGGAGGAAGGAAGGGAAGGAGGCAGGGAGGGGATAAGGAAGGAAGGGAGGAAGGGAGAAAGAAAGAGGCAAACAAAGTTGGTAAAAATAGGTAAAACTATGTCTATTTGCATATGAAGTGGTCCTATATGTAGAAAATTCCAAAGAATTCATAAGAAAGCTACAAGAGCTAATAAATAAATTCAGCAGTTTCAGGGTAGATTAACACACAAAAATCAACTGTGTTTCTATATACTAGCAATGAACAATCCAAAAGGCAATTAAGAAAGCAATTCTATTTACAATAGCATCTAAAAGAATCAAATACTTAGGAATAAACTTAACTAAAGAGGCAAAGACTTGTACACTGAAAAACTATAAAACATTTCTGAAAGAAATTTTTAAAGATCTAAATAAATAGAAAGGCATCCATGTTCATAGACAGGAAGACTTAACATTGTTAAGATCAACAAAGTAATCTACAGACTCAGTGAAATCTCTACCAAAATTCCAACAATCGTTTTTTACAGAAATGGAAAAGCCAGTCCTCAAATTTATATGGAATTGCATGGGGCCCCAATAGCCCAAACAATTTTGAAAAAGACAAATAAAGTTGGAAGACTCATACTTTCTGATTTCAAAATTTACTACAAAGCTAGAGTAATTAAAACAGTATGATACTGGCATAAGAACAGATATATAGACTAATGAAACAGAATAGAGAGCCCAGAAATAAACCCTTACATATAGTTAATTGATTTTTTACAAGGGTACCAAGACCATTCATTGGGGGAAAGACATCTTTTCAACAAATGGTGCTGGAAAAACTGATATCCACATGCAAAAGAATGAAGTTGGACCCTTAATTTATACCATATATAAAAATTAACTGGAATGGATCAAAGACCTAAACTTAAGTACTAAAACTATAAAACTCTTAGAAGAAAACATAGGAGTAAATCTTTGGATTTGGCAATGATTTCATGGATATGACAGCAAAAGCACAGGCAACAAAAGAAAAAATAGATAAATCAGACTTCATCAAAATTAAACAATTTTGTGCATCAAAGGATACTATCAAGTAAGTGAAAAGACGACCTACAAAATGAGGAAAAAAACTTGCAAATCATATATTTGATACAGGATTAATATCTAGAATATATAAGAACTCCTAAAACTCAATAAAGACAAAACAAACAACCCAATTCAAAAATAGGCGATGTACTTAGACATTTCCAAGGAAGATATACAGATTTCCAATAAGCACATGAAAAGATGCTCAAAATCATTAATCATCAGGGAAATGAAAAACAAAACCACAATGAGATACCACTTCACATCTACTAGGATGGCTATATTTTTTTTTAAAAAATGGAAAATAACAAGTATTGGTTAGGATATAAAGAAATTGGAACACTCTTGCATTACTGGTGGGAATGTAAAAGGTACAGCCCCTAAAGAAATCAATTTGATGGTATCTCAAAGGGCTAAACATAGAACTACCATATGACACAACAATTCCACTCCTACGTGTATATCTAAAAGAACTGCAAGCAGGGACACAAACAGGTATTTGTATACCAATGTTCACAGCAGCATTATTCACAATAGCCAAAATGTGGAAACAACAGAAATATCCATCAACAGATGAATGGATAAACAAACAAATACATAGACATAGGCATATATATACAATGGGATATTATTCAGCCATAAAAAAGAATGGACTTTTGATATATACTACAATATGGATGGGCCTTGAAAACATTATGCTTAGTGAAATAAGCGAGATGCAGAGGGACAAATATTGTATGATTCCATTTATATGAAGTACCTAGAATAGGCAAATTCATATAGAAAGATAGTAAAATAGAGGTTACTGGGGATTCAGGGTAGGAGGATAGGGAGAGTTATTGTTTAATGGCTACAGAGTTTTTGTTGGAGATGATTGAAAGTTTGGGGTATAGATAATGGTAATGGTTACAAAAAACTGCAAATGTGTTAATATCACTGAGTTGTACGTTGAAAAGTGGTTAAAATAATAAATATTATTTTATGTATATTTTACCACAATTTTTTTCTTAAAGAAACAGCAGGTATACTAGTAAAATTGCTTTTGGTCATCAGGCAGAGAGACAATATATCTTAGTCAAAAGCTCAGTTTTTGGACCACATTTCTAATGGATAAGAATGCAGTTTAATGTAGTTAAATTTACTTAGTTTCATGGTCAGACTTTATCCCCAAACATAGTGTTTTAGAATTTTCAAAGAACTTTCATACATTTTAACAAATTTAATCTTCACACCCATGCTGAGCAGTGGACAACTCATGACATATTTTTTTAGATGACAAAAATGAGAGGCTCAGCAAGGTTCAGTGATATGTTCAAGTAAGAATTAAATAAAATAATGTAAAATATTTAACACAGTGTTTGGCACAAAGTAATTATTCAATAAACTTTAGCTGTTATCATATTATAAATAGTAAGTAAGTGTAGGAGTCATGAGCAGGCAGACATCCTACTCCTAGGATCTCCTGGGAAACTTTAAGGGTGCTACTCCAGCAGCAATCATTTTAAAAATCCCAACTACACGAAGTCCATGGGTCAGCTGCATCATCCCTGGCACACAAAGGATGCTATCCAGTGTTTTTATTTTACAGTCAATTCAATCGCTCTGATATACACGTTGGCAACTATGAAAGAGGCTTAACCTTTTAGTTTTCTCAGTCATAGGTACCCAATTATATTCATCTTACCCTGGATCTCTCAGCATCATGATGTGAAAGAGCAAAGCAACCAAACTTCTGTGGTTTATGTTCTGGGCCCTGATAAGTTCCTTTTTAGAAAGATGTCTCTAGTTTTTTAAAATAGGTGGGGTTTAATTAGAGATTACAACTCAATAAAAGAATTTCAGCAGAGATTATTTTGATACATGTTCCCCTGAAACTGTACAATCCCTGTCAGCAACATGCCTCCTCAGCAACTCACCGGGGTGGGAGAGCTTGCTTGGTGTTCACTACCCATGGGGGCCCTGAAATGTCCAGAATAATGGGTCAAATTATCTGAAGAGGACAAGTTGATAGCCCTAAATATATTTGTTTAGAATGTACTAATATGGATTCAGAAACAGTCAACTTTAACAGGAAACATCAGCCCAAGGTGGTCCTTCCTTTCTGGAAATGAAGACAATTATTCAATCAGTTGAAGGCACAAACACCATGGAATTGTTTCAGGTTATGGGAAGGTGAAAAAAGAACAAAAAGAGAGCCATTTATTTTGTAATTCACTAGAAACCAATGTAGCACTTATTCTTCTTCTTGCTTAGGGGATCAAACTATAAAGTTACACCACCATTTCAAGGCTTTTATATGTGACAACACTACTCCTTTAAAACTTTAGTCATTGTCTCACAAGTGAAATTATAGCTATAGCTCAGTTTGGGGCAAAAAAGTTTTCCTTGTACAGACACCAGTCAAACAGTATTCTCCTTTCCCAGTTTGTGTGAATGACAAGAACACTGCATAGAGTGTCACCTAAGTATATAATGTCTCTCCCAGTAGCATATGAACACATAATTTTAATCCTTTTAAAGTATAATTTTTATATACAATAAAACCCGAATTAGCCAAAGTATTGAAGAATTTAGAGTTCTGGTTAATTCAGTTCTCTGACATAACTTAGGGGTCGCCAGATAATAACTTTTTTACCAGACTTGCTTGTGATTAAAAATCATCGTACATGTCCAAATCCACTGTCCTGCCCTAAACAACAGGTTTTAGCCAACATAATCAAATCCAGCTTTGCTACTCCAAGACACTACTCTATGCTGCACAGATGCTGTTCAGCTGGGGTAACTCACTACTGCACAATATTGCCTCAATGTCTAGATTCTCCTTACTTACATACTGTAATCTCAGTGATACTGTGCAAGAGGACTTTTTATAAAATGGTCCAAACTCATTGACTATATAACAGTATCTTCCCCCATAAAAAACAGCATTATTCCACCAGACCAAACAAATGAAGAGGAAATAGGCAGTCGACCTGAAAAAGAATTCAAAGTAATGAAAGTAAAGATGATGCAAAATCTTGGAAATACAAGAAACGTTTAACAAAGAACTAGAAACTAAAGAGAAAACAAACAATGATGAACAACACAATAAACGAAATTAAAAATTCTCTAGAAGGAATCAACAGAATAACTGAGGCAGAAAAATGGATAAGTGACCTGGAAGATAAAATAGTGGAAATAACTACCAAAGAGCAGAATTAGGAAATAAAAAGGAAAAGAATTGAGGACAGTCTCAGAGACCTCTGGGACAACATTAAATGCACCAACATTCGAATTATAGGGGTCCCCGAAGAAGAAGAGAAAAAAAAAGGGACTGAGAAAATATTTGAAGACATCATAGTTGGAAACGTCCCTGATATGGGAAACAAAAGAGTCAATCAAGTCTAGGAAGCACAAAGAGTCCCATACAGGATAAATCCAAGGAGAAACACACCAAGACACATATTAATCAAAGTATCAAAAATTAAATACAAAGAAAAAATATTAAAAGCAGCAAGGGAAAAGCAACAAATAACATACAAGGGAATCCCCATAAGGTTACCAGCTGATCTTTCAGCAGAAACTGTGCAAGCCAGAAGGGAGTGGCAGGACATATTTAAAGTGATGAAAGGGAAAAACCTACAACCAAGATTACTCTACCCAGCAAGGAACGCATTCAGATTCAACTGAACAGAGAAATTAAAACCTTTACAGACAAGCAAAAGCTAAAAGAATTCAGCACCACCAAACCAGCTTTACAACAAATGCCAAAGGAACTTCTCTAGAGAAGCAGGAAACACAAGAGAAGGAAAAGACCTACAATAACAAACCTAAAACAGTTAAGATCATGGTAATAGGAACATACATATCGATAATTACCTTAAATGTAAATGGATTAAATGCTCCAACCAAAAGACACAGACCGGCTGAATGGCTACATAAACAAGACACGTATATATGCTGTCTACAAGAGACCAACTTCAGACCTAGGGACACATACAGACTGAAGGTGAAGGGGTGGAAAAAGATATTCCATGCAAATGGAAATCAAAAGAAAGCTGGAGTAGCCATTCTCATATCAGACAAAATAGACTTTAAAATAAAGGCTATTACAAGAGACAAAGAAGGACACTACATAATGATCAAGGGATCAATCCAAGAAGAAGATATAACAGTTGTAAATATTTATGCACCCAACATAGGAGCACCTCAGTACATAAGGAAAATGCTAAAAGCCATAAAAGGGGAAATTGACAGTAACACAATCATAGTAGGGGACTTTAACACCCCACTTTCACCAATCGACAGATCATCCAAAATGAAAATAAATAAGGAAACACGAGCTTTAAATGACACATTAAACAAGATGGACTTAATTGATATTTACAGGACATTCCATCCCAAAACAACAGAATACACTTTCTTCTCAAGTGCTCATGGAACATTCTCCAGGATACATCATATCTTGGGTCACAAATCAAGCCTCAGTAAATTTAAGAAAACTGAAATCATATTAAGTATCTTTTCCAACCACAGCACTATGAGACTAGATATCAATTACAGGAAAACAAACTGTAAAAAACACAAACACATGGAGGCTAAACAATACACTACTTAATAACCAAGAGATCACTGAAGAAATCAAAGAGGAAATCAAAAATTATCTAGAAACAAATGACAATCAAAACACGACAACCCAAAACCTATGGGCTGCACAAAACCAGTTCTAAGACTGAAGTTTATAACAATACAATCCTACCTCAAGAAATAAGAAACATCTCAAACAAACAACCTAACCTTACACCTAAAGCAATTAGAGAAAGAAGAACAAGAAAACCCCAAATTTGGCAGAAGGAAAGAAATCATAAAGATCAGATCAGGAATAAATGAAAAAGAAGTGAAGGAAACAATAGCAAAGATCAATAAGACTAAAAGCTGGTTCTTTGAGAAGATAAACAAAATTGATAAAGCATTAGCCAGACTCATCAAGAAAAAAAGGAAGAAGACTCAAATCAACAGAATTAGAAATGGAAAAGGAGAAGTAACAACTGACACTGCAGAAATACAAAGGATCATGAGAGATTACTACAAGCAACTCTATGCCAATAAAATGGACAACCTGGAAGAAATGGACAAATTCTTAGAAAAGCACAACCTTCCGAGACTGAACCAGGAAGAAATAGAAAATATAAACAGACCAATCAGAAGCACTGAAATTGAGACTGTGATTAAAAACCTTCCAACAAACAAAACCTCAGGACCAGATGGCTTCACAGGAGAATTCCATCAAACATTTAGAGAAGAGCTAACACCTATCCTTCTCAAACTCTTCCATAATATAGCAGAGGGAGGAACACTCCCAAACTCATTCTACAAGGCCACCATCACCCTGAGACCAAAACCAGACAAAGATCTCACAAAAAAGGAAACTACAGGCCAATATCACTGATGAATATGGATGGAAAAATCCTCAACAAAATATTAGCAAACAGAATCCAACAGCACATTAAAAGGATCATACAACATGATTAAGTGGGGTTTATCCCAGGAATGCAAGGATTCTTCAATATACGCAAATCAATCAATGTGAAAAAACCATATTAACAAATTGAAGGAGAAAAACCGTATGATCGTCTCAATAGAGGCAGAAAAAGCTTTCAACAAAATTCAACACGCATTTATGATAAAAACCCTCCAGAAAGTAGGAATGGAGGGAACTTACCTCAACATAATAAAGGCCGTATATGACAAACCCACAGCCAACATCATTATCAATGGTGAAAAACTGAAACCATTTCCACTAAGATCAGGAATAGGACAAGGTTGCCTACTCTCACCACTATTATTCAACATAGTCGTGGAAGTTTTAGCCCCAGCAATAAGAGAAGATAAAGAAATAAAAGGAATCCAAATTGGAAAAGAAGAAGTAAAACTGTCACTGTTTGCAGATGGCATGATACTATACATAGAGAATCCTAAAGATGCTACCAGAAAACTACTAGAGCTAAGCAATGAACTTGGTAAAGTAGCAGGATACAAAATTAATGCTCAGAAATCTCTTGTAGTCCTATACACTAACAATAAAAAATCTATAGGAGAAATTAAGGAAACATGCCCATTTACCATTGCAACAAAAAGAATAAAATACCTAGGAAGAAACCTACCTAAGGAGACAAAAGACCTGTATGCAGAAAACTATAAGACACTGGTGAAAGAAATTAAAGATGATACAAACAGATGGAGAAATATACCATGTTCTTGGATTGGAAGAATCAACATTGTGAAAATGACTATACTACCCAAAGCCATCTACAGATTTAATGCAATCCCAATCAAATTACCAATGGCATTTTTCACAAAACTAGAAGAAAAAAATTCACAATTTGAATGGAAACACAAAAGACCCCGAATAGCTGAAGCAATCTTGAGAAAGAAAAATGGAGCTGGAGGAATCAGGCTCCCTGACTTCAGACCATACTACAAAGCTACAATAATCAAGACAGTACGGTACTGGCACAAAAACAGAAATATAGATCAATGGAACAGGAAAGAAAGCCTAGAGATAAACCCATGCACATATGGTAAGCTTACCTTTGATAAAGGAGGCAAGAGTACACAATGGAGAAAAGACAGCCTCTTCAATAAGTGGTGCTGGGAAAACTGGACAGCTACATGTAAAAGAATGAAATTAGAACACTCCCTAACACCATACACAAAAATAAACTCAAAATGGATTAAAGACCTAAATGTAAGACCAGACACTATAAAACTCTTAGAGGAAAACATAAGCAGAATACTCTCTGACATAAATCACAGCAAGATCTTTTTTGACCGACCTCCTAGAGTAATGGAAATAAAAACAAAAATAAACAAATGGGACCTAATGAAACTTAAAAGCTTTTGCACAGCAAAGGAAGCCATAAACAAGACAAAAAGACAACCCTAGAATGGGAGAAAATATTTGCAAATGAAGCAACAGACAAAGGATTAATCTCCAAAATATACAAACAGCTCACGCAGCTCAATATCAAAGAAACAAACAACCCAATCCAAAACTGGGCAGAAGACCTAAATAGACATTTCTCCAAAGAAGGTATACACATCGCCAACAAACACATGATAGGATGCTCAACATCACTAATCATTAGGGAAATGTAAATCAAAAGTACAACGAGGTATCACCTCACACCAGTCAGAATGGTCATCATCAAAAAATCTACAAACAGGGCTTCCCTGGTAGCGCAGTGGTTGAGAGTCTGCCTGCTGATGCAGGGGACACGGGTTCACGCCCTGGTCCGGGAAGATCCCACATGCCGTGGAGTGGCTGGGCCCGTGAGCCATGGCCACTGAGCCTGCACATCCGGAGCTTGTGCTCTGCAGCAGGAGAGGCCACAACAATGAGAGGCCCGCGTACCACACACACACAAAAAATCTACAAACAAGAAATGCGGAGAGGGTGTGGAGAAAAGGGAACCCTTTTGCACTGTTGGTGGGAATGTAAACTGATACAGCCACTATGCAGAACAAAATGGAAGTTCCTTAAAAAACTAAAAATAGAACTACCAAACAACCCAGCAATCCCAGTACTGGACATATACCCTGACAAAACCATAATTCAATAAGAGTCATGTACCACAATATTCACTGCAGCTCTATTTACAATAGCCAGGACATGGATGCAACCTAAGTGTCCCTCAACAAATGAATGCATAAAAAAGATGTGTCATATATATACAATGGAATATTACTCAGCCTTTAAAAGAAACGAAATTGAGATATTTGTAGTGAGGTGGATGGACCTAGAGACTGTCATATAGAGTGAAGTAAGTCAGAAAGAGAAAAACAAATACCGTATGCTAACACATATATATGGAATCTAAAAAAAAAAAAGAAAGGTTCTGAAGAACCTAGGGGCAGGACAGGAATAAAGACGTAGATGGAGAGAATGGACTTGAGGGCACAGGGAGGGGGAAGGGTAAGCTGGGACGAAGTGAGAGAGTGGCATGGACATATATACACTACCAAATGTAAAACAGATAGCTAGTGGGAAGCAGCCGCATAGCACAGGGAGATCAGCTCCGTGCTTTGTGTCCACCTAGAGGGGTGGGATAGGGAGGGTGGGAGGGAGACGCAAGAGGGAGGAATATGGGGATATATGTATATGTATAGCTGATTCACTTTGTGATACAGCAGAAACTAACATACCATTGTTAAAGCAATTATACTGCAATAAAGATGTTAAAAAACAAGAAAACAGTATTATTGTCTTAACAAAATTACATAACATGTCAATTATGTTGATATCTGTGTCTAGAAGAAAATAAGGCCCATAACCTGATTTTGAAATGTGGAGAATTTTAAATTTAAAAACATGGAAATTAAATAGTTTCCACATACAGTTCATTTAAAAAGTTTCCAAAACTGGTGTAGGGATAACAACTCAGATTCAGGTTAAACCAGTAAACTTAGTTTACACCAACATTCCGAAGGACGTCAAGGTGAAGAAAGCTCAAAACTACTTATAGAGATCAGAGAAGAAGTGAACCACTGCATTGACAGAAAGATATTCTCCGACAAAATATTATCTTGTCCTTAATATGGATACTAATTTCGCAGAATATAACTTGCTCTAAAAATTCTGCTCTAGAAAAATCAACTTTTAACTTTGAGTAACACAATTTTCATTCACTGTGATATCCAAAAACCGTTGTTAATCCTAGTTTTGACTGCTTTATATCTGCGGAATTTTTAAAGACAGTCCTTAAATTAGCCAATCGCTTAAGATCTCTATTCTTTGAATAATTTGGGTTTTGACACAGACATCTTTCCTTTCCTCACAAGGAAGGGGGTTTTCTACCAAAAGCATAAGAGTAATTGATGGCAAAAAACAGATGTTAAAACCCACTAGGTTTGTTTTTATGCTATTTAGTAACATTCCTTACAGAGAATTTTAGTAAAGTGATTTATACTTTATTATTGCTTTAAGCATATTAAAATACCTTTGTTCACTTTATAAACCCATACACAAAGAAACCGCTGCAGTCAGGTTTGTTGCACTCAGACTTGGTGGTTAATATAATCAGGTTAATATGTTAAAAAGAACTTGACACAGAAATTATTAATGAGTAGAACAAGGTCACTACTTCTGAGCTGAGGTCAGTTACAAAGAATGCACAAATGAAATTCAGGTTGACTTTTTATTTACTTGACTATCTTCTTACATTGGATTCCTTTGGCAACATATCTTTAAACATTTAAAGCCCTGTTTACAAGGATGCTCTGAAAGAAACTTCAAACCATTATGCCCCTAATTGAATTCCCCAGGAGTCCAGTAAACTCAGAGGAATAAAGAAAAATCATAACATTTGCTAAATCATCTCAAAACATACTTCACTGCAAGGTTATGTGTCCTGTTTTTTGCGGTTCAAAGATGAATAAGAAAATACAACTGAATGCTTCATTATTTAGACTAAAATCAAAAAGAATTTTACCTATTAGTAGCAAGCTAATTAAATCAGTCCAGTTTTAACTCTTCTTCCAAGAGAAATCAGACAACACACAATAATAGCATTTTATACTGTATGTGACCACTCTCCTAGAGTAGAAAAGCTCTCAGGAGGAGCAAAGTATCTTTAACCAAAGACAATTATTCACAGTAAAGGTATGAGAGAAAGCTGACAAAAATTTATAGTCCTGAGGGAAAGTAGCATTTTATCTGTGAATTCAGAACAAACTCAAGTGGAAGAAGAGAAAGTAAAAGTTTTTAGCAACCGATTCGTTTAATAACATGCCCCCTTCACAATTCTAATTTTACTTTAAAATAGCTTTTATGATCTTTTTATTCATAGTTCCTTCATATGCTTCTGTGCTTGTTGTGATCACTAAGCAAAAACATATGGATCTTAGCATTCCCCAAAGAATGTTAAATCCCTTTCTACTTACCTGGTTTGTATGTTATTCCAGGGGGGAAGAGGAATCCCTGTTGGGCAGCAGCGGCTGCTGCCAGGGTCCGCTGGTCATGTGGAAAAATTGGGATCATGAGCGGAGGCATGTGACCCTGAACCTGCTAAACAGAAGAGAGCCTATGATCAGACAGAGAGCAAATGTATGCCAAGGAGTATTTGTTTTTCACCCCTGGTGGTGTGCTGGTACCCAAATAGCCACCCACTTCTAACCTCATTCCAAATCTGCTCCCTGAGAAAAATTCAGGCTAAATTCACCAAATCCCTTTCGGATTCCACTGGTACACCAAGGACATAACCTCATTGTGAATTTGCCTCATCCCTGCTTCCACTAAATTATAGTTAATGTTTATCTTTTATCTTGACTCTTTTTCCTTTTATTTTCTTTCTTTTTTTAAAACAAAGAACTAGAAGAAATGTTTTCTTCTGTCACCTTACAATGTTGAAAGGTTTTGCCCTTTCACCTGCTTTGCATTCTGTACTTTATTTTGAAAATAGTACTTAGCATCTTTGATCAGAAAGTAATGTCTAATTGTTATATATTCCAAAAGCTGTAGCTCCCCAGTTTAGGTATCTTATTTCAAAGCCTCATTGCATTATGTTAAACATATAGCTCTTCAGATTTAAGGCTACTACATCTTGGCTCCCAATTAAACTAATATTCTTTGCCATCCACACCTCGATGTAACACATAAATTGCTTGTCTGGCTAAGCAGTTTTACAGCTTTATGCACTACCATGTAGCTGAGTAATTATGGAGTTGTATTCAGAGAGCACTTCATAATAAATCCTACTATATCAAATTTTATTTGACCTCAATAAATGTATCAAAGAGCACAAAAATGCAAAACAGAAAATCTTCACTCTATATCAGTATTTGTATTCCATATAAAGAAAATAAGAACTATGACAGAATCATGTCTATGAAAATCATATTTTAATTTCCTAGCTCCCTCCCTTACTCTATGCATGCTGCCCTGATTCCAATAGCATCACAGGAAGGTTCTGTGCTGGCTTTTAGGGCATGATTTTATAAATTAAACTATAGGACTTTTGTTATTTAAAGATCAAAACTAGGATGTACTAAGAGAAATGATTTTTAAGTTCAAACTGGGTCTTTGCCCTCCTTACTAGTGTAAAAGAGCTGTATTATATCCTGTTTAAGATACAAACCTTTCCCAGTAATTCTACCAACCCCAAACTCTTCCCCCGTTTAAATTCCTAAATCTTCTCTTTAGGCAAAATTCCATATACTGGCTGATGACCCTGTTTAAATAGCACCAACTTGCCTTGTCCTGTCCCTGTTCCCTCCACAGCCAGGGACATAGTGCAAAAATGTTCCTGTGTAGGTCTAAGAGGTTTCATTTACCAACAGTTTCTCTCTAGGGAAAGTCCTAAGATGTGGGTTAATAAAGGGCAAGCAAAAAATAAACACTTTACAGTATTTTTCAGAATTCATTTCTCAGGAAAATCAACTTATAATAAAAAGGTCTTTGTGCAATTACTACCTTGCCAGTGGGGCGTGAAAGAAACTAGCTTTGGGCAGCTATTTTTTCCATTTTAGCTGAGGTAAGCCCAAGTTTTGTACATTAGAGTACCGACTTGGCCTGCTTAAACTGGAGCTGATCCCCTAGCACCCAGGTCTTGCCTTTAACCTAACCCTGAAGAAAAGCACTAGGTTCGCTGTTCAACTCCAGCTTGTTGTGACCTGATGCAAACCTGAGATGTCAAAGACGACAGCACTGTTCTATGTCAGAAAATTAAAAAATGATATTTTTGTGGGTGACTATTGTGCAGTGCAAGAGTATATCAAAGGAAATCACTTCATTTACTTCTAGAAATATGGTCCTAGCATGTACCCAGAACACAGCACAGATGCTTCACATTCTAAAGAAAGGAAACAAGAAACTGAGGAGTCTAGGTATCAAATTTATTTATTCTTTCCTTCTTTCATTTAACAAACATTTATTAAGTTATTATTATGTGTGGATCTTGAAAAGTAGCTGGAAAAATGGGGGCTATTTTGCTTGGGAGAGAGAAGATATATGCTTATGTTCAAATATTTGAAAGAATTATGTATGGAAGAAGAACCAGATTAAGTCTGAGCAGTTACAAAGGGCAGATCTAGGCTCAAAAGAAAGAGATTTTAGGGAAGTTGAATGCAAAGAATTTTCTAATAATGAGCTATTCAATAATCACTGTGATTAAAGAGGTTGTGTGTGCCATTTCCCAAGAGGTGGTCAAGTAAAGGCTGTATACTCATCTGTTAGAGATACTTTAAAGGATATGCATAACTAAAACCCTGATTAGATAATGACCTATAGTGCCTTTTCAACTTTATAATTCTATGATTGTTTAAAAATCAACATTAGGAAGATAATGGCATATAGTCATTCCTTTACTGATTCATTCAACACATATTTTTATTCAGAATCTACTATGCCTACAAAGGCTTTGCTGTCAAATGAATCTGAGCTTAAATCTATACACTGCCATTTCTTTGGCTGTGTGATCTTGAGCAGTTACTTAGCCTTGCTGAGTCTATTTCCTCATGTAAAAACCAAAGCTAATGATACTACCTTACATGGTTGTTGTGAGGATTAAATAAACAAGAAAAGTAACGCTTGTGGCACAGTGACTGGCATATAATAGGCACTAAGTAAATGTTAGATCCTTGCTTTTCTCTTATATAGTTTGCAATTCAGTACTAGAAAATTATCAAATTACTGATAAAACAAGAAACAGTGGATCTTAATCCATAACTCTACTTCAAAAAAAGAAAACATGAGCCAAATAAATAATTCAGTTTGGCAGGCAGAGGCTTGTTTGTTCTTAGCAGACCCATGCCTCACAGAGCATTATCCCATCCCAAATATCCAGAAAACCAAGAAAAAGAAGGTGGGATTAAAAAGCTCATTTGAAGATGTAATTTGGGATCTTTAGTGTTATTCATTAAACAGCATCTTCGAATGAAAACATAATTTTATTTTTACATTGGTGCCCAAGCTCTTCAGATCTTAAGACAACATAAAGGGATCAATGGCAATTAGGCATCAGACCTTAATTATTGAAACTTGGTGTCTGAAGATATTTCCTTTGTAACTAGCTACGCACATGAGATAATTAAGTAGGCCACCTAAGGTCATTTTTTTTTAAACTTTTTATTTTATGTTGGAGTATAGCTGATTAACAATGTTGTGATAGTTTCAGGTGCACAGCAAAGCAAGTCAGCCATACGTATACATGTATCCATTCTTCCCCAGACTCCCCTCCCATCCAGGCTGCCACATAACATTGCGCAGAGTTCCCTGTGCTATATAGTAGGTCCTAAGGTCATTTTTAATGCCAAAGAGCTGCAGGTGCTTCATATTAACAAAAGCTGTAAAAATTTAGGGAAGCTCTTTTCTGTCCATCACCCTCTACAAGGTAGGATATTTTAGAAAGTTTCAATGTTAACTATTAGGTAAGAGGCAGTTTCAATAAACTGAGGGACAAAGTAAATAAGGAGGGGGACAGAAGGCATTGTGAAAGCAATGATAATGATGGAATCACAGAGTTGAAATGGAGCTTAGAGTTTATCTAACCTAGTAGTTCTCAAAGTGTGGTACCTGACCAGCAGCATCAGCAGCATCTAACTTCAAAAAGCAAATTATCAGACTTCACCCCAGACCTATGAATCAGAAACTCTGGAGGTTGGGTCCAACAGTCCAAAATTTAGACTAAAATTTAATCCAGAGAAGTGATTCTCAAACTTCTATGGACTTCAGAATCAACCAGAGGGCTTATTAAAACAAAAATTGTTCGACCCCACACACAGAGTCCCTGGATCAGTAGATCTGAGGGGGAAACCTGAGAGTGTACTGTTCTAACAAGTTCCCAGGTGAAGCTAGTTAGTGCTGTTGGTCCAGGGACCATTCTCTGAGAATCACTAATCCAATTCAAACCTCACAATTTACACATAAGGAACCAGGTGGCTTAGAGAAGGTAAGGCTATCACTGTCATAGGCAGTGTGGAGGTCACACTGCCTATGACAGAGCTGGATCTAGAATCCAGAACTGCTAACCACCCTGTCCAGTGCTTTTTCCATTATATCACATGGACTTCATTGATAGAAAAGAGAGAAATCATGTGTGTGTACACTCTTTGTATAGAGAAAATCTGGGGGGCTACAACTGAAAATAATTTTATATTTCAGAGGTGTGTCTCTGGAGGTGACTGGGAGTATAGATATTATGTTGTTCAGTTTTAGTCTGTTCCTTCTCTCTTATTTTATACCCAGAATATTTGATCTCGAATCTATTGTCATTAATTCCAGTTAATTCATTAGCAATAATCATTTAGCTCCAAATGATAAAATTGCCCTTAACTCATTTTAAGTAAAATAATAATATGAAAACTCAAAATGCCCTTTATTAAATACAAGCCAAAATATCCAGTAGCCATTTAGAATACAGGCTGAGAGATGATGAAAAGTTCCTCTTTTATCTCTAATTATAGAAATCATCATCATCATCATCATCCTCATCACAGCAACTAATATTTTCCAGCATTTCCTATATGTCAAGCACTGGGAAGTGATTTACATGCTCTATCTCATTTAATTCTCAAAACTTTGTGAGGTACCTACTGTTATTATCCTCATTTATTTAATGACAAAGACAAAACCATGAGAGGTTAGGAAACTTAGTCAATTAAAAAGTGGTAGAGCCAAGATTCAAGGGCAGGTATGTCAGGCTCAAAGTCTATACTTTAAGTACTATATTATATTAATCATAAAGTCATCTTTTGCTAAACAGACCTAAATGACATAAGGAATATAATTCTTTGTGATAACAATTATTTGATTGAAAGTTTTATAAATATAATTATAAATTTACATGTGGCTGTAACAAATAATACAGAAAGGTCCCATGTTCACTTAACTCAGTTTCCTCCAATGGTAACATCTTGAAAAATTATAGAATAATATTATAACCAGGGCACTGACATTGATACAATCCAAAAATCTTATTCAGATTTCACAAGTGGGATACCATTTAAAAGAAATTATGTGTCTTAAAAACTAGCAAGGGTAATGAAGGTCTATGAATACTTACGACTGCTATCTTTCATACAAAGCTCACCAGTATGACCCAGTGCAAATAATGTGAGTGGAAATCATGAATTAAAGCAACAATTTCTCCTCTCATAGCTTTCCATTTATTTTACTTACTAGATTATTGGTTGACGGTGGGACAAAAATGGAAAGCAAGGGCAAGGTGTGGGGGAGAGGTAAGGAAAGAGGGCTTGGTGGCCACACAAGAATCACATAAATATCCAAAATATTTTTCTTCTATGGAAGTTGTGAATTAAGTTTACTGCACTGCATGTCATTGCCTAAGGCAGATAAAGAATTTTGAAAATATAGAAAAGCCCCACCCTGCTCTGAAGAATGTAAGCCTGCCTTTCCTCTTCCTTCCCATCATCCTATTTTCCCATTTGGTGATGTGCCAGGAAAGGCAGTCACATTGTAAACAGCAACCTTCAAAAATATTTTACTAAAGAATAAGAAATAATAGAATTCCCCTCACTCCATCAAAGAGTGACCAGTCTCCAGATGTCTTTTCCAGGAAGTTATCAAAATTTCAAA
This sequence comes from Hyperoodon ampullatus, assembly GCF_949752795.1. NCBI lineage: Eukaryota > Metazoa > Chordata > Mammalia > Artiodactyla > Ziphiidae > Hyperoodon > Hyperoodon ampullatus. Next base: position 71,161,626 of record NC_136920.1, read on the forward strand.
TAGCATCTTTTTTTCTTGAGAGTGTGGTTTTCCCTTAGCCCAAATTCAGAGATTCTTTAATTATCCCATAGGTAAAAGTAAAACTGATTTTGTTAATATAAAGAGTAAAACAATGTGACCAAAAATAATCTCTGAGCATGAAACTGCATTATTTTTATTGCTTTGGAAGTCAGCACTAACTGATAGGGTATGTAAGTTGAATGACTAATGAGAAACCAGGAACCCCATCATAGGTGAAGCCTAGTCAGTGCATTAGGAAAGAAACAAACTGTATCCCCCAAAGCACAACTGTCCATTAATTCTAAACTTCCACAATCCCGGACCAAAGCATTTCCCTTCTGCAGAGGGTAGGGAACATATTCTTGATCAAATAGGCTACATGCCCAGAAATTTTAATTGCTACGGTGTTCCTCACATCTTTCAGACAATCAAGACAGCAGCAGATGCATGTGAAACACTTAGGTTCTGACTCTTCCTATTCATAAAACAGCATTGTTGCATCAACACTTATGCCCTTTGTTTTCTCTGTGCTAAGCTGTTGATGATGCCATTTTTTGCCATCTGCCCCAGAGCTTCATTAAAGATACATGAATGGGCTAACTGGCCTGATATCTTGTGAGGAACAGGTGCTATTGTTTGTCCCTGAAGACTTGCACTAAAGATATGACTCAGAATACTTGAGAAAGAGCATCTGCAGCAGTCAGTCAGAGAGCAACTTGGCAGAGACCTGGCTACGTGCTAATATGCAGAGTGACACTCGGGGGCTCATTTTCTTTCATGAGGATTATTTAACTTTTCTTAGTGATAGGAAATAAGTATTTATTGAAAATCATGAACATATTAATGTCTATTACTAAGTTAAAGACAGTGAGCAAGTGAAGATCTTTTTAATGCCTTATTTCTAGAAAATCATTCCTCATGTGATTTAATTGGATAAAGCTTCTTTAATCTGTTGGAAGGAATGTTTCCAACATTTGTAAATCATGACAGAGGGAGGGAAAGACAGAGACAGAAAATACTGAGAGAGAAAGAGCCATCAGAGAGGGAGAGGCAGGGCATACAAACAGAAAGGGGCGGGGGTAGGGATGGGGGTGGAATTTCCTTAAAGGCCCTATTCTTTATTGCAAAGAATAGCTGAGTCATTTGCATAACGTGTTACCATTATAAAAGCTGCAGTGTCTAGAGTGAAAGAAATAAAGTCCCCAGAACCTTACATGAAAAGCCTTCAAGGTCATGGAGGTATCTTCTTACTGCCAAAAAATGCATGCCAGATCTCAGTTAATTCTGGAGAGTTAGGAGGGAAAAGGTCTCATTTGATAGGACAAATTAGTGCTTTAACACAAAACTTTTAGTTTCAAAACTTTTTTTTTTTTTTTTTTTGTCGAAAATGTTAAGACTCTGCTTTGTCCTGACTTAAAAAGCAATATAATGCAGTGGTCAACATTTTGAACTGCTCTTGGTTGACCATAGTTTGAAGTATACTAAGGAACTTTGTATACAGCCTACCTGACTATTCTCTAATTGTTTCAATTCATTAATCATCTCTCACCAAGTAAACTGAGTGTCCTGAATGGCCTGTGACATTTATATTTCTATACACCCCATTGTTCTTATCACAGGACTAAGAATATAGTAGGCATTTTGTGTCAACTAATCAACGTGAGAACCATCAAGGACTTAAGAACTGGTTTTCTGAGCACTAATTTCCATAGGGTAGTATTATTGCTAATACAACTGCAAAAAGTATAGAGCTGTAGTTGTTCTCATTAAAGAAGAGAATTCAAGAATGACTTTTAAATAAATCTTGATATCACTTTGTCTGCTTTTCATTTGTCTTATTTAGCAAATCTCTGGCTGCTATAGCTAATGGAGGATTGCAAATCCTTGCTTGTAGGGAATCCAGCTAGCTCTAGCAGGAGAATAATCACACTGAAATTTTATCAGGAGCAATTCTGGGACACAAATTTTCTGAGTATTTAAGAACACAGAGTCCAATCTTCCCAGATATTTTCCACCAACATCCAATGGATAATCATTGTACAAATAATGTAAGAAAAAGATCCTGTAGCTCGTGGGAAGCAGCCGCACAGCACAGGGAGATCAGTTCTGTGCTTTGTGACCACCTAGAGGGGTGGGATAGGGAGGGTGGGAGGGAGATGCAAGAGGTAGGGGATATGAGGATATATGTATATGTATAGCTGATTCACTTTGTGATACAGCAGAAACTAACACACCATTATAAAGCAATTATACTCCAATAAAGATGTTTTTTAAAAATGCTGTTTTGTTTGGTTTTGTTTGTTTGTTGAAGGCAAGATGTTTTCTCTCTCAAACTCCCACAAGGATAATATACAAAACACTTTGTTACCATTGTTAACGTTCATCTTTAATATAATTCAATTTCTTCCTAGAATTTTGTATATTGCTGCCGCAACTCTTTTCAAAATCTTCACTAAAGGGCCAGGAAAAATCCTGAAAAGGTAGAACAAACTCAAGATATTGCAGTTTAAAGGCATCCTTTTTAAAAACTCAGGCTTTAGTCTTTCAAAGTCATATGTTTTAGTTTGAACATTAATGAAGAACTAACTTTACGTTTGTAATATGTATTTTTCTATATGTATATTATACTTAAATGAAAAGTTAATTTTAAGAAAAATGGAAAATAGCTTCAGTAGTTTACTTGTCTTTACTAATTTACACTATTAAATATATCTAATAAAATATCTAAAATATTCATAGGAAAAATGGAGACAATACGTATTGTCACTAGCTTCACTACGTCCCCACCCTCACTACCAAGAGTAAGACATGAAAGCAAAACAAACTCCTTTTTTTTTTTTTTTTTTTTTGTGGTACACGGGCCTCTCACTGTTGTGGCCTCCCCCGTTGCGGAGCACAGGCTCCGGACACGCAGGCCCAGTGGCCATGGCTCACGGGCCTAGCCGCTCCACGGCATGTGGGATCTTCCTGGACTGGGGCACGAACCAGTGTCCCCTGCATTGGCAGGCGGACTCTCAACCACTGCGCCAGCAGGGAAGCCCAGCAACTCCTTTTTTAGGCTGGTCTTTCAGATAGCTATTTCAAATCCACTTCACAGTCTAGTACTTTCCAGCTCCCTTCCTTGGTTACACAGAAGAGAAATGATCATTGAGAGTAGGAGTACAATGGCTCCATTTATCAGGTCAATAGCACATTTAAAAAATCTCCTTTAGGTATATATTCAGAGAGAAATTTAATGGCCCTGAAAGGGCCAGTCCTGTCCTTTGTGTTAACACCTTTTTATATTCTCAGCATACTGTATACACTCTGTTCTATTTGTATTTTCTAAAATGGACAAATATCTCATTAATCCACCAGGATCATCAGTAGTCAAAACGTCACTACTTTATCTCTCATTCATTTGTACATATTCTGTTAAAATAGTGAATTTTCAAAGAAAAGAACATGGATTTAGTACTAATGTAATCATGATTCCTAGCATCTCTTACTTATTTGTCTCCTTGCTCCCTGAAATAAAGAGCTCCACACATACAAAATGACCTCTTAGGCCTCTAAGAGGTATGCTACTCTGTAAGGGAAGTCAGTAGTGCCTGTCTTCATTCAACAACCTTTCATTGAGCACCTAGCACAATCTGCCCGGTACTATGCTGAGCACTACGAATAAAAAGATGCCTAAGAGAAGTCCATAGCTTTATTTTATCAGGTAGCAGTGTTAAGTTTGTTTTCACTTACATAGTAATAGAAATCATCCAGTTTGTCAGCTTACTTTGGAATAGGGTCAACAGAGAAAGGAAAGATTTGCTTAAAAAGGGAAATAAATTACAAAAAAAATTCCATTATGTATCTTTCCATAGTCTTCCTATAGTCTAAAACCAAGAAAAGTTTTGAGAGTATTTATGAGGACAAAAGTCAGATTACTTCATAAAATGGATGACAAATGTTAATTAAATGTGTTTAAATTATCTTACTATGCTTTAAGAAACTCTCACCAGGAGGGAAGTAGTATGTCCTGGCCATAAAGAAATTAATAAAACATGTTATGCAAAAGTAAAATTTATGATTCATTTGGAATTAGATATGTACCACCTTTTCAATCCATACAAATGCATAATCTTGTCAATTAAATATTATTGTTAAGGTCTAGTAGTATGTTAAAATCACTTTAAAGTGCAACTAAGGAAAATTCATGTGTGTTTATTACTCCTTAAGGATCTATTAGTGGGTATTTTATTCAGATTCGTGCTGTAAAATCTGCATAAACTCAGCATATTGTTATCCCCATGTGTGCATTTGTTTGGTTAAAGCAGAACAGCAAATCTCAATTTTTGCAACTTCTGAAAAAGTCAAGAGAACTAAAACAGTCTTAATTTTAATCAGATACAAACAGTTATCACTACAGAAGTGAAGAGTTGACTATTATGCAAATAGTCTCAGTTAGTGGTCACCAGGCCATCACAGAAGACTGAGCTAGTCAATTATTTTAGATATTTCCAAAGACTAGTGAAGATGAATGTTTCTTATTCCACCCTGTCTTATTTCCACAGAAGTATGAAACACATTAGAGACTAATGATTGTTGTTCTCAGATGGAAACCCCATTAAATACACAATGATCAAAGTGTTTTGCCAAGATGGAAATTAATTTTTTTAAATTCTGTATAAATGCCACATAAATGTAGTAACATTTTTGAAGAATGTGGCATTCCTTTGTTTCTAACAACCAAATTCAGATATAAAGCTTTCACAAACTTTTGACCTGTAATGAAGGCAATCTGGCTTTTACCCCTGAAGTATTTTACACAGCCTTATTCTGTTACCAATGACCAGAGTTCAATTATTAAATTCCTCCTCCAGAAATGCAGGCTTACCTCTTAAACTACAGGTTTTGTTAAAATTATGCACAAGCAACTTAAAGGCAGGGACTTTGTATCTTAGTAAAAATCCCTCTCTTGCACAGAGTAGGGACTCAACAAATATTTGTAACATAAATGCATTAAAGAACTTTCATTGTCTGTTATTTTAAAACTAAGCTACAATAATTTTGATAATTTTTATATCTTCTGAATCAATTTGAAGTCCTTTTATCATTTGAAATCCTCAAATCGAGGCAATAGAAGTATACCTCTGCTTCAAACATACTTCATTACAGCAATCTTTTCTTTTGGCATGCCACAGTCTGACTTTGAAGTCCACTAGTTGGTAAGAAAATACAAAAATTGATTTTGTTCATTTAGTTGAAGATACTTTTAATGACTGAACTCTCCTAGTATATCTGTTAAAATTCTTCTATAGTATAATTTAGAGATGCCTCTAAGCTTCTTTAATAATTTCATCATCATCAGTTATAATCCTTAACTGACGGAAATAAGCCATTCTCATCAGAAGAGCCAGAAATACAGTTTTCCAAAATAATTTTTTAAACGTTTGTTTTATCACAGTGGGCTGGTTATGCAATATAGAATGAATGACGGAAAAACATTTAAGCATCACCTATCGTGGAGAGCAGAAACAGTTTCTTTCTTAAGCTAGAAGGGCTAAGAAACATAAACTCTGAACAGAACATAAATAAGATGTCTAAACTATTGACAGCTGGGTCCCAGCCATGGCAAGATAACCCTCCCTGGAAATATCAATGAGAGACCTTGCCCGTATATGTTCAGGGGGGCAGGATGCAGAGAGGTAAAGTAAGGTGATCTTTATAGGAAATAAACACTGAGTAAAGGCATAAATAGTGACTAGAGCCACAAATCAAATAGCCTTCAGGTGTTTACTCTTTATTATACTCTAGCCTTTTTAGAGCAAAAAGTTAATAACATGGAACTTTAATTCATTTTGGAATGTAATCTACAACTCCTGCCCCGCCCTCAGCATACACACTTACACACATACACACACTCATTCACACACACTCACACATACTTCTACACTTGCTACGCCAACTAAATGCACAAGTATGTCAACACTGAAGCTGGTATAAGAATACGCTAACATGTTGATTCAAAAAGAACAATTTTATTTTTATATTTTAATTTAGTACTATGTTCATATTAAATAACTTAGATACAATAAAGCAATGTTCCTATTAAAGAAGGTAAGGTCCAAACTCCCTAGCCTGGGCTGGCAGTGAAATCACTCTATAACATATTCTTAACAAACCTCTCAAACCTCTTTCCTACTACCCTTTATCCTCTTTCTCCTCTTGCTTTCAATAGCTTCTAAGTTTCTGTGCATGACACTTTTCTCACTTACCATGTAGAATGATCTTTCCTTTCCCCTTTGCCATCCCAAACCTGACCTACCCTTCAAAGTGCAGCTAAAAACTGCTCCATGAAAATTCCCCAAGTACAAATTTCTTTCCCTCTGTCAAAATTTACACTGCATACACTGTGTTGAATTATTTCATGGTTTTCAGTTCAATATTTGACACAATTCTAGGCACTGGGGACACAGAAGTAGAGAAAATTTCCTACCATTATCTCCTAGGGAAGACACACAACGTACAAATGAATGTAATATGTATGCATGTGTGTGTATACACACACCCATGAGCAAATATATATTAAATATAATAAATGCCAGTTGATAATAGATGCTATGAAGAAAAATAAAGTAAGATAATGAGATAGAGTATGAGGGGTAGAGGGTGGGAAGCAGGAGGTAGTCCGTGGGGAGTAGAAAGGACTATTTTGGATAGTGGTGGTCAAAAAAGGCTTCTCTGAGGAGACAATATAGCTCAGGGTTAAATGACCTAAAGTTGCAGGAGATCTGATTTAGGTTTATAAAGATCACTCTGGTTGCTGTGAGAAAATTTGACTTTATTAGGGCCAGAATGAAAGCAGAGAGACCAGTTTAGAAACTACCTCAACAGTCCAAAAGTGGGGATAACAGTGAACTTTTTCCATTTTATATATCTCTCTGCTCAAGCAGAAGGAAGACATCTTGCAGACAAATTCTTAGCATGCTACTAGGACAGTGCCTCCAAATATGAAAGGCAAAAAGTCATTACCTGACTGATTAACTGACTGACTAAAACAGACCTGTCCAGTGATTTCATGAGACGAAGCATAGCACTTTCAAGCACTTGCACCTTTTTATGGCCATAGAGGAGAAGAGTATAAGAAATTAAAACCTAAGTGGCTACTGCTGAATCACTATAATTCTTTTCCCCAAGTAGTATGTCTGAATAAAATTTTAAGCAGCCGAGAAGCTTATTGACAAAAACTAAAAATGTAAATCCTTAATTCAGTCTCTGTGTGGGAAAAATAGAAATATTTTAAATGACATTCAAGCTACCTATGAGAAAAAAAATCAACTGTTAGTAAAGATCAGAAGAGTAGAAGATTTAATATATGCAAACTGGCTCAAAACACTGGCTAAATTAAACTTCTCTTGGTTTTTTTTTTTTTTTTGGTAGTTGAGACTAATGTTATATTTGCCAAGTGAAATGGAATTTACAATACAGAGTCAGATGCTGCAGCAATTCACCTCAAATAATATTCTTTGCTGTTATAAAGAACAATAGGCCAATAGCATAGTTTGAATGATTAGTAATAATTCATGTAATCACAGCTGAAAGGGAATAGAAACTCAAGCCCAAAACAAAACAAAATGGTCCACTCAGGTCAATTAAAAAAAAAAACAAACAGAACTCAAAATGATCATATTGAATTTTCCACTTTTTTTTTTTTTTTTTTTTGGTATGCGGGCCTCTCACTGTTGTGGCCTCTCCCGTTGCGGAGCACAGGCTCCCGACGCGCAGGCTCAGCGGCCATGGCTCATGGGCCCAGCTGCTCCGTGGCATGTGGGATCTTCCCAGACCGGGGCACGAACCCGTGTCCCCTACATCGGCAGACAGACTCTCAACCACTGCGCCACCAGGGAAGCCCCACATATTCTTAAAATAAAGAAACCCTACTAAGAAATTCTAATATTCCTTTGTCCTAGATTCTAATATATTAAATTTTTTCTTTACTCCATCTAAAACAGTGTATTACATAGCCCTTGATGACAATTCTTAACGTTAGACAAATAAAAAAGATACAGGGGCATTATATGTCTTAGATTTAAAGGTAGATACAATATAAAATCTTAGCCGATCTTCTGTACCATGAAAAACACGAAAGTAGTATTAAGACAGGTTTGTCCTAATCACAAGATGTTAAGAAAGGAAAAAAGGAAAGAGAAAAGGGAAGGGAAGGGAAGAGAAGGGAAGGAAAGGGGAGGGAAGGGAAGGGAAAGGAGGAAAAGAAGAATATGAAAGGAAAGATAGAAAGCAAAGAAGGAAGAGAAGAAGGGAAGAATCAAGCAAGCAAGCAAGGATACTGTAGGCTTTTTAAAAAATTAGTTCTGTCTTTTAAATCCGCAATTTTGACCTGATTACTGCCTACTCTGTTCCATACACTTTGCAAATGTCAACTTCCAACTCCCGTGTTGCAGTTAATCTTACAAAAATTTTGTGAAGATCAAATGATATAAGTAAAAAGCTCTTGCAAAATGAAAAATGCTATAAAATTTTTAATTAAAATTTAATTATAAAAATTAAATTAAGACATATATTCATTTTTAAATTTGAGAACTCATGAACTACTTTATATTGAAATTTAAACTGAAAATTGAAAAGCTGTAGATTTAGGGTGCTGACCAAGTAAATATAAATGCAAGGACCAACCAGTCCATGAGTGTGTCCTACTAGTAGCCAGCCATTCATGACTTGGGAGACATAGGACTCAGAATAATATGATAATAATTTGACTGAATGTAGATAGACATTTTCTCCAAGCCAACGTGACCAATTTTAAGACAGTTCAACTTAACTTTATGAATTTCTGTGGGTAAGAAAGTGAAATAAGGAGAGATACAGAACCGCCTTTGCATCCCCCGCCCCCACAAAAAAAGAAAAATATATGTCCCATGATATATGAGTCGCATGGTAAAGTATCTACCCATAGATTTAATTTTTGACTTTAGCTTGGGTTAAAACTTGAATTCCTAAAAATGTAGTTACAAATTTGTGAGCAGGCATTTTCCTTAACCCTACTATCACACCCACAAGGATCTAGAACAATGGTGATCAAAACTATAGATATTTATTTTTAGTTCCAAATGACAATTCCCAAACATGAATGACACAAAGCCCAGCTTTGAGTCTCTTCAACTCTTCTCAATTTAACAAAATAAAAGGTCAGTTTAGCTCCTTTAAAACTGCACTATGATTGTATTTTCCATGGTAGAACAAGGCGTTGAATCTACATAGACATTATCAGCCAATAACAATAGGTCTTTGTCCAGCTGTGACTACTTCCCTCCTCTACAACCATTTCTTATCTGGCCCAGGAAATGCCTGTTTTAACTGACAGGTAGGAGATTAAATCTACAGCTGCTGAAACACAATCTCAGCTCTGTTAGATAGGCTTTCATTGAAAAGCACTACAAACACATAATTTGTTTATGTTGTACCAGCAATCTCTGACAAAGCAGACTGTCTAGCTGAGACAAATGTGGTTAAACCCATTTATTGTATTATTTCTGCTACACAGAACAAGCTCTTAAAACACAGAAACTAGACAAGGCACAAAGCTCTAGCTGTTTAAAGAAATCAAGAAGAGATGACTTCTTGTTACACTAGCCCTTTTTATACAGAAAGCATGTTCTCCCCTGGAAAACATCTATTCCATTTTTATTTTAAGTGGGTGGTTCAATTATGTTTATGTTTTCAGTTTTTGAAGTTTCTTTTGTTGCTTCCAGCATAAACAGGCATAAAATCACCTAATCACTAAATGTCTCTAGATTTAAGAACATGATGAATATTTATAGCAAGTGCTATATCACCCCTTCAAAAAAATACCCATAATGATAAATTCTAATGACAATTGACCCTCTTTCAATATTTATTGCAAATTCTGATAATGTTATTTGACTTCTTTATTTCACTTGATGTAAAAATAGCTTTGCAACTTATAAAGAATATGAATAGCAGTTTCTTTAAAATTAAGGAGTCATGCACAGAGATACCTAATTTTATAAAATAAATGTCAAGGGGGGAGGTTTTAACAACAACAGCAACAATAAAATCTGCTAGTTACGTGGCCATAAATTATTTGCTCCAGGTTAATAATAATAAGTAGAAATACATTTTATTATTTCATATCTAAAATTTATTCTTTAGGTATACTCATTCAACTCTAGCTAGCATTCTGAGTATACTGTATATTCATAAACTATAAAATTAGTATAACTAAAGATTAAAGTCTATATCTACCTTCACTAAGTCCTAAAAGTTATAATCAATGATAATGAAACAACAGATGGTACACAATATGGTTTAAAAATAAGAAAACAGATGCTGTAACTCAAACTTGTCAAAAATTTTTAGGAAGAGTAGCATAATAAAGATTATAAAACTATATTTGAAATATGGCCAAAAGGATTATGGTTAGCCACTCTCAAACATGTCACCATTCCCTAAAATCTTATTTTATTTTTCCTTAATCATCATCATAAAACAGGCAAGTGAGAAAATAATCTTCCAAGTTGGAACATATGGGCCACTTGGAACTCAGTTAGTCTTAAAATACAGAAAGTATGCAATAAACTAGCTGAATCCATGGGGTCTCCCTCAAACAGCATGGATAATGAGGGGAATCCATAACAGACATAAACAAACCCAGAAAGATGTCTAGACCCCACATCATTATGTATGATATATGCCCAAGATATATGGGCATACATTTGAATGTTCAAGTTCAAACTTGGCTTCTATTAGACTGATTCAGTCACAGCATGGGGTTTCTTTAATAAACAAACCTTACTGTTAGAAAATATTGGAGACTCAAATCATGTATTATGCCCCAGCTAGTTAAAGATGTGGTGCTCTAAAGCCCTATATCCCTTGAAGCTTTCTTACAACAGACTGTAAATAATAAAGGAAAACTACATCTAGAAAAACATATAGAAGTCTTAGATTTTTGCATTACAAGTTGGGAGCAGATACTACACAAAGCTAACATTTCAACTAATTTTTAAATTCCCATTAAAAATTAGAAATGAGTTGAACAATGTGGGCCTTAGTTTTTTATTTTCCATGATTCTGAAGAATGTTGAATGCCTTCAGATAAAAGATGTAACCAGAGTTATTTATTTCACTACAATAAGTTCTTTGCCATATTTGATATATACACACATGTATAATATAAATAGCTTTACTTCACTTTAGGATCAGACTTTAGAAACAGAATGGTCTTAGAAACCCATTTTTCCAATACTTTCATTTTAAACATAAATATAATAAGGCCCAGGAAGGAGACGTGATTTGTCAAGGTCACAAAATTTGAGAATGGCTAAGCCAAAGTTAAAAACAAGGTCTTTACTCCAAGTGTGCTGATTTCACAAATTTATAAAATCAGAGATTTTTAGGAATGGAAATAGATTTAGAAACTATGTAATCCAGTGATTCTCACCTGGACAAGGAGTTCTGGTGAGCTTTTTCAGAAATACATATGCTCTCTCCTTCCTTGACAAGTACTACTGATCAGGCCTAACTACCACATTTTATAGAGGAGAAAACTGAGGCACGAAAGGATAATGTGACTTCTGCATGGCAATATAACTAGTTAAAATCAGCTAAGATTTGGAACTAGATCTAATTCCCAGTTCAGGAATTTTCATTTTTCTTTTCTCATTTTCTTTCTGTCTCCTTTAAGGTAAAACCTAAATATAAATACACCCTTTCTGTTCTCAACTTTGGTCTAAATATTTTTTCTTAAACATAAATTTACATCATGTGACAGAGGATGAAAGCAAATCTCAATCTTCTACAAAGACATTCTGGCACAGTAACTCTGATAATTGTCTCTCTTCCTCTTTTCCCCCACTGCACAACCTTCAAGTTTGTATGCCTGTGACATACATTAAAATCAATCATGTATTATTCTTTTTTTCTTAAGGCAGTGAAACCATAAACTCACTCTGAGAAGAGAATCATAACTTCGTCTCTCATATTCCTCACAATATACAGAACACAAAGACAGCTTTTAGCAAAATATAAATTGAGTTATCTGTTTGCAAAATATAAATTGAGTTATTTTTCCGAAGGTCAGGGTATTAGTTTTAAAAAGCATAAAAGTAGATTGACTAAGTAGAATGCAACAGTATATAAAAAGGATAATAAATCATGACCAAGTACGGTTTATTTTGGGAATGCAAAGTTGGTTTAACATTTCAAAATCAATCATTATAATTCATCATTATAAGAGAACAAAGTAGGAAAAACAGGATCATTTCAACAGATGCAGAAAAAGCATTTGCAAAAACTTACTACTCATTCATGATAAATACTTTCAGCAAATTTGAATCAAAGGGAACTTCTTTAATCTGATTAAAGGTATATTTGAAAAACCTACAGCTAACATTGTCATCAATGGTGAAAGTCTCCCTGTTTTCTACCTAAGGAAAAAATGTCTGCTCTCACCATTTCTATTCAATATTGTACTGGATTTTCTAGCCAGTGCAATAAGCAAAGGAAAACAAATCAAATGAACATAGATTGGAAATAAATAAATGAAATTGTTTTTAGCTACAGAAAATATGATTATGACCATAGAAAACCTTAAGGAATCTAAAAGAATAACCTACCAGAACTAATAAGTAAATCAAGCAAAGTCACAACATACAAGGTCAATAACAAAAATCACTTGTCTTTCTTGGTTTTAGCAATATCCTTCTGGATATATCTCTGCAGGCAAGGGAAACAAAAGCAAAAAAAAAACCCAAATGAGATTACATTAAGTTAAAAATCTTCCACACAGCAAAGGAAACTGTCAACAAAATGAAAAGACAATTTAACAAATGGGAGAAGATATCTGCAAATCATATATCTGATAAGGGGTTACATCCAAAATATAAAATATACAACTCAACAACAACAAAAACAAACAGCCTGATTAAAAAATGGGCATAGGATATGAATAGGCATTTTTCCAAAGAACACATACAGATGGTTAACAGGCACATGAAAAGATGTTCAACATCACTAATTACTAGGGAAATGCAAATCAAAACCATAATGAGATATTACCTCATACCTGTCAGAATGGCTATCACCAAAAAGATGACAAATAACAAGTATTGTAGAGGATGTAGAGAAAAGGGAACCCTCATACACTACTGGTGGGAATGTAAATTGGTGTAACCACTATGAAAAACAGTATGGAGATTCCACAAAAAATTAAGAGTAGAACTACCATATGATCCAACTATTCCACTTCTGGATATTTATCTGAAGAATACAAAAACATTAATCCAAAAAGATACATGCACCCCTATGTTCACTGCAGCATCATTTATAATAACCAAGATATGGAAACAACCTAAGTGCCTACTGATGGATGAATGGATAAAGAAGATGTGGTATAAATATGATGGAATATTACTCAGCCATAAAAAATGATGAAATCTTGCCATTTTCAACAACATGGATAGACCTTGAGGGTATTATGCTAAGTGAAATAAGTCAGACAAAGACAAATACCGTATGATTTCACTCACATATGGAATATTTAAATAAATGACAAACAAAACAAACACATAGATACGGAGCACTGAGCAGTGTTACCAGAGAGGAAGGGGAGGTAGGGAGAGGACAAAATGGGTAAAGGGGGTCAACTGCATGGTGATGGAAGCTAAATTTTAGGAATGAGCAAGCTAAACTTTTGGGGGTGAGCAAGCTGTAGAGTATACAGAAGTCAAAATATAATGTTGTACACATGAAATGAATATAATTTTATAAGCCAATATTACCTCAATTTAAAAAAGAACGAAAAAAGATTTGTGGAAAGAAAAAGGATTTGGAGGGTGGGCAAAATGGGTGAAGGGAGTCACAAGGTACAAACTTCCAGTTATAAAATAAATAAGTCCTGGGGATGTAATGTACACCATGGTGACTATAGCTAATACTGTACTGCATATTTGAAAGTTGCTGAGACAGTTGATTTTAAAAGTTCCCAACACAAGAAAAAAAAATTTGTCATTATGTTTCGTTTTTTTTTTTTTACAATAAAATCAAATCTCTTACACCATATAACATTGCTAAACAAATTATAATTAATTAATGGTTGACATAAAAACCATTATTTTCATATCCACCCATTTTCTCATGTCATTATGTTTCTTGATGGATGCTAACTAGATTTATTGTAGTGATCATTTCACAATATTTACAAACATCAAATCATTATGTTGTATACCCAAAACTAATATGTTATATGTCAATTATACATCAATTAAAAAAAAGACTTTAAAAATCACTTGTCTTTCTATATATTAGATAAACTAGAATAAACAATTAGAAAAGGCAATTTTTTTAAAACTCTATTTATATTAGCACAAAAAATAAAATGCTTAGAAAAATATAACCAAAGTATACAAGGCCTCTACACTGAAAGCTATAAAAACATTGCAAAAGGAAATTTTTTAAATACCAGAAAAAATGGAGTGGAACTGGAATGGAAGCCTTCATGGAATGGAAGTCTCAATATTGTTACAATAGCAGTTCTCCCCAAATCAATGTAGAGATTCAATGCAATCTCAATTAAAATCCCGAAGGACATTTTGAAGATAGTGTCAAACTGATTCTAAAATTTATATGGAAAAAAATAGCCAAAACAATTTTGAAAAAGGAAAACAAAACTGGAGAACTATCGTAAGATTTCAAGACTTATTATAATGCTACAATAATCAATTAGGGTAGTATTGGCATAAGGATATACATGTAAATAAATAAAATAGAATATAGAGTTCAGAAGGAAATCCACACTTGACTTTCACAATGATGCCAATATAATTCAATGGGGAAAGGATTAGTCTCTTAAACAGCTTTTGCTAGAAATGGATATCAGTGTGGGGAAAAATAACCTAGACCTTTATCTGACACCAAACACAAAATTTAACTAAAAATGGATTAAGACCTAAATGTATAAGCTAAAACTAGAAAACTTCTAGAAGTAAACATAGGAGAAAATCTTTGTAATACTGTATTAGGTAAATATTTTAAAAATGGAACACAGAAACATGAACCAGAAAAGAAAACAAAAAAGATAAATGTCATCAAAATTATAAACTTTGCTCTTTCAAAGACACTGTTAAAAGACAAAAAAGCAAGTCACACACAAAAATACAAGAATGGCCAGTAAGTACATAAGAGGACTATCGATATCACCAATCATCAGAGAAATGAATATCAAAACCACAATGTGATACCCCTAAAACCCACTGGAATGGTTAAAATTAAAAAGATTAACAATACCAAGTGTTGATGAGGATGCAGAACAACTGGAACTCTCATTCTGGAATTCCCATTGCTGGTGGGAATTAAAAATGATACAGCCACTTTCCTATAAAGGTAAACATGCAATTTCTATATAGCCCAGCAATCAATCCACTCAGATATATACACAAGAAAAATGAAAATATATGTCTACATCACGCTCATAACATTATTCATAATACTGTAGTCAATAATGGGAATCAATCCAATATCCATTAACTGGTCAAATTATGATATGTCCATTCTGTGGAATACTACTTAGCAATATAAAGAAATGAAATATAGATAGACCCAGTAACATGAAAGAATCTAAAAATCATGCTAAATGAAAGAAATTGAACATAAAACAATAAGTACTATATGATTCCATTTATATGAAATTCTAGAAAAGGAGAAATTATAGTGACAGAAAGCAGATCAATAAATGGACCCAGAATGTCACAGAGGGGATCTGACTGCAAAGGGACATGAGGAAACTTTTCAAGGCTAAAAAGTTGTATTTGGCTGTACACAATTTCCAGAATTCATCAAACACTTAAATTTTACTGTATGTAATTTATACATCAATAAAGTAGCATAAAAACAATTTTCAAAAGTGGAAAAAATTTAAACTGTCCTATGAAGTAGGCATTAATTTCCTATGTTACAGATGTGATAACTAAGATTAAGGAATATTAAATAATGTACCCAACACTATAGCTAGTAAGTTGCAGAGCCAGAATTCAAACCTGTTTCTTTAGCCCATATTCTTTCCAAAATGATAAGGGGCTTTCCTTTGCAGGTGAAAGGTATTAACAACATCCTTGAGAAAAGGAAAATTCTACTTTAGCATTAAACAGAAAAAGGGTACTGCTGGGAAGTCTGGGCTCACACTGTAGACCCCCTGAGCTATCAGGTTGCCTGGAGTTTTGTTGTTGTTGTTGTTTCATTCACATTAACTTGTTAAAATGGCAGCCTTGTCCCACCTACTCTTAGCTTGGAAAGAAAAGCAACTTATACCACAAGGGCACCCAAATTCACTGAGCACTGTAAATCCAAGCAGCCTATACCTTAGTCTCAGGAGCTGATCTCCCAAAATGGCATGTGGATAGAAGAAGCAAGAGTAGATAAATTTGAATCATTTCTAAAAGTTTTATTGTAACAAAAAAAATCATGAAAAGTGCATCATTTCATTCAGAATCAGTTGTATTTATGGTAGAATAAGACTTGGAATAAGTGAATTAATGCTAAAAGATCTAGATCAGAGTCAGTAACGTCAACAAATTGCTTAACTTTACTTCTCTTCTCAGTAAAAGAGCAATAATAATACCTACCTCAGTAAAGTCCTTAGCATAGTAGACACTACCCAATGAATTTAAATTTGATCATTTCAAACCAGTATAGTGATCTCTTAAACAAAGAGACGCACCTCCTTTTGGAGAACATTTCAGAATCGTGTGTGTGTGTGTGTGTGTGTGTGTGTGTGTGTGTGTGTGTTTGTATGCATTCTTCATTACCCATGTTCTTTCTTCTTGGAGATTCATTATGCCCTGAGTGAAAGAGTGACCCTGCCCCAGGATAAGCTTTGGGGTGGTGGTGTACATATGACTTGAGAATTGCCAAAGCACATTTGTGAAGAGTAAATGGGAGAAAAAGCTCTGAGGTACGCAGCTGGGTTTATCTTATCCTATAAAGGTTTATAAGAAGAGAAATTAAAGAAGGATCTTCTGAAAAAGGAAGAGCAATATTTCACAGAAATATCTAAGGAAGGTTAATAGCAGAGATTGTGAATTATTTTATCAGGCACAAAAATTAGAGGTACATACCAAAGAAGACCTAATGACAGATGTTAATCTAACTTGATTCTCATGACATTATAACAATATTACCATGTTATTATATTGCTTTAAGCCACTATGGTAATTACATGGGTGATAATAATAATAACAGTACTGCTAATAATAGTGGCAACACTGATATATCACTTGCAATGTGCCAGGCACTCTTCTAAGTGCTTTACATACAGGAACTCATTTAGTTCTTAGAACCCCTTCATGAGGTAAGTACTGTTAGTTTCTCTGTTTTACAGGTGAGGCGCAGAGAAGCTCAGTAGCTTGCCTCGAGTTCAGGCTGCTAATAAGTGGAGGGTACAGGCAGTCTTGTTCCAGAGTCCTACTCTTAACCAATGTGCCTCATGATGTAGAGATTTTCAAGGTTGGTACCTTGGGCCACATTGTGGGGAAATGAGAAGGAAGTAAGGAGAGCCTTGAAAATGTATTAGAGAGGGTGTATAAAGTTTGAAATAGTATACATAAGTGCACAGGCTCTCCATGCCATAAACAGAATTTCATTAACATATATTTGTGATTCCAGTTTTACTGTATCTACAATAAGGAAAACAAAGCAGGGAAATGTGGCTCATTTTAGAAGTGACTGACCTTGTGCTCTCACTGTCACACGGCCTAGAAAAAACTCACAAATATTTAAAGTATGTATCTTGGAAGATAAAAATACTTTTCTTGTGTCATAATATTAATCTAACTGAAATTTTATAAAACATTAAAGAATTGTATGAAGTTATTTTCTTTTATCCAGAGGGCACATGGGTTTTAAAAGGTTAAGAAATACTGGCTAATAAAAAGTCCATTGCTTAGATATTAAAAGACTAGGCTGAAATACTGGTTCTTCTATTATCTTACTTTTGAGCCAGTAAATTTCAATTTTCTTGTATAAAAATGAGAGAATAATATTTCTACTGCTTACTTTAAGGAATCAAGATGAAAACTATTTAAGTAGTTGTGGAAATTATCTGAAAAATATGAATTACTATACAAATGTACATTATTTCCTCTACACTTACTATAGATACCTATCTGTAAACCAGGAAATGTTTTACTTGAGGCTTCATCTTAGGCCTACATACAGCATTGTTTCTAGGAATAAAGAAGCTAAGAAATGAGACTTGGGACTTCTTGAAGACCTATTGCATTCCAGAAAATACATGCTAGATACTTTCACACTTTATCTCAAGTAATCCACATAACAACACAGCTCAGTAAGATATCATTATGCCTTTTTATTGGTTCAGAAAGTTTAAGCCCACAGAGTTATCAAATCGACAAAGGGAGGATTAAAAATCAAGTGATTCTGATGCCTTCTTACCAAAGTGCCTTTCAGCATTAAGGGAGATTAAGATTTAATCAGCCAAGCAACTACCACTAAACGGAATTTTCCTGTGGTCATTAATGTTTTTCTAACTTTCTAAAATTTGAAACGATCCAATTGTTGATCCAAGTTTAAATCTGGCTCCATCATGGTTGGACATTACATGGTCATTTTTTTGGGTCAAAAATGGAAATAATGAATCAGTTATTTCTTCCAACCTCAATATTCTATCAGAATACATGAGTATGCTATGTTCATCTCTTGATGATGAATCTCCTGGCAGGATACTATTAGAAGTTTATTTCATCAACACTGAAATCACATCAACAGTGACATTTCTGGATCTCAGAAGCTGAAAAGAACAAATTGATTTTAAAAATTTTAAGGAGCACCAGTAACCATGGCCTAGACCCAAATATTTAATCATTTATAGGGTTCCTCCAAACATGAAGCTTAATTCATTCAAATGCAATTGAAGAGGGCATAAAAATGGATCAATAATGTGTTCTTTTTAAGCATCCCTTGTAAGAAACTTCTGAGTAACAGTGAGATCACAATTTTTAGCCAACTATCATAGTGATTAACACTTTCTGTTCTTAAACTCTTTGAATCAAAGTTAATTCTTTTTTTTTAAGTATTTTATTTTTTATTTTGAAATAATTTCATATTTATAGAAAAGATTCAGGAACATTGCAAAGAACTGAAATATACCCTTCAAAGACCCTACTGAAGCTTTGCCAACTGTCCCAATATATCCTTCATAGCAATAAAATCCAGGTCAGGATCATGTGTTGTCATGTCTCTTCAGTCTCCTTCAATCTGGAAGAGTTATTCAGTTCCTCATTGACCTTTACAACACTAACAATATTAAAGATTTCAAGAGAGTTATTTTGTAGACTGTCCCTAAATTGGTTTTTTTCTGATGTTTCTTTATGATTTAATTCAAGTTAGGCATTTTTGGCAGAAATATCACAGAAGTGATGCTATGCTCTTCTCACTGCATCCCATCAAGTAGCTTATGATATCAATTTTTCCCATCATTGTTAATGTCACCTGAGTAATGTGGTATCTGTCAGGTTTCCCACTATACTTTAAACTTTTCCCTCTTCGTTTTCCTAAGTATTGTGCAGCAGACACTCCGAGACTATATAAACATTCTATTCCTCATCCAACTCTCATTCAACAGTTTAACATCTCCTCATGTTTCTTCTGAATTCATTATTGCTATGATGGTGGCCAAGGGGTGATTTTCTTTCAACAATTTCTTGTACATTTTTTAGTTGGCACTCTACTGTAACAAAGAGCTTTCTCCTTTCTCTTCGCTCTTTCACTTATTTTATATATATCAGTATGGACCTGTGGATTCTTACTGTGTTAAATGTAATAAATCCATTCTTATTTTTTTGTTTTTATTTTTACCATGTGCCAGATATGGACACAGGTTGCCCCTTCAAGGCTGGATTTTGTTATGCCTCTATAATTCTTTTACATCCTTTTTCACTTTCTGGAACAATAAGACATTCCAGACTTATCCTGTATTTTTCCTGCTCCAGACCAGGAGAATGTATTTAGAAGTCAAGATCTGGGTGCAAAGTGTAGTCATTACCACTGGGGTGTACTTTGCTCCTAGGTCCTCTCAGTAGACCTTAGAAATATATTTATGTATATGTTACACAGATAAACACATTTATACTAATATTCACTTCTAGCTATATCTAGATATATCTATATGTAGATATTGAGATAGACACATATAAAACCATGAAATCACATTAATAACTTCCAATTCCAATCCAGCACCACAGAGTTTATTCTTGTCTTCCTCTTAGGTGTATTTTTAACTCTCTCTTCTAAAAATATTTAAAACCCTATCAAAATTCCACTGGCATTTTTCACAGAAATAGAACAATCTTAAAATTTGTATGGAACCACAAAAGACCCTGAATAGCCAAAGCAATCTTGAGAAAGAAGAACAAACTTAGAGGCATCACACTCACTGATTTCAAACTACATTGCAAAGCTATAGTAACCAAAACAGTATGTTACTGGCATAAAAACAAACACACGGATCAATGGAACACAATAAACAGCCCAGAAATAAACCCACACACATATGGTCAATTAATTTCTGACAAAGGAGTCAAGATTATACAATGGAGAAAGGACAGTCTCTTCAATAAATGGTGCTGGGAAAACTGGACAGCCACATGCAAAAGAATGAAACTGGACCACTATCTTACACCATACACAAATATTAACTCAAAATAGATTAAAGGCTTGTAAGACCTAAAACCATAAAACTCCTAGAAGAAAACATAGGTGGTAAGCTCAGTGACATCAGCCTTGGCAATAACTTTTTGAATTTGATACCAAAAGCAAAGGCAACAAAAGAAAAAATAAACAAGTGGGACTACATCAAACTAAAAAGCTTCTTCACGGCAAAGGAAACCATCAACAAAATGAAAAGGCAACCTACCTAACAGGAGGAAATATTTGCAAGTCACATATCTGATAAGGAGATAAAATCAAAATATATATTTTAGAAAACTCATATAATTCAACAGCAAAAAAAAAACACTGTAACTTAAAAATGGGTAGAGGATCTAAACAGATATTTCCCAAAGAAGACATGGAGATGGCCAACACATACATGAAAATGTGCTCAATATCACTAATCATCAGGGAAATGCAAATCAAAACCACAATGAGATGTCTCCTCACACATGTTAGAATGGTTATTATCAAAAAGACAAGAAATAAGTGTTAGTGAGAATGTCTTACCCTTGTGCACAGTTGGTGGGAATATAAATTGGTGCAGACACTATGGAAAACAGTATGGGGGTCAACAGTATGGGAGTTCCTCAAAAACTTAAAAATAGAACTTTCATATGATCCAGCAATTCAATTTGGGGGTATTTACCTGAAGAAAACAAAAACACCAACTGGTAAAGATATGGGCATCCCCATGTTTATTGCAGCATTATTTACAATAGCCAAGGTATGGAAACAACTTAAGTGAGTGTCTGTAGATGAATAAATGAATGAATAAAGAAGATTTATATATATACAATGGAATATTATTCAATCATAAAAAACAAGGAAATTCTGTCATTTGCAACAATACAAATGACTTTGAGGGCATTATGCTAAGTGAAGTAAGTCAGACAGAGAAAGACAAATACCATATGATCTCACTTATTTGTGGAATCTTGGGGGGGAAAAAAAGCTCAAGCTCATAGATACAGAGAACAGACTGGCGGTTGCCAGAGGTGGGAGTTGGGGAGTGGGCAAAATGGGTGAAAAAGGTCAAAAGGTACAAACTTCCAGTTATAAAATAAGTTAAGTCCTGGGGATATAGTGCACAGCATGGTGACTATAGTCAATAATGCTACATTGCATATTTGAAAGCTGCTAAGAGGGTAAACTTTAAAAGTTCTCAGCACAAGAAAAAACAATTTTGTAAATATGTATGGTGACGAATGTTAACTAGACTTATTGGGTAATCATTTTGCAATATATACAAATATTGAATTATTCTGTTGTGTACCTGAAACTAAAATAAAATTACACCTTAATTTAAAACTTTTAATTAAATAAAATACCTAGCTCCCATTATATATTCATATGTATATGTATGTTTATACATATATATATGTATGTATACATATTTGTATATATGTATGTATTTGTGTGTATATAAATATATATACTTATTTTTTCTGGTTCCTATATGTTATGTGTTACCAACCAATCTCCTGACCCTGCCAAGTCACTTACCCATTTGGTAGTCTTCATCTAGTTGGCCCCAACTCTTATTGAGCTATATTACTGTGATGAACTACTTTTCTTACAGGGGCCTCAATCCCCACCAGGCTGCCACGCAACTCAGCTACCTTCCTCAGTTGGGCCTGCCTAATACCTCTTTGATTGAATTATAAAGAGAAGGAGGAAAAGAGGGAAAAAGAGCACTATTATCTTTTGATTTATGTCCCTACTTCCTATCAATTAGGCACTGCTACTTCCTCCCTCTTATGTAACTGGAAAGTAGCATGGTATAATTGAAAGATCACAGGTTTTGATGCTGCAGAGACCTAAGTTTGATACCTGGCTCTAACTAACTAGATGTGTAACCTTAGTTTCTTCATCTGTCAAATGGTGATGATAAAATCTACACTGTTGCATATTTACAAAGATTAATGAAAATACACATAAAGAAACTGATTTGGTGCTCAGCAGATAAGACCATAAATGAGAACTGTTATCAAATTGTTAAGCTTAGATGGTAAGCACTAAAATAATGGTATGTATATAATTAATTATGCTTTGGTATTAAAGCTAGCAGGATGAATACCAGGGAAGATAACAAAAGGATTAACTTTTGCACTAGATCCTGATACACAAGAACCTGGCTATGGGGCCTTCAGTGCTATGTTCTTTCAAGAATAGGGAAGAAATGTGGGAAATAAAGGAGAAACAATTTTAAAAAGTTTTTAAAAAAGAAATTTAAGGAAGATCAGAACAGGTGCTCAGTAAGTATTAGGAAAAAAATGTCTCTTGATGCTCAGCCTATGAGAGAGATAAGACAGTGAAGGTCATCCTATGGTTGCAAGTAGCATTTGGATTTCTCACTTAGATTTCCATTTAAAAACACTCTCATGAGGAAAAAGTATTTCCACATTAAGAATGAAAATTAAATTAGATTATAGGGCTTCCCTGGTGGCGCAGTGGTTGAGAGTCCGCCTGCCGATGCAGGGGACATGGGTTCGCGCCCCGGTCCGGGAAGATCCCACATGCCGCGGAGCGGCTGGGCCCATGAGCCATGGCCGCTGAGCCTGCACGTCCGGAGCCTGTGCTCCGCAACGGGAGAGGCCACAAACGTGAGAGGCCCGCGTACCACAAAAAAAAAAAAAAAAAAAAAAAATTAGATTATAGTTATTCAGGTATTGTGAGTACCTAAAAAGGTGATGAGTTATTTAGTAAAGTTGCTAGCCCTAATTGCTTCATCTTTCCCAATAAAATATGAATAAAACCATAGTGTCTTAGAAACCAAATACTTTCATATCACCTAGATATCTTTTAAGAGTCCACAAGAAGTTCTTTCATGTGGTGCTGGGAAAACTGGACAGCTATATGTAAAAGAATGAAATTAGAACACTCCCTAACACCATACACAAAGAGAAACTCAAAATGGATTAAAGACCTAAATGTAAGACCAGACACTATAAAACTCTTAGAGGAAAACATAGAAAGAACACTCTTTGACATAAATCACAGCAAGATCCTTTTTGACCCACCTCCTAGAGTAATGAAAATAAAAACAAAAATAAACAAATGGGACCTAATGAAACTTAAAAGCTTTTGCACAGCAAAGGAAACTGTAAACAAGACAAAAAGACAACCCTCAAAATGGCAGAAAATATTTGCAAACGAAGCAACAGACAAGGGATTAATCTCCAAAATATACAAACAGCTCATGCAGCTCAATATCAAAAAAACAAACAACCCAATCAAAAAATGGGCCAAAGACCTAAATAGACATTTCTCCAAAGAAGACATACAGATGGCCAAGAGGCACATGAAAAGATGCTGAACAACACTAATTATTAGAGAAATGCAAATCAAAACTACAATGAAGTATCACCTCACAATGGTCAGAATGGTCATCATCAAAAAATCTACAAACAATAAATGCTGGAGAGGGTGTGGAGAAAAGGGAACCCTCTTGCACTGTTGGTGGGAATGTAAATTGATACAGCCACTATGGAGAACAGTATGGAGGTTCCTTAAAAAAGTAAAAATAGAATCACCATATGGCCTAGCAATCCCACTACTGGGCATATGCCCAGAGAAAACCATAATTCAAAAAGACACATGCGGGCTTCCCTGGTGGCGCAGTGGTTGAGAGTCCGCCTGCCGATGCAGGGGACACTGGTTCGTGCCCCGGTCCGGGAAGATCCCACATGCCGCGGAGCGGCTGGGTCCGTGATGGCCGCTGAGCCTGTGCTCCGCAACGGGAGAGGCCACAACAGTGAGAGGCCCGCGTACCGCAAAAAAAAAAAAAAAAGACACATGCACCCCAATGTTCATTGCAGCACTATTTACAATAGCCAGGTCATGAAAACAACCTAAATGTTCATTGACAGATGAATGGATAAAGAAGATGTGGTACATATATACAATGGAGTATCACTCAGCCATAAAAAGGAACGGAATTGTGTCATTTGTACAGTCATGGATGGACTTAGAGACTGTCGTACAGAGTGAAGTAAGTCAGAATGAGAAAAACAAGTATCGTATATTAACGCATATATGTGGAATCTAGAAAAACGGTACAAATGAACCTGTTTGCAAGGCAGAAATAGAGACACAGACGTAGAGAACAAACGTATGGACACCAACGGGGGAAAGGAGAGGTAGCAAGAATTGGGAGATTGGGATTGACAAATGTACACTAATATGTATAAAATAGATAAGCAGTGAGAACCTGCTGTATAGCACAGGGAACTCTACTCAATGCTCTGTGGTGACCTAAATGGGAAGGAAATCCAAAAAAGAGGGGATATATGTATACATATAGCTGATTCACTTCACTGTACAGCAGAAACTAACACAACATTGTAAAGCAACTATATCCCAATTAAAAAAGAAAAAAAAAGCTCAAACCTAAGCTCAAGCTATAACTCATCAAAAATAAATAAATAAAACTGAGAATCAAAAAAGAAAAATAAAAAAGAAGTTCTTTCACGAATGTTTCCTTGAAGGGAAAAGGGTAGTGGAGTTTGAAACAGTTCAGCAGAGCACTGCCAATCTTGCTTTTTAAGCCACTTCCTTCCCCAAGTCCTGCTTAATCCCTTCCCCCCACCAAAGAAAGCTTAGATGCACACCGTAAAGTTTCCTTCTTTTTATTGTACTTCTCACATTTCTTATCTCCTCCCCTCCACATGAAATAAAAAATAACTTGGTTCACTTCAGCGCCCTGAAGAGCACAGCCAGTTTACCACTCTGATGTTGCAGGTCAGATTTAAATCATTCAAAGTTACTCTCCTCTTCCCTAAATTCTGTTATTCAGTGTGAAATTTAAAACTTGCTAATGACTGCAAACCAGAAATTCAGCCTGGCACTAAGATGTGAATTACCACGCACCTCTTAGTCTTTCACACACCTTTCAAAGGAGATTAATCATTGCTTCATAACTACTTGGTTATAGCATCCTTTTATACAAACACCAGTTGCTACTTAGCAAATTATAAAAAACAAATGCTCTGTAATACCTTCTATAGCCACTGAAATGTGGCTCTGTACCGCTGCCTGAGCCTGCCTTTTAGCTGATTAACAGATATGATGAATGCAACCTTGTAGATCCTTAACATTTAAAGACAACATTCTAAGGAAATTTAAAGTACTTTCTGCCAATCAGTTATTAAGACCACCCATAGCCATTTTTTAAAAAAATTCTTGTTTAAATAATATGAAAGGAAATTTAGTGTATACTCTCTTCTTCCTGTATTTTCCAGCTAGATTAAGCTGTTGTCTTCACAATTGCCTGCCAGCTGCTGTGACTTGTGAAAACAACAGACCCTGCTCTGTTGTCTGGAGAAAGGCGGGATTGTTATGAG
Organism: Hyperoodon ampullatus; assembly: GCF_949752795.1. Lineage (NCBI taxonomy): Eukaryota > Metazoa > Chordata > Mammalia > Artiodactyla > Ziphiidae > Hyperoodon > Hyperoodon ampullatus. Next base: position 71,187,704 of record NC_136920.1, read on the forward strand.
TAACTTTATTGCAGGCACATGAGTGTGTTAAGACTTTAAAACACGCTCAAATGTCATGTGCACACCCAATGACGGGCAAGAATAATTATGAAAAAACAAGAAATCTATGTCTATGAAACCGTGTTGGACAAAATGGGCCATTCATTGTGTTCCCCTGGGAATGCCTGGACTCTGCAGTCAGAAAACAAAAAAGGCACTTTTTTCCTGCCGTAGGCTGAATGCTTAGCTTTGCCATCTGAGCCCTAAAAAAACACCGGCCCCTCTAGTGCTGGCGCACCCACGCACACTAAAAAATATTAATGCCTCTCTAGCCTTACTTTTTTCCAGGCATCCCTTCTGTGTAGGCTGTAGCCAATATAATGTCAACACAAAGACAAAATAGTTTATCTAACATCAGTCCCCCACAATTTCCCTCTTGTCCTCAGTTAATTGCCCTTCCCCCAACATTAAGAAAAGAAAAAAAAAAAGATAACCCTTACTCCGAAGGAAAACTTGTCTCTGGCGCAGATTTTATTCTCAGCAATATTCCCCTCTGTTCTTACATGTTTGCTACTGTTAATGTTTTTACCAAATACTATATAAGCATGCTCATTTCCCTCCAAATTGTTTCTTCTTCCCTAGGAGGCTGCTGAAAGTTATTTTGTTGGATAAAGTTTTCTGTCAGCTCCTCAAAAATGCCCCTTTTCAAAGTTAACTACTATATTTCCTTCCTGTCAGTGTGTGAACAACAAATGAAACTCCAAATCATTTCAGCTCCAATACATTTTAATACACACATTTCACTAGAAGGTCAAGGTTTTTATGTTTTATTATAATTTCAACCAGTTATTTTAACAGAAAAGGTAAGTTATTCACGGATTTTCCTAGATGGATACACTGCACTTTGATGGTCTACTGTAGACTCTACTGTAATTTCCTTGGCAGCTGAACCAGCAGGAAAAAATATCCAATAAACAGATTTCCAAAACAGTGAGCTTTTTGCCCAGGATCTTCAATACTGAAACTTTTCAGTACATTCTAGAAGAGTCTGGGAGAGTATGAGCTTCACTACAAAGTAGAGAAATAGGAGGCTGATAGAGTGTTAAAGACCATAAATTCCCACTCCATCTTCCCTTCCAGAGCTCAGCTCATTACTCTTGTATTCCCACCCAGCAACCACTGACTTCAGAGCCTGTAGATAAACTAGAGGCAAAGCTGGAAAAATGAAAAACACTTCTTTGGTTGCCTTACAAAATTTAGTCATAGAACACTTATGTCAATTCCTTTGACTAGAAAAAGGTATTTTAAAACTCATCAAGTTTAAACGTGTGCCTCATCTTTAGCTAATAAGCAAATGACTTGGAAAGGCAACAGCTGGAGAAATGAGACATAAATTTTGCCTGACAATAAAATGCGGTTATCTTTTATTTAGCTAAGTGGTGTTAACGACTCAGTAGTAGCCAATGCCAAAAGAGAGGCAAATGTAGTATGTGTATACATAGCAGTAGAAACCAAGGTATATTTAGTCAACCAACTGGCTGTTTTGACTATACTACTCCCAAAAGCAATTGATTTGACTGAAGTAATCAGTTAATTTTGAATTTACAATTGAATTAGTAAGTTAGAAAGCATTTTAGAGATTATCTAGTTACTAAATCCTAAGCCTCAACATACTTATGTTAACAAAGATTGTGCAAGTTCGTGGTGAAGCCAGTGTATGGGATGCAGTCAGAGGCATAAAATAATAGTTCACTATAGGAATGACTTAAAAGAGATGGCATTAATTACATAGGTAAAGAAGGTGACATTTCTCTAAACTGGAAAGAAATACTTTTACAGTAACTACTGTCCAGAAGGAGGGAAATATGAAAGTTGCCAGGCCAAAGTGCAGGCCCAGAGTTCATCTCAAATATTTTCACACAAATAGGGATGGCCTTGCACCAGCAATGCTCCTATGGTGGTATTTTTCAGAGATGCTAGGGGCCAATCAGCACTCATGTGAGACTACTTCATGGAAGCCACTACGAGACGGACACGTGTAATATTTCATCCCTCTCTCAAATGTGAAGTTGGTTTCAGGAAGTTTTCTTCTCCAAACAGTCTTAACAAGAATTCCTCCCTCCCCTGGATCCTAAAATCTATAAACACATGAAACTCACACTGAAGTAGTACTGAGCAAGGAGTCTAGAACTAGTTCTGTCTCCCAGGCTTAAGGATAATGTACTTAACCTAGCCAGCTATCAGACCAGCCATGAATTTGTTTTAACAATTCAACAACATCACCATTCCTCATTCATCCACTTAGCTTAATTTTCCTAGCATCACTTTCACTGCTGAGGTTGTCTCTATTAAGCCATTTTTTTTGCATCATTAACTTTTAACCAGGCATCGATAGCTTTATTGTTTAAATTGCGTATGACTTTATTTAATGTCAGCATTTCTTCTAGCTCCTGACAAGAAGTCACATTTTATAACTAATTAAATTGATCCCCGGGAAGCAAAAGCCACTAAACGGAATTATTCCTACCCAAGTGTCAATATATTAAATCAAAGGGCTAATGAGTTGGGTCACTGCTTCTTTTATTGGGAGGCTACAGCAGAATAGGACTCGTATTATCCCCTATTTTCTGCCTTAACAATCAATTTTATTTAAACCAAAGGCAGATAATTAATACTTTTGGATCTTACAGTAAATAATATCTTCTTTGTAACACAAATAGGGAATGGAAAATTTTCTTTGATGACATATGCAATATATTTTTTGCATATTTTTATGACATCAGGTCACAAACATCTAAGATGATCTAAAAGGTGTTTTGCAAGCAAATGATTTTGAGAATTTCTAGGTTTCAACTATTAGCATTATGGATTTAAATCAAGATGAAAATTTGCCTCTTAGAGCTGACAATAGTGCCTAACGAAAGTGATTAAGAAATGACTAAATTTGTCCTGTCAGCCTTTCCTATCGCTCTTGCAGCTGCTGAGTAATACTTTGAATGATTTCACTATTTACATCTGGACACTACTTTTAAAATTCATCACCTAATAAATCATACCACCCACTGTTTTTGACATAACTTAGCTTCTTTGATAAAATCCCTGTAGACAGTGGAAAACACCCTGTTTTACTGTTGCCTTCGGTTAATCTCATCAACTCGATTTATTCAGAGATAAATTTTCATGCCTAATTATTTATATCTGTGAATTTTACATTTTATTTGGGGGACTTCACCCCATAATTTATCATTTCAGTATTTGGAGAGAAAATACACTCATAAAATTGGTTATGGAACCTCTTAGATCTTCACTGATCTATAAATCATGCCTATAAGTACAAGTATGTAAAAATATGGCAAGTTGAAAAATTCAGTCCTATAAAATTAGTCCTGGTAGCAATTATCTTATGACAGTAAGGAGACCACCTCTAGGAAACACAGTGGTAAGATAGTAATAAAAATGAGGGTACAAAGAAGATATATACAACCAATTGCAACTGCTGGATAACAAATTCAAGCAACGTCTTCAATTTTGGGGTGAGGACTTCATTTTGTATATCTGGCAATTAGCCAAAATAACACCAGTTTAAAAGTAGCCCTGAGATCTTTTGGATTGAATTAACCTTATTTATCACATAATAGGCTGTCAAAAGTCAATTTTGTCTGTAATACTTAACTTTGTTGATTTACCACCAGGATCAAATACATCATAGGGAACACCACAGATGTTTTTAACAAAAACATGTTCTTTCACCCACACATAGTTTGCTTTTTCAAACATTGAATTAGGGTTTCTTTCTTTGTAGACACAGTGGTTCTTTTTCGAAGCAACCTTAAATAGTCATTTTTATCCATTTATAGATGTGTGTGCTTTGGAGGTCAAGCATGTGCTGTTGTTTCTTACCACAAATGTTTTTCTTCATTTTCAATGGTCAGAAGTCTCAGGCGGGTTTGACCCCACCCACAGACAGCTCTGTTCAGTATCTGGAGAACCCAAGGTTGGCTAGAGATCACTGAAATACAGATGCTTACTTCACAAACAAATAAAAAGGTATCCTAACACAGACATGGAATTTGACACTGGACCTTCAATAAGTTACAGAAATAAAACCAAAAAAAATTACTAACTATCGTTTTCTTTGGAATGTGTGTGTATTTTTTACATATATATAAATTTATTTATTTATTTTTGGCTGTGCTGAGTCTTTGCTGCTGCACGTGGGCTTTCTCTAGTTGTGGCGAGCGGGGGCTACTCTTCGTTGCGGTGCGCAGGCTTCTCATTGCAGTGGCTTCTCTTGTTGCAGAGCACAGGCTCTAGGTGCGCGGGCTTCAGTAGTTGTGGCGTGCAGGCTTAGCTGCTCTGCGACATGTGGGATCTTCCCAGACCAGGGCTCGAACCCATGTCCCCTGCACTGGCAGGCGATTCTTAACCACTGCACCACCAGGGAAGCCCTGGAATGTGTGTGTATTTAAATGTAAAGAATGTAAATGTAAATATAAATCTGTCCTCATTAATACAGGCTACTACTGTAAACAGACATACTAAGATATTCTTGATAAACACTTGATTTTATTATGTAGTAGCAACTGAATTAAGAGTATCACATTTCCCTCTACCTCCTAGCTTCATGTTTTAATTTAGACACGTTTAATTTAGAAACAAGCTATCAGGGTTGTTATAGTAGTTACTTTTTCAAGGCAGAGAAAGTCACAGTCTCAGGAAAGGGAAAGATTTTGTGCCAAATTTGTTTGGCAATGTGTTACCCTACAAAGAAGAAATAGGGAAACATAGAGTAAGTTTTTCTAACCCTGTGAACAAAAGGGTAAACTACCTTTGATAGGACTGACTAGACAAAGTAAATATCTTAACGGATCACCCCAAAGAGAAGAGGTTATGAAACCATCCCACTGGCCACTAAAAACAATATGAGAAACTGAACACATCTGAACCTGCAACTCACTGGGCCCGTCAGAACTCTACCCATCTCACTGTGTCTCAGAGAGTACAATCAGCAGTAATGACTATAGCTCTCTGGTCTCCTGCCCAAAACATGCTTAAATCTTCCAGTTGCCACTTCTGCCAAAATGCCTACAGAAGTGAAGAGGCTAGTAAGGCAGATATGTAGCCCTAAACTCAAACAGTGTTAACAAGATGTAAATAAGTTTTCTGGCTTGCACACTTCTGACAAGATGCTAAGTAAAATCTACATATTCTGAAAAGACAAAATGCAAAATCCCATAGTGAAATGTAACAGAGTTCAACTTCTTTCTCTACAGAATTTCATGTAATATCACCAGTTAATCCTAAATCAAGCATCATTCTAAGTTCTACTTTTCTGATAACAAAGTATGGTACTATACCCAAACCTTTGGGTAATGTTACCCAACAATAAAAAGGAATGTCAAAGTGAAGAAAGACTGAAATTTATTCCTCTTGGCTCAGATCACATTCCCATCTTTGTTGTTGTGACTGAATACTACCAAAAGCCTTGTTATCTGTTTTCTATATTTTGATGTTGGACAAATGCAATTCATAGCAAAGATAGCCTGAGACCAACAATGAACATACATCACATATCTTACTTAATATTATCAAAGAACTATACTGTAATCAAGATCCTAAGTGGAGTTTACAAATACTACATGAAAAAAATTAAACTAAGAAGTACAATTGAAAAGTATAAATGGAAAAATAAAAGGAGGAAGCATTTGCTAACAATCATCACAATAGAATAAGAATACTCCCCACAGTGAACATGCTGCAGTAAATTACAAAAAGCTCACCAATCTCTTGTGTAATTCCCCCTTTATGCTACATATCCTTGTGCCACATCTTTTTACTGTCCTAGAGAGTTTTGCTTTAAATTGTATGGAACTTACAGAAATGAACTATTGATGCTTCTCTCTGGTGCCCCCATTTTACCTTTTAAGTGACTCTTGTTCATCCCTTAATCAGACCTTTTCTAATCACCTAACTCTTAATTAAATTAAGTACAATGGTCTTCTGAATCACTCAACCATAGTTTAATGATTTTTCAAAGTCACTTAATATTTGCCCATGAAAAATATGCAAAGCAGCTTTACATAAAGACGAAACAAAAGAATTCTAGTGATATACACATCAAATTTTCCTGTCCCCATTTCTCCACATGTAACTTTGCATAAACAGCCACAGACTAGCACACAAGGTACCCATCTACCTTGATAAATCTGCACCTTGAATTTGTAACCAGGCATTTCCTGGGCAACCAGTCTTTCAGGGAGTGTTCAAATATTTGTAGTGGGCCAGTTTGAGCTGCACATATTTTAGTTCTTATTCATGCATTCCTAATTTACAAGTTGTGAACCTGGTAAATTCCCATTTTGAGACTATTGCTCCTTCTTTTCTGTATGTGGTCCTTGAATTACCCTCTTACCTGTGGAGTATGAGTTACAATGATTGTCCAAAAAAAAAAAAAAAAAACATGTATTTTTTTCCCCTTTGAAATTACTTCCTAGGCTAATCTGTTTCTGTGTCCAATTCCCAATTTGACAAATGAGTCTATAGGTCTCTCAATCAAAAATTCTGCTCTGATACAAATGAAATTATTTACAAAACAGAAACAGACTCACAGACATAGGAAACAAAGTTACAGTTACCAAAAGGGAAGGTGGGGAGGGATAAATTAGGAGCTTGGGATTAACAGATACATACTACTATATATAAAATAGGTAAACAACAATGAGTACTGTATAGCACAGGGAACTATATTCAGTATCTTGTAATAACCTATAATGGAAAAGAATCTGAAAAAAGTATATATATACATATATATATAACTGAATCACTTTCCTGTATACCTGAAACTAACACAACACTGTAAATCAACTATACTTCAATAAAAAAATCAATTGTTCTATACTTCAAATGAAAAAAAAAAATTCTGCTCTGAGAGATGTAGAGCTAGAGCTCTAGCTTCACAAAGACAGAGGCAGTAGCACACTGTGGTTAAGAGCACAGATTCTACAGCCAGACTAAGTTTAAATCCCAGTTCTTATTAAATGTATGACCTTCAGCAAATTACTCAACCTATCTGACTCACTTTTCTCATTTATAAATGGAGATAACATTATCGACCTCATAGGGTTATTTTGAGGGTACAATGAGTTAATGTATCTAGAGCCTTAAAATAGCATCCAACATATAGTAAACACTATATAAGTGTTTGCTGTTGTTGTTAATTAGGTTAGAATTCTGGCCTGGCCACTTATACCTTGGGCAAGTTTCTTGACCTTTCTTAAACCTCCATTTTCTCAATGGCAAACAGGGAATTATTGTGTTAAGTAACACACATTTTCTCCATAGAATTTACCACTTACCTATTCATTGCTTTACAATCTCTAACCCCCCAAACTTTGTCAGTTTTGTTCACTGCTATATTATCAATGCTTGAAACAGTGCCTATTACATAGTATGTGTCCCCAAAATATTTGTGGAATTAAATAAATACCAATCCTATTGAACAGAGCTCTCCACTCTGTCAGTGTAAAAGGATGAGGATTCGTTTAAATTTCTTCTCCTACATCCAGTCAATCACTAATCCTATAGATTTTATTTCCTCAGTTCCACTCACATGCATCTTCTCATCTCTATTCCCCCTGCTACTGCCATAGTTCAGATCCTGTCATTTATTCTTTGGATAAATGTTCTTAAATGTTCTCTGACTCTACTTTCAGCATCCTCAAAACTGTTCTCTACTGCTGCCGTCAGAGTGATTTTTCTGAAATGTAAATGTCATTTCATTTCCTTCCTTAAATTCTTTAAATGATTGCTCTTAATTTGTTATACAAGGTCCTTCAAGATCTGGTACACAGTTCCAACCCAGCTTCATTTTGCCACACCTGCATTTGTGCATTACCAGCCTGTCTGAGTAACTAATTTATTTGCAGTTCCCCAACATGCAATGTTCTTCATCCTTGTGAACCTTTGTACAGATTCTTCTCTCTGTATGGAAACCTCCCATCTTGGTTCATTCCTACGTCTACTTAAAAATTCGGAACCAACTCACATGTCACTTCTTTGAGCAAACCTCTCTTGACCTGTCAATTTAGATTACATGCCTCTTCTCTGCACCCCTGTGGTAGCCAGAGAATACATCTTTAACATTTAGCACACTACATTATTGTCACTTACTAGATTGTGAACTCCCAAAGGTAAGTAATGTGTCATTCTTCTTTATATTCTTGGTCCTCAGATCATGCCCAAAGAGTAGAAGAAATTTAATAAACAAAGTTTATTAAATTCATTCAATTCAAAAATTGTTGAATTAATAAAGCTCCTTCCTGAATTTAAATATATCTCTCCTTACTTGGATGCCTTCAATGCATCTAGACACTGTATCACCAGATCTACCCAAATCTCCACTTATTTCTAATTTTTCTACTTTCTTAAAGCCAACATCACAAAAACTCACTATACCCCTTGGTATGTGTATCACGTTCTTATAGCTTTCATAGTGTATGACACCCAGGTGTTGTCTTGCTCTGTTTGGTTCAGAATTAAACTTGTAAGACACTGTGCCCTTCTTTGGCACCAAATGTATCAAAGAAAGAACAAACAAATAAGTAAATCTCATGGGCAATTATTTTTTTCCCATATCTCCTGAGTCGCAATTTATTTTCATCTCAACTATAATTTATGTATAAACAACATTATGAGGAATTTGCTATTTCTTTATATTTTTGGCAGGAAAAATATATGACATATGTGTGTATGTATGTGCGTTGAGCGGGGATATCCAGGCAAAATTGAGAAATTGTGGGTAGAGTGTCTAGGAGTGATGAAAGAGTATTTCTTGCCTGCTTGTTGCTTTCCTGGGGGCTCTTTTAGAAATCTCAGAAAAAGATCTTGGTAAATGTGATATGAGTATTGATATAAAATTATTTTGCTCCATATAAACTTATTCATCATTATTATTAACACTATGTCCTTTAGCAATTTACAGTTGCCAGAGTACTTCTCTATAGATTCACTCTACCAATTATCACAACAGTCCCATGAAGCTGGAGATATGTGTGTGTGTGTGTGTGTGTGCATGTGTGTGATCATCTGTTTACAGAAAAGGCTCAAAAGGTTAAATGATTTGACTAAGATCACATGCCAAATAGATAGCAGAGACAGACTTTGAAACTTTGTTTTTGAATATTTGCCACCTCTTTTCTTTAATGTCTTTTCCCTTAAGCCTCAAATTAATTTATTTTTCTTAAAAATAGCTTGAACAAGCAGTTAATTAAGGTTAGGTAAACACATTACAATTTGCAACTTTTTCTTTTTTTACATTTACAACTCTCCCTGTGATGGGAGCTTTTACTGTCAAGTCCACATATTTCAGTCTTCCCAGACTACTCTCCCACTGTCTTTTTTATGCTCTTATTGTAAGAAAATGAGAAAATAAAAAGAAAGATAACAGGGAGCAGTGGGAAGGATAGCAAAGAGAGAGGAGAAATTAAATATTCTAGCATCAGTTTCTATGGACTCACTTAAATCAGAGAAAGTTACTGGTATGATGGAATGCATGGTAGGACATGACCCTCTATAGGGGAAATTATGTCTAGCATCATTTGGCATCAAGCCTTTTTATACCTTGCACTTTTAAAAAAAGGCACAAAACATGAAGTAAGTGTATCACTCACAGGAGAAAGATAATGCACATAGTCTCCAGAAGCTCACTTTATGCCTGAAACAAACTACCAAAAATGCTACAGAAGTCTATACCTCTAAGAGTAGGCTTTTATCAGATCATTTTATTAGTGCTGCTTATATTAGCCAAAATTATCTAATACTAATTCCTTATCCAAAATTACTGACAGTTCTTAGCTGTGACTAAATCCTATTCTCCTATCACTTCTCTAATTCAGACAAAAATAATTTTTAGTATAAATGCTAAAGTTAAGCTCATTAAAGATTCAGGACTTTAGGATAAATATTACTGTTTCTCATATTTGTTATATTTTCCACCTATCTTCTTTTTCAACATTTTCATACAACTACCCAAAGCAGTTATGTGAAGAAATTGGGGTGTTCACTGAAAAATATATTTTGCTTCCTTCCTTTTAAATTTTTTATTAGGCCTTATAGTATCAGAAGGGAATTTGATAGAGAAATATTAGGTGATGTGAACTTGTGACCTGATAGAAAAAATAAGGCAAAAAGACCTTCATGCAGTATTCTGAGTAATATAAGATCTAAAATATATACCTATAGATTTTATTTTATTTTTATTTATTTATTTTTTTTAATGACTGCTTTTTTTTTTTTTTTTTTTGGCTGCATTGGGTCTTCGTTGCTGTGCACGGGCTTTCTCTAGTTGCCGCGAGCACAGGCTACTCTTCGTTGCAGTGCATGGGCTTCTCATTGCCGTGGCTTCTCTTGTTGCAGAGCACGGACTCCAGGCACACGGGCTTCAGTAATTCTGGCCCACAGACTTAGTAGTTGTGGCTCGTAGGCTCTAGAGCGTAGGCTCAGTAGTTGTGGTGCACGGGCTAAGTTGCTCTGCGGCATTTGGGATCTTCCCGGACCAGGGCTTGAACCCGTGTCCTCCACGTTGGCAGGCAGATTCTTAAACACTGCACCACCAGGGAAGTCCTATACCTATAGATTTTAGTAACCTGGTAATTATGCATACAAATTTGGGATCCTTTAAATTTTTGACCAAGTGGAGTTTTGGATTAAATTTGAAATATAATAAAATTTGTAACATACATATTTACTATTAAAATAATCTCCCTTTTATTGCCTTTTATTGGCTTATGGAACAATCAGACTTTTGATAAGTCTGTTTCTACCTATGAAAATCTACTTAATGCATCAGAACATTGGGATAAGTGAAATTTGGGGAGCAGGTACTGAAACATGGAGCAAAACCACTTAAGCAGCTTCTTCATAACAGTTCAGGCCATAGACAAAGTCACGGGGAAAAAATGCAGGGCTCCATGGTATTAGCAAGATCTGATAAAATTGCCTTAGCATAATACTAATGTATATGTATGGTGTGCTGCAAGTTGAGTTGAGTTCTCTAAAAGCAGACACTGTGACAGGGTTTAGGGTACAAGATATTTACTAGGAAATAACACCTGTAATGGGAAGGAGGAAGAGACAAGACTGGGCAGAGGAAGAAGCTGAACTATGATACTGGCTGAACAAAATTCCATCCAGCTCAGCAGGAAGCTCTGGAGTAAGGATCTAGCTTCAGGCCTAAAAGCCCCAACCTTCACACTCCATGTCCTTCACAAAAATAGGAGAGCCCTGGGAAGGAAATGGCAGCTGAGGCAAAGCTGAAAGAGCTGACAGATGGAGGCTGTCTGCTTCCTGTATTCTTGTGGCTGGGCAGCAAGCACTTCACTGAAGAGGGGTCTGGATAGTGAATGCATCTCCATGTCTACCATAATGACTTCTCTTAAATACCAGTTTGTGGCATTATACTAAGTGTGGAAAATTACTTAGAAGGGAAGGGGGTTAGTGTGGTCACTTTTAACCTAAAGGTAAATAATAATAAGAATCTTTTATATTCAAATAGAGTAGTTTGCAAATCTATCAAAGAGCACAGAAGATATACTAACTGTCAGAATGAAATTATAGACTAAAGAGAAAAAAATAATTGTTGAGTATTTCATTTTCTTAAGCTAGATTCTGTTCAGATTTCTAAATTTTTCTTCTTTCCTCAAGTCTACAAAAGCAGCACAGGGAGCCCAGGGGGCTAATTATTTCTGACTGTAAATTACTTTAAAAAATTTCTAAATTAGAAAAAAATCTTTGGAGCTGAGCTCCCTTTTTAATTCTTCGATTAACTCCAAATTCTCAGCAAAACTACAAAAGAGATTTTAACTCTTGAACCAAAACCAATGATACTGATTAATTAAATAATATCCAGTACCTTTAGCTAAAGAATCCATGATTCAAAGGTTTGATTGCTTTGCTTTTTAATATTTTTGCCTTTATCACACCCAGTTGTATGCTGGCAAATTAGCTCTCAAAGGGGGAAAAAAGGTGATTTAGAGCATTTGCCAATTTCCACAGTGTACTCACACCATAATTGATTTCAACCCACCAACATAACGTCACCGAAGAAGGAGCTAGGGAAAGATGCTCACAATTGGCTCTTGAGCACTAGTATGAGTTGGCTCCAGCACACCACTAATATACTGCACCTATTTCTTTCTTTTCTCCTTGTTTTCAGATTTTGTGGGAACCACACTACTTGTCATTTGGCAATGAATCTATTATTTTTAACATATATATTATAAAAACCTTAAACATAAAACAGAATTATTTCAGTAGCTAGCAGGCTCTAACAGGTGATCCCCTAAATCCACATATTATATCAAATTTCTTTACATTATTTGTCATAAAAAGTCCATGGTTGAACATTTGGTGCACCTTACTAGGAATAAAAAAGAAAAACAATGGAAACTAAATCACAAAAACAAAAACAAATAACAACAACAAAAACAAAACAAAAATACCTCCAAAGTCAATTCTGAAAAAAAGCACAAATAGAGTAAGATTCTGAAGAGAAAAAAGCAAGACAAAATAAAAATAAAATGTTAGGCAAATCTATTGGCACCACAACCCTTCCCCCTCAAGGTAAAAGCTGTTCTATCATCAATAAATACTGTTCATTCTGATAGTCTAGTAAGAGCTCTACCATATAACCTAGTGTTAATGTTTCTCAGTCTGCTTTCTTTCTGTCATTTGACATACCATAATACCTGGCACTTGGTGGTAATTACTGGAAAAATGAATTATAGACTTTTGCTTTTTTTTTTTTTAAATTGGGGTATAGCTGCTTCACAACGCTGTGCTACACTTTTGTTGTTCTCACTTGGCCTTGCCCTTAGCATGTTTCTCTGACACTCACTTTCAAACATACTAACCTATGGCAGGGTGCTAGACTTACAGCTATTTTATCAGACTCTGATTGCTCATGGTCTTTACTCTTATACCCCTTCCTGTAACTATGAAAATAAATTAATAGAGCCTCTAGTTTCTTTCATGTCCTAAATTTAATGCAAGGATTTTATGCAATTATATAAATGGAGCCTTAATGTCCTTCAAGTTTTACATGTAGCTGTAATAATTGTTCCTTGCATGGAAAAATCATAACTTTAAGTTCATAGTGACAGCAACCTTGTCAAACTAGAAAGCTGTATGAATTTTAAAATTTTACCTAGATATTCCTGCTTATAATTGCAACTCGTTATACCTTGTATTCTTCAAAACAGGGAGAATTAGGTTCAGAAGTTTAATAAGATGTCCATTTACCCCAGAGTGTTTTGGTTTCTCTGGAGATCTTTAAAGTCCTACATTCTAAACCTAACTCTGTTAATAACTAGGACATAATATGTGATCTTGGAAAACTCCCTCTCTATCAGCCTGGGCTTCCTTAAGTGTAAAATAAATGGTTTGACCTGGGTCAGTGTTTTCCAGACTTTGTGGTTGTGACCAATTAGTGGGACAGAGATAGCATTTAAAAAATAGAATAGGGAAGAAGAGAAAAAGAGAGATAAAAAGAAAAAAGAAAGAAAGGGAAGGAGGAGAGAGAGGGAGAAGAGGGTAGAAGTAGGGAAAGAGATGATGAAAGAAATAAGAGGGAAAGAGAGAAAAGAGTGAAGAGAGATCAGAGAGAAAAGATAATGAGAGAGAAAATGGAGAAGACAAGAGAAAATGAAAAAGAATAGAAAAGAGAGTGAAAAGTGTAGAAGAAAAGAGGACCAGAGAAGAGGATGAAAAAAGAGGGAGAGAAGACAAAGAAGAAATTGAAAAAGAAAAGAAGCTCTCATACAAGGAGCCCATGTAGTAAGACAAGAACCATTTAATGAAATTTCTGTTTCTGTTATATATACATACGTGTGTTGTGCTGCATGTGTATATTGGGTGGTGATTTAAAATATACTTCCTACTGTGTTAGTTTGGGAAAAAAAATTGCAACTGAGTGGTCTAGGTTATCCTCAAGATCCCTTCCAGCCAAACCGTCCAATTCCCTATAGATTTCTGTATTATACCTTTAAAATGAACGTCTTAATTAAAAGGAGAATTAGGTGATAGAAAACAAATATATTAAACAGATTACAACTACTGATAGAACATATAATCCTAACCTTTCAGAAAGTTAGGCATCATCAGCCAAAGAAAGGTCTAAAACCAGGCTTTCTCAGCCAACATCTCAGGAAAAACAAAATCTTAAGAGAGGAAAAAACTTTTTCCAGATCAAGTCTCAGGATGAAAAGTGTTTCTCCCTCAAAGTGAAAAACAAACCTTGCCAATAAATCTTGAGTAAAGTCCTCCTAAATTATAGATTAAAACATTCTCCCAGAGCCTTGACACCATATGGATTTGGCTTCTAAAACTAACCCAAAGACAATGTTAATCCCAGCAAGATAACAACCTGCAGGCTCTTCCTCCGTGGCTCCTGTGAACTGCAGTTCATCACGTGGTATGTATTGTGTCCTCTGTGAAAAGTTTGGGCATTGATAGGTATACTTGTGACTCAACCACAGAACCAGCTAATATTGTTTAAGTGCTCCATTTCTGAAAAGATTGTTTGCAAGACAAAGAAGAGTTGAGTCTCTAGCAATTCTCAAATAACATATTAACTATACCTTGCTGAAAAGTACAGTATATTACCATGTTCAATTTAAGGCAAGTAAAAAGTATGTAAAGTAGTCTCTTATTTGGTCTGTAACTTTTTATTTCCAATATTTATAGGCAATGGACCTGTAGCATTTAGCCATTCCGCTTATAATCAGTGTTTTTGTACTTGCTGATAAGATGCTCTGCAGTTGCTCTCACATTTTAAAATATATGAACATTTTGTTTCCTTAGCTCCTTTAAGAGTTCTTCGAGAGAAAACCGTATGTCTCATATTTCCTATATTACCTTCATACACCTAGCTTTCTGTCATGTTACACAGAGAAGATATTCAGTGAAGGCTGTGAAATTAACTGCTCCCTTTTTTTCTTTATTGCTACCAGTGGTTTTTCCTATAGCTGATTACTAAAATAACAAATAGTAAAATAGTCCTTAAAAAATCTCCTTTTGGAGGAATAATTTTCAGTGTATTTTCTTGGGAGTTCCAGCAAGTGCTACTATTCGACTTAGCGTGATAACTGTCAAACCACAAATACTACCATCACATTTAAGGAATATACCCTGAATGTTGATAAAGCTAAAATACTTAGGCTCTGATCAGTTAACAAGGCTAATTAAAGAATAGCATTAAGTGAAAAAAACTCAACATTTTATTTAACATGATTATTGTTCAACTGTCTCTCTTTCTAAACTGCGAGCTTCTTAAAGGCAGAGACACTATCTTTTCCCCTTGGTGTCTCCAGCTCCAGTACTAAGGCACTTAATAGATGTTTAAATAATTGAATCAGATCTACCACTTTCAAGATTTCTGGTTATAACAGAACATAAGCAAGAATTACAGAAGTTATAAAGCTTAAAAAAGAGACTAGACAGTAAAAACCATAGCTCTTACTATTATTTTTTGAAGTTTCCCCAAGGAACCACAGAATTACTGACTTTCAAAAACTGTAGTAAAGTTCGATAATGCTAAATGAAGAATTCTAGACACCTAGAATATAAGGAGGTAATATATCTGTAAAGGACTTATAAATGTCCTTAGCATATAATAAGTACTCAACATTAATTTTTTAATGAATATAAATTATTCACTAATTTAAAGATAAAAATGAGGGCCAATGAAATTTTGTAGTATAAATGAATTCACAGTCCTATTTGCTCTTTCTAAGCATTTTAATTAATAACAGAGTCAATCCAAACATGTCACTAAAATGATTTTTTTAAATAGATCACTAAGAATTTTTTTTCACTTATAAAATGTATACTGTTTATTTCATTAAGACTACCAATTTTAATTAAGCAGGAACCGAAGAGACATTTCATCAACTGTTAAATCTCCAAATTGGAGAGCTTAACCTTGGTCGGAAGATCAATGCCTAGGGAATTCGACAAACCAACTCCTAATTTTCCATCATTCTATTTAATTCATGGAGTCAAGAGCTAAATATTTTAGTACAATTTGTTTCAGATATGTTTTTGAAATATTTCCTTCATTAAGTGATGAGCATACCAAAAAAAGAACAATTTTGATCATCTCCTTTGTCCATTAAAATGATTTCAGATTTCAATTATTCAATTCAACAATATTCACTGAACATCCACCATGTACAAGGCACCAAGCTGTGCATGTTGGGAATATAAAAATAAGTGTGATCTCTGTCTTCAAAGATACTATGATCTTGTAGGAGGGATAAGACATGCAAAAATAGCTAAAATATGGTGCACGTAGAAAGTACTGTAAGAAAAGCACAAGGGGCTGTGTAAACTCAGAAGAGAAAAAGATAACTTTGGTTGGGGTAGGGGACGGAGTGGTGATAATCAGTGAAGTTTCCATGAAACAAGGCCTTAATGGAATTCTAGGCTTTTAAGTGCAAAGATGAATGTGAGGAGAGAAATGGGCATTTCGAGTAGAAAAAACAATATGACGATTGACTTGAAGATGGGAAAGCACAAATCATGTTCAACAAAGACAAGTTTGATTAACTAGCTAGCAAAAAGTAAAGCTGGAAATGAGCATAGGAACTGCCTTATGGAGAACCACAAAATTCAAGATAAGAACTTTGAACTTTAAAATCCATTCACACACTGACACTCCAAAATGTACATTTCTAGTCCTTATCTCTCTTTTGAATTCCAGACTTGTATGTCCTACTGCCTACTCAAGATCTCCAACTGGATCTCTAGTAGGTATTTAAACTTAACAATTCAACACTAAACTCTTGAATTCCTTCCCACTCCCTCTGATCCCACCTCACGCCCCAGTCCCTCACACTCACCCTCTGCTGATACTTGATCTTACAATTTTCCCAGTGAATGGTTAACTCAATTTTTCCATTTGCTTAGGTCAAAATCCTTGAAGTCACCCTTGACTTTCCTATTTCCCTTTCACTCTAAATCTCTTTGGCTACTTTCACAATATATCTAGAATCTACCTCGTCTCACTACTTCCACTGCCCTGGTCCAAGTTACCAACATTTCTTGCCTAAATAAGCCTTCTCAGGGTCTCCCCGTTTCTACTCTTGCCCCCTTCAGTCTATTTTGCAACAAAATAGCCAGACGATCCCATTAAAACCCAAATCAGATCATGCCCCTCTTTTCAATGGCCTCCTATCCCACTTAAAGGTCAAAGTCCTGACAATGATGTAAAAGACCCTCTCTATTCTCATTTCCTACCCTTCTCCCTTCTGCTCACGCCTTAAACTTATGCCCATACTCACCAGCCATACCGGTCCCTTGATGTTCCTTAAATAGAGACAGCTTCCTCCCACCTTAAGGGTCTTCGCATTTGCTGTGACCTCTGCCTGAAAGGGTCTTATTACACATATCCACATTACTTGCTTCCTCAATTGCTTCAGGTCTTTGTTCAAATGTTACCTTCTTCATACGTACTTACTCAAACACACCATTTTTAAATTTCAATACCTCTTTTCCACTTCCCTATTTTTCCTTCATAACAGTTCTTATAACATGCCATAATTTTACTTTTCTCATTTATGTTTGCCTCCCCCCAATAGAATATAAGCTCAGCAGGGCAGCAATTTTTGTAGACTGCATTATCCTCAAAGACTAGAAGATTGTCAGAAACATAACAAGTGCTTTATGATAATTTTTTAAATAAATCAAAATCATAGTCAACAAGACACCACTAGAAATTTCTGAGCAGAAGAAATGCACAATAAGAAGTGTGCTTTAGGAAGAATACATTGGAATGAGTGTGTAGAGTGAAGTGGAGGGGGACAGACTGAAGGTGAAGAGATAATTTAAGACTATATTTCAGCAGTGTGGGCATGAGCTGATGCTAACCTGAACCATGTTAGTAACAATGGGAATGAAAAACAGAAGACAGATATGAGACATTTGCAAGTAAATTGGACTAGAATTGGCAATTCTATGGTGCATGGAGGAAATGCGGGGATCAAGTATGACTTGAAGTGACGATGTTATTTATAAGAACAGGAAATACAAAAAGAGAGGCGGACAACAAGTATAGTGAAAAAATGTTCAACATCACTAGTCATTAGGGAAATGCAAATCAAAACCATGAGATATCACCTCACACCTGTCAGAATGGCCATCACCAAAAAGACAAGCGATAACAAATGCTATGAAGATGTGGAAAAAAGGTAACCCTTGTACACTGCTGATAGGAGTGTAAACCGGTATAGCCACTATGCAAAACAGTATGCAGGATCCTCAAAAAATTAAAAACAGAGCTACTATATGATTCAGCAATTCCACTTCAGAGAATCTATCCAGAGGAAACGAAAACATTAACTTGATATCTGCACCCCCATGTTCATAACAGCATTATTTACAATAGCCAGGACATGGAAACAACCTATGTCCATCAATGGATGAATGGATAATGAAGTTGTGGTATATATACAATGGAATATTATTCAGTCATAAAAAATGAGGAAAGCCTGCCATTTGTAACAACATGGATGGACCTTGATGGCATTATGCTAAGTGAAATAAGTCAAACTGAGGAAGACAAATACTGTATGATCTCACTTATATGTGGAATCTAAAAAAAAAAAAAACATAGAAAAAGAGAGCAGATTTGTGGTTATCAGTGAGGGGAGGGGTAACTGGAAGAAGATGAAAAGGGACAAATTTCCAGTTATAAGATAAATATTGAATAAGTACTAGGGATGTAATATACAACATGATGACTATAGTTAACACTGCTGTATAATATATACAAAAATTGTTAAGAGAGAAAATCCTAAGAGTCCTTATCACTAGGAAAAACATTTTTTTTCTTTTTCTTTTAATGTACCTATATCAGATGATGGGTACTAACTAAACTCATTGTAGTAATTATTTCACAAGATATGTAAGTCAAACTATTATTCTGTATACCTTGAATTTATACAGTGACGCACGAAAATTATATCTCAGTAAAACTGGGGAAAAAGAGAGGCAGATTTATATTGAAATGATATTGATTGCTCATTTTGGATAACATTGTAAACAAAAAAGGGAAAGTATAATAAATTTAACCTAATTAATTCACGTCAGAAATAAGGAGCCTAAAATTTTCTTTGACACTCATTTCTGAAGATCCTACTGTTTTTCATATTCAAATGCACTCCAAATCTGGAACAAAGATGGTTAGTCATTAGTTTAAGTGGTTTGGCATGTGTTACTTCTACTAAAACATGGCTTCTTATGGAAAGCACGGTACATACTTCTGGGAAGCAAGCAAGGATGCTAAGGAAAAGCACCTGGGAGGAAATGGCTTTTACTTTTTTCTTCTCTAAGTCACACAGTCACCATTTCACATTCTAAGTGAATAAACCACCCCATTCTCCTTCAGAGTTAGACCGTGATGACTGTACACAGGGCTCAGACATTTTCAGGAGTTACCTGTACACTAGCAGAAATAGCCATGGAGGTGGAAATGATGCTTTTTCTACTACAACTGCTAATGACATGAAAATTCTGATTCACTCATGAAGGCCAATTTGATAATCAAATGCAGTCAGAAGAGTTATCTGTCAGCTGTCTGTCATTACAAATAAAATCAGCAGTTTTCTCACCTTTTCTGCTGTGCCTGTCATGTGTGGTAGAAAGTTGTTCCCATGAAATGATAACGTTGCATGCCTGGCTTTGTACCAGTCAAGGTACGATATTTGAGTATTTCCTGATTTTTCTATATTCAAAATGCAGATTTCTAATAATGTTTTCAGGGGGTATTTTTCAATAAATTTATTGTAAATACTCTGCAACCATGTCATTTATTTTATTTCACAGATCCATTTTAAATTATTATTAAAACACTGGAGTTGGAAAAAAACTTCATTTACAGATAAGGCATTTGAGGCCTCAGAGATAAAATGATTTGCCAAAGGTCATTCAGCAAACTATTGGTGATCATCAAGAGAATCTAGGTTGCTTTTTTAGTTCTAAAATAAATCAAGAAGCAAAAGCAGGAAATGATCCAGTTTATAAAACCTTTTTAAGAAAATATGAAAGGTCTAAGTGTAGATATACCTGTAACCTCCTATATATGCCTCTTTAACAATATGGATTTTTTTCCCAGATATGAGAGTCCAGAAATTGAGAGAAACTAATCATAGTTTGAAACACCACAGCAAATGTAGAAATAAAGATCCCCTTCACATTTTAAGCAATTACTGTCTAAAGAAAAGGTTCACAGTGTTGCCAAGGATGCTCCTTAGTAAATAGTTTAAATTCCTTCCACTTGAGAGAGAAAGGATCCAAAGTATATTAGCCTCTCCCCTCCCCCTCTAGTGAATTAATATTCTATGATATACACCACTGCTGATGGGGGCAACTCTTTTCAATGAGCAGAGATCAGTAAATGGCTATTTCACAAAGAATAAAAATATAACCTTGCAATTTTAATGTGTGTTTATGTTTTTGTTTTTTTTTTAAAGTGGCAGATCCAAGTTAATAAACCTTGCTTAGCGAAAAAATAAAATAGTTGCTAAGCCATGGTGAGTAATTAGCCTTTTAGCATCCCCTTTCTTCAAGAATGCTTCCTCCTGCGCTGGTTCTTTTAAATAGCTCCAGTCCTGGCTGTCTTTGTTGGGCTTGGAAATTGTTCACATATGAGAGAAATTAAGCTCTCATTTAACAGAGACACATGCCTGTCAAGACCAGAGGAACAAAGACTAGTCCCTGGGGCCTGTTCAGCTCCCAGAGGCTGCCACTCATTCTGTTAGCAATGCTTACCCTTTATAGAATGTGTATAAAACCCAATAAATCATTTCATCTGCTGTGCTTAATACACGAGAGCGCTGACCATTTTTCAAAGTGTTTTCTCTTATACAACTTCACAGCTAGTTAGTTAAATTAAAAAAAAAAAAAGAAAAAAGATCTCCTATTGCTTATTTTTTTCGGAATGTAGTAAGACTTTTTTAGTCAAAAAGGTAATGAGAATGTTCCCAAACACTGTCAGCATAAATGAAGAGGCATTATCTCCTTAGATTTCTTCCCAGGTATCTTTCCTACATTTTATGGTTAATAATTAGAACACCCATTTTGTGAATTACCGGTGCATCTCCCAGCTGCTTTTAAACCCAGATTCAGGAGCTAGCTCTGGCAAAAATGAAATGGTTAAGGATCGGAATGGGACAGACTTGCTGTTCTATTTAAATTCAATACATTCTGTCCCTTTGCAAACACACAGCCAACATTTTCTTTCAGGGTGGAGATTAAAACTACTATTTAACAGCCAGCTCTTTTTACTAGGAAAGTGAAACGGCCTTCTTATAAACTAAACCAAAATACCCCTTCACACAATCTCATTTCCAAAGAAAATAGATGATCTTTAAGCCTTCTTAAGGAGAAAAGGCAATGTTAACTTTTTTATAGAAATTTTCTCTGTATTGTCCCCCACCTCATTCTCTCACCTACTCCTCCTGCTGGGGGGAAATATGGAGTCTATGGTGAAAGACTAAAGACCAGACTTTAAAAGCCTTCCAGTTTAGACCAACTCATCCAAAATAGGGCAAAGGGCTGCGGAAAAATGAGTACCCGTCCATATTACTAAAATAAATACTTCACTAAAAAGTAAAACGCTTGTTTAACCTGACTGTGTTGCATGAAGAGCAAACTTACCAAAGATTTACCCTAGCAATGTTAATCTTTCCACAGAAACACTGGGAGTTCCAGGGCTGACAGCTTCAATTCCCAAGATGCTATGAACCCCCAAATAATAAGAAGCTGGTAGCACAAGGAACTTCACCCTGCTCCGCAGGGGGAGAAAAAGCAGATCTGGATTTGATAAGTAAAACCAGATCTACACAATGGTTATATGGTAAAGCCCTGCAATTAATGGAGACCATAAACAGTTCAAGAAGCCGGCACAGCAGTAGTTTCTCCAGAATACGTTTCACTCATATCCAGTTAGATATTAATCAAATGTACAACTGGCACAAATGTTTTGTGCAAACAAAGATGACTGTACATGTGCCTTTGTATAAAAGAAAAAGAAAACAAAATAGAAGTGCATCCGACTCTTTTACATTCATATTTATGTATAATTCCTGAATGATTTATCATTTTTCAAATGATAAATTATCTTCATTTTTAAACCACAAATCACACCCTGCAAGCCTTAGCAGATGCAGATGTCAAAATATGGTAGTACAACAAAATTAATTAAATAACCCTTGAAAAAATAAAACAAAGTTTATTTATAAAAAATGACATTAAGGTGAACTGCTTAATAAGAACATGGATTTGCTTAAATAAAACATTATATGGTTCTGTTTTAGATTCATCCCTAAAGCCCTGAAAGATATTAGAATTTTAGTGAGTAATTACCCTATTTACTTCAAACAAAATGGGAGGAAATCTGAAAACCATATTAAACTACCACACATCAGAAATGAAATTCTCTCATTCTTTATCTTGCAACCCAATAAATAAATAGTAGTTGGAAAATTTATTGGGACTAAGAGATGAAACCTAACAAGCTAGAAATGAGGAAATGGCCAAAAGAACATCCACATCAACATTATGCTTCAAGCAGTAAACCCACTTCTAGGAAGCATAACCAAGAAGTCTCCCCTTCACAGCTTAATTGTTTTCAGACAGTCTAAACCACACTCAGCACTGCCCCCACAGTTAGACAAAGTTCTAACTACCTAACACATCTCTTTTCAAATGAAAATGCAACACTTGGGGTGAAAACAAGAGAGACTAGGAAAAGGTGTTGTATGTTATACATGCCACTGACATAATACTTCACTAGGATATGCTGTAATTTCCTGCAATTAATACTTTAGCAAAGCTATAAGGATTTTTTTCCCCAAAATTGTAATATTTCATTTGCAACGCTAAAATTAAGTTTGTGTCACCCATTCCATTATACAGCTCTAATGCCAGGAGTTTGTCATTGGCTGCAGAAATCTGTTTGGTGTGGCCTGAAAGCAGGCATTTACAGGCCCGCTTCTTAAAAGTGTTTTTCTAAAAATCCCCCTTAGCCATTATTTCATGTGGCAGGAATTACAAGCCATCACAATACTCCACAAAGGAAACGTGAATTTGACCTCATAATTCAAAACCATTCGATGGTTTAAAATGCAAACATTCCTAAGTGGACATGGCTTATGCTGTGGCCAAACTTGACATTTGCCTGAAAGCTTTGTAGGCAAGACTACCTACAAAGCTCTCCATTCTCTAAGGACCAGAGTTAATTTCCATCATCTAGAATCAAAGGAGGTCAGAGTCACAAAGAATTTCAGCAATAATTTTGTACAGTGATCCTTGTTCCTAAATATATGGAAAATGAGAATCAATGCAGAAGAATAATTTGCTAGAGGTAATGGCATTCCTAGCAAACCAAAGACCAGGGGCAGACATCTTGGGTCCAAGTCTACACTTCTTTCTGCCATTCTACGCTTCCCTAATCCTATTCTGTCTCTCAGTTGGGGCTGCATATCTTCCATAGAAGGGGGAAGAAAAAGTTCTGCTGAGAGTAGATCAATAATTATCTGCACATCTTCTCTTTTCCTGGGCTTGAAATCATGGCCTTTCTGAGCCAAAGGGAACATACACGTCTATGGAATTAATTCAGTGACATTGCCAAAGTTGAGAAAATGAGTAAGAGATGGAGCAGGCATAGATAGTAAAATAGCCTGAAAGCAATGGAAAGATCCATACCTGCATATGTTTTCCAGCTATCTGGAGACATGGTTGTTTTTTGATTAACTGAATGCTCTATTTAAGAAACCAGGAATCAGTTATGACAGTCAAGTTGTAAGATTTGATGATCTGTTTGGTGATCACAATCTATACACTAACAACAAAAAATCAGAAGGAGATATTAAGGAAACAATCCCATTTACCATCACAACAAAAAGAATAAAATACTTAGGAATAAGCCTACCTAAGGAAGCAAAAGACTGGTACTCAGAAAAGTATAAAACACTGATGAAAGAAATCAAAGATCACATAAACAGATGGAGAAATATACCATGTTCTTGGATTGGAAGAATCAATATTGTGAAAAGGACTATACTACCCAAAGCAATCTACAGATTCAGTGCAATCCCTTTCAAACTACCAATGGCATTCTTCACAGAATTAGAACAAAAAATTTTACAATTTGTATGGAAACACAAAAGACCCCAAATAGCCAAAGCAATCTTGAGAAAGAAAAACGGAGCTGGAGGAATCAGGCTCCCCAACTTCAAACTATACTACAAAGCTACAGTATTCAAGACAGTATGGTACTGGCACAAAAACAGAAATATAGACCAACGGTACAGGATAGAAAGCCCAGAGATAAACACATGCACCTATGGTCACCTAATTTATGACAAAGGAGACAAGAACATACAATGGAGAAAAGACAGCCTCTTCAATAAGTGGTGCTGGGAAAACGGGACAGTACACGTAAAAGAATGAAATTAGAACACTACCTAATGCCATACACAAAAATAAACTCAAAATGGATTAAAGACCTAAATGTAAGACCAGACACTATAAAACTCTTAGAGGAAAACATAGGAAAAACACTCTTTGACATAAACCACAGAAAGATCTTTTTTGACCCACCTCCTAGAGTAATGAAAATAAAAACAAAAATAAACAAATTGGACCTAATGAAACTTAAAAGCTTTTGCACAGCAAAGGAAACCATAAACAAGATGAAAAGACAACCCTCAGAATGGCAGAAAATATTTGCAGATGAAGCAACGGACAAAGGATTAACCTCCAAAATATACAAACAGCTCATGCAGCTCAATATCGAAAAAAACACAAACAACCCAATTAAAAAATGGGGAGAAGACCTATATAGACATTTCTCCAAAGAAGACATACAGATGGCCAAAAGGCACATGAAAAGATGCTCAACATCACTAATTATTAGAGAAATGCAAATCAAAACTACAATGAGGCAGTTTCTGACCTCACACCAGTCAGAATGGCCATCATGAAAATATCTACAAGCGATAAATGCTGGAGAGGGTGTGGAGAAAAGGGAAACCCTTTTGCACTGTTGGTGGAAATGTAAATTGATACAGCCACTATGGAGAACAGTATGGAGGTTCCTTCAAAAACTAAAAATAGAACTACCATATGACCCAGCAATCCCACTACTGGGCATATACCCTGAGAAAACCATAATTCAAAAGGACACATGTACCCCCAACTTTCACTGAAGCACTATTTACAATAGCCAGGACATGGAAACAACCTAAATGTCCAATGATAGATGAATGGAGAAAGAAGATGTGGTACACATATACAATGGAATATTACTCAGCCATAAAAAGGAATGGAATTGGGTCATTTGTACAGATGTGGATGGACCTAGAGTCTGTCATACAGAGTGAAGTAAGCCAGAAAGAGAAAAACAAATGCATAGTAATGCATATGTGTGGAATCTAGAAAAATGGTACAGATGAACCTATTTGTAGGGCAGGAATAGAGACGTAGATGTAGAGAACGGACATGTGGACACAGCAGGGGAAGGGAAGGGAGGGAGATTAGGTTTGACATAAATACACTACCATGTGTAAAATAGAGAGCTAGTAGGAACCTGCTATATAGCACAGGGAGCGCAGCTCAGTGCTCTGTGAGGACCTAGATGGGTGGGATGGGGAGGGGTGGGAGGGAGGTCCAAGAAGGAGGGGATATAGGTATACATATAGCTCATTCACTTAATTGTACAGCAGAAACTAACACAACATTGTAAAGCAATTTTACTCCAATAAAAAAAAAAAGAAACCAGAAATCAGCTATGACTGTCAAGTTGTAAGATTTGATGATCTGTGTGGTGATCACAACCTACGAGGTGATCACAGAAGGATAGATATCTCCTCCTTTTCTGTTACCTGCATTTTTTAAAGTAAAATAATAATAATAAAGTTAATTATAAAAGCAATGCACCCTCTTCCAGTCTTTTTTAAAATGCCTATTTTTTATGTAGCTGAGATTATACTATATTTACATTATTATGTTCTAGGGTTTTTTTTCCACCTGATGTTACATTGAAAGCATTATCCTAAATCATGAAAACTTATTTGTCCGTATCATGTTTAACAGTCTAAAACAGCTAATCACATGAATATACCATAATAAATTTAACTATTTTCTTAATATTGAAAACCAGGGTTCTTTCAATGTATATTTAAAATTTTTAACTAATTTTCTTATACAAAAGCAATAAGTGTTAGAAAAAAAATTTTTAAACTAACCTAAAACAATAAAAAATAGTTTATAATTCTACTACACAAAGTAATTTGCCTTTGTACTCTTAACCACTTGAGGTATACTGTATATCACAAATCTGGGTCTCCATAGTCAGAGCCCAATTGTATTGAGAAGGAAAGATATTGTATTGATATGGAGGCCAAGGTCCTAAACATAGAGTTCAGATTACATCTTCTACCGAACCGCCAATAACCTGAGCTTTTCTCCCACAAGGGATCCCTAGGAACTCCAGGGTATATTTCGACCCTAAAATGGAGTCCATGAAAGGGCCCTGCCAGAGACCAGTGGATGTGATGATACACAATAAATGAAATCAGACAGTCTTAACAGAAAAATATCTGTTGTGTGGAGGCCAACTTCAAGAGCCCAACTTCATTTTTCTTTGCCCAGGTGTCCACCCTTGCATTACACATATTCCAGCCACAAGCTGGAAGTCCTCCAATGGCAGACTACAAGTTTGCTCTATCACTGTGGATCTGACCTGGTCTAACTGATCTGCTAAGACTAACCTCTGGCTGGAACCCAATATCTCACTTTTGCCTGCTCCTCTGGGCTTTTCCACAGACAAATTTCAGGTCACCTAACAGTTTCTCCACTCCATCTAACCTTCAAACATAAAATCTAGAAATCTGAGTCTGCACAAAGCATTACAAAGAATTACACAGAATAGGGTGGAGAGGAAACTTGGAACTAGTTTTTCTTTTTCTCGAACCTCTGTTATTTATCACTAAAGAAGGTAACAGCTTCCTACCCATGTGCACTTTCTTGCTCTCCATCACCTTCTGCTTCTAAGCTCATTCTTCTACTACTATAACCATGTTGATTTCTTCAAACCCCAGCCTCCAGCTACTAAACTGATTATTTGGGAGCCATCATAACATTCAAAATTCTCAGCAAAATGCAGGTCGGGGGAAGGAGGGGCTGACAGCCACAGAAATAAAGGTCCTTTAAAACAAACAAATACCTGAAGCAGCAGCTGGAGATCCTTCTTCTCCCAGAAGTTTCAGTTCTCTGATTGTCTCCTTAGACACCATTCAGTTACACTAATCCTGAAGTGCCCTGTATTTAACTAATTCTATACATATTAACAAACAATTTCTGCCACATCCAGCTTTAAAAACGCCAAACTAGGACTTCCATCTTTTATTAAATAACAGTACATAAGTTATGTTTTTCCATTTGGGTAACTGGTTCCTGATATCATCACAACTTTTGAAAGGGAACAAAAGTTATTGGACAATCAAAAGTAAAATCAGTTTTCTTGGGTTTCCCTCCCCCACTTTTCCTATGAATAATACAACTAAAGAATGTATAAGGAAGAGCCAACATTTGCGTGGCTGGGAAATGAATGATGTTGTTATTACAGCACAAAACAAGCATGGCCTGTTAGAGTTCTTTAGAATAGTAACTCCACCTTGTCAACATGTTCAAGCAGCAGCCAAGTCAGCCTAGCTGAGAGCTCTTTCCAGCTGCACTAATCTCAGCCACTGTAGAAAACTCATCTGTAGACATTTTAAGATAAAAATCTTGCACTGAAGTATGTGTTTAACAAAAGTCATGACTGTGACCTGAGGTTGGACTTTACTCTTTATCCTGATCTGTGAATTCCTTAACTTTCATTGTTTACTGTTACAACTTTAATATTTTCTTAATGGATTGGGTGGCAGATAAAATGAATTCAGTGTCTCACAGTGAGACATTACACCTTTTGCATCATTTATTTTCTTTTATTCTGAAGAAGTAAAAATATCTGACTCTAACATTAATAACTTTAAGTGGTAGTTACCTTATGTGAATTAAAAATGGTTATGTCAGTATATCCTTTCAAAATTTAAAAGATATTTCCCTGTGCTATATCAAGTGTCACACAGTATATCAATTTTTATTTCCCATCTCTCAAGTCTGGTATGCATACTGTTTAACTTCTTAAATTCTAAGTATAGACATAATTCACAAAAGCTGGGCAAATGCTTGACTTACAGGAGATGGTATACATAAGATTTATATAAACAACTTTATTTTAAACAAGAAGACTTTTGCATTTTGTGCTGCTACATCTCTAACTTCATCTGTGTATTTAAAAAAAGCTATAAAATAAATTGGAAAGGTTCATTTACTATCCCACAGGCACTACTGATCTAATAAAAAAGCCTGTTTTAGTGTGAAAAGTAAGAATTTGACCCTATTTTCCAGAATAAAATGCCACACCCCCTTTTAGACTTCTCCAGGCAGCTCTAATTCTTGGTCAACCATTTCTGAGTACCTGATAAACCTTACTGTCCTCTTACTGAGAATTGAAATAGCTCTCATTTGGCAGCCAGAGAAAATTTTTGCTTTCTTTTCCTCTATATTACCCTGGTGATAATAATTGATTATAGCGCATCCACATTGATTATCCTATATTCACGTCACTAATTTGTGGGTTCTAAATGTGCATATGTATGTAGACATAAACATGCTTACACATGCAGACACAAAATATGTACATGTGCATTTCTCTCTCTCTCTTTTTTTTTAATAGCTCTATATTGGAGTATAATTGCTTCACAATACGGTGTTAGTTTCTGTTGCACAACAAAGCAAATCAGCCATATGCATACACATGTCCCATATCCCCTTCCTCTTGAGTCTCCCTCTCATCCTCCCTATCCCACCCCTCTAGGTCATTGCAAAACACCGAGCTGATCTCCCTGTGCTATGCTGCTGCTTCCCACCAGCCAACTATTTTACATTTGGTAGTGTATATGTGTCGATGCTACTCTCACTTCGCCCCAGCTTCACCCTCCCACCCCACGTCCTCAAGTCCATTTTCTATGTCTACCTCTTTATTCCTGCCCTGCAACTAGGTTCATCAGAACCTTTTTTTTTTTTTAGATTCCGCATATATGTGTTAGCATACGGTATTTGTTTTTCTCTTTCTGACTTACTTCACTCTGTATGACAGACTCTAGGTCCATCCACCTCACTACAAATAACTCAATTTCAAACAGCTCATGGAGCTCAATATCAAAAAAACAAACAATCCAGTTAAAAAATGGGCAGAAGACCTAAATAGACATTTCACCAAGGAAGACATACAGATGGGCAAGAGGCACATGAAAAGATGCTCAACATCACTAATTATTAGAGAAATTCAAATCAAAACTACAGTGAGGTATCATCTCACGCCAGTCAGAATGT
Organism: Hyperoodon ampullatus; assembly: GCF_949752795.1. Taxonomy (NCBI): domain Eukaryota; kingdom Metazoa; phylum Chordata; class Mammalia; order Artiodactyla; family Ziphiidae; genus Hyperoodon; species Hyperoodon ampullatus. The sequence continues at coordinate 71,217,182 of NC_136920.1, forward strand.
CCATTAACAAAAAATCTAGAAACAATAAATGCTGGAAAGGGTGTGGTGAAAAGGGAACCCTCCTACACTTTTGGTGGGAATGTAAATTGATACAACCACTATGAAAAACAGTATGGAGGTTCCTTAAAAAACTAAAAATAGAACCACCATATGACCCAGCAATCCCACTACTGGGCATATACCCTGTTTCTCTTTTAAGGACTCTGAAATTATTCCTATAGCTCATACATAAGAATGATAACAACAATAATGATAGTGATAGATAAAATGCATTGAGCACTTAGTAGGGTTTTTTAAGATGATGGTCTCTAATCCCAGAACTCGTAAGGTACTATCATTATTCATCTTTTAGGAACTAGGAGATGCAGGCTCAGAAACATTAAGTAACTTTTGTCACAGCTAGTAAGTAGCAAAACATGTCACAGAGCTAATAAGTAGTAGAACTGGAATTTAAATCTTGATTTATTTGTCCCTGATACTTGTGCTGCTTCTACAAAAATTTTATATTACATACACTCTGAAGCAATGCATTTTATCCTTTTTACCTCCTATTTATATGTACAAATCTAGCTTAAAAGTGCATTCAGATTCATACATTCCTCATATATGTGAAATGTAGTCAATTTCACAGAAAAAATAATTTTAAACACCTTAAAAAATGACAGATTGATGTCCTGGGTCAAAACTCATTCTGTTTAGATAGTGGAAGTCAAAGAGCATCTGAGTACTTCTTTTCTAAAAGTTTTTGTCTTATTGTGAAAGATTATGCTTCATTTTTATTTTAAATACCTTCTCTCAAAGGCACAAATCTAATGTCAACACATTCCTGTCTTGCCAATATACCCATATGTAAATAAAAATCAAGTTATTAGAAAACTAACTAAATTTATTAAAATTGTTTAAACCATGATCCATTATAAGCTTTCTAGCTATTAAGTAAAATAGCTATGACCAAAGTCAAAAGTATATTTCAACTGCTCAAGGATTATTTGTTATGCCCCAACCCTCAGTCCATTTTTAGATAGATAGATAGACAGATAGATAAATAGATGAATAGTCCAAACAATTTAGAGTTCACATTTAATCATTTAATCTGCATTACACTGTATAGAGCAGTTTTTCTTAATCCTGATTGCCTGCTAGAATCATCTAGAGAGTTTTTAACAGTCCCCATCTGGGACTGTACCCCAGACCAATTAAATCGGAACCTCTACAGTGGGACCCAGGCATCAGTATTTTTAAAAGGCTTCCAGGTGATTACAAGGTACAATCAAGGTTGAGAACCACTGGCATCAAATGCTGTCACTCACTGCTCCCTTTTATCAGCTGCAGAGTAGCTATAAAAACAGGTATTAACATTAAAGGGGACTGATCCTCAATATAGAGACATATCACTTTTAAGCCCCCAGAAAGTAATATAATTAGCCAAGAAGTTTATATGTAAAAACCAAAAGAGTCACTCAGCCATAAATACATTTCACACCACATTACAAAAAGATTCCGGTTATGTTTTTTTTAATCTCTTTCCTTGTGGGCATGCAGCCACAGTTAGTAGTAGTCCTGAGATATAAACTGATTCTAATGGGCAATCTTCAATTTTTTTCCATTTAAGGATAAAGAGAATGTAATGAGATTTTAGATGTTAGGTATCATTATCCACATTTTACAAACTGGAAAACTAAAGTGCACTAAGATTTATTCAAACCACAAAAAGGGCAAATTGAGATACATCCTGGAATGTTGGAAATAGTACTAGACTAGAAGTCAAAGAAAGTTGGGTTCCACTCATGGCTCTGACAACATGTAGCTTTTTAAACCTGGATGAGTCTGTTGTCTATGCCTCAGTTTCCTTGTATAAAGTAAAGGATTTGGACTAGAGAAAGAGTTCCAAAGAAATTTCAAAGAAAAACAAAAGTGGGGGACTTACACATATTTGGGAACTTTTTATTTTACCAACTAAAACTACTGGAAAACAAAGAAACAAAGCACATACCATCTATTATCACCTGTGTTTCATAAAAGGAAAGGACATTTTAATTCCAAAAAAGTAGAAAAAACATAATCTCAGGGTTATTTTTAAGTATAGCTTAACGATAAACTCACTATATTGCTGTACGATAGGAATAGCTACCCACCCTACCCCCAATCAGTGAGGGAGAACCATGAGGACCTCTAGAGGATGTGTCCAAGTTTAACATTCTGTGAAAGTAGAAGAATGGAGGGGGAACATTTAACATCTCTCAGTGTAGTGCTCTTTCAAGAGTTTCTTAAAATTCCATCATTAAAGAACTGCCTTTATAATTTTTGCCATATCCAAGTACTCAGTTCTTATTTACTTAAAGTTTTATTTAAATTGACTTTTTTTTGCTTAAATACGTTTATTTCAATAGCACTACCTCAAATAGAAAACCAATAGAAAATCACTTGTCATAATTAGAAGATAACCAGATAACAATGAAAATAAAAGATTTACTTGATTTTATTTAAATTCTAAGCTAAGCACTATTGCCTCCAAAGGCTCTGAGACTAAGATGATCTCTCTCTCTTACAAAGAGAGATTAGCACATCCTAGAAAGGTATTAAAGTGTGCTAACACTAAGCTGAGCCCTCAATGTAATCAGAGAGATCAAGGGAAAACCAGAAAAGAGCTGCTTTTTCCTTGGGGAATTGATACAGTGTTATGTAATGTCATATGCTGGCACCACCTGGATCAACTGCCCACTGGGCTCCATAGCCTCCTGCCCCTGAAGAGGTAATGCACTCTCTCATTTTCATTAATCCCAGAAGGAAGCAGAGACTTTGGTTTCCCTGCATTTTCAGTATCACTGATTTGAGAGGGAGCTGGGGAGTAAAGTCTGAGAGATAAGAAGTAGATAAGATAGAGGATGGAGGGTCACCAAAGAGGGTTGGGGAAATTGAAGGATAGTGCATGAAAAGCATTGAGATTCACCATCAGGCTCTTGTCAGCTGAATGAGATCTTTGCCATAAGGCCACATTTAGAAAATAAGTAGCAAGCTGATTAATAATTCCATATAGCAGCTCAAAGGATCTGGTCCAGTATCACCTCTTTTTATTTCTAGATCCACTCCAACTTTAACAGTCTAGCGTGATTAACTCACGCAGAGTTTCTAATCCACAGTGATAATTTATATTTTTATCTAAGGCCCTTGCTATTCATGAATTATAGCAGCTTTACCTATTCTTTATAATTCAGAAACTTCATTATTAAAATGTTAGAAGCAGGCTATACAGCATCTATCATTACTTAAAAAGTTAATTCGATTACATAAAAGAAATAATTAGATTTGCATTTTTATCTTGGTTTTAAACCTCCAAAGAAGATCATAACAGCCTGCCCATGGGCAATTAAAAATCGCATACAGCAGAAAAATAGAGAGAGGAGAGAGGGTCTGTTTTTCCTGGCTAATTCATGGTTGAAGATAGAATTACAAAATATTTTAAGGGTTTGCTGAAGCTGGGGGCTAATCCTAGACTTCTAAGCTTTGTTTATAACTCTCATTTCATTGCAAGAGAGTATCAGATACATGTACAATGCCAATAGAAGTATCAAATTACTTTCAGTGGGTTTATTTGGTCCTGTTCAGAGGCTGTTGAAAGGAGATCCATTACCTGATCAATAACACCTGAAAAAGGACTATTTGCTAGAGCTAAAACAGGAGCAGTGTAATTGCTTTTTGTTTATCAATGCTAAATACAATTAACAAAGAGATACAACATATACAACATAAGACAGAGGAACTATGTGAGACTGGCAGGCACCTTACTTTACTTAGTCTTTCTGCTGGCTGTTCAGCCAGTTCCAAAGGACAATAAATGCAAGGTCCAGCTCTTAAAATTAGAGGTCATTTAGATACTTAATGATGAAGCATATCTTCAAATATATACCTATTATTATTATCCTGGCAAAAAATTAATTAACCAGGTCATGCAGGCCATGAAGGCTAATGTACAAAGTAATTATTTCTGATCTTTAGACAACTACTTCACATGAAAAGGTAGTCCTTATTCTGCTCAGCAGATACCTGAAATGCCTGTAGTTAATCATACTGAAGGAAACAAAAGGCAAGGTTTATCTCCTTAAAAGGTGAGAGTACATCTCAAATTATTCTGTTTACTGGTTTAAGAACAATCACCTCCCTGCTCATAATATTGATATGTCTACTGGTTACATAGGAAGAAAGGAGAACACACATTTAACGGCACTCAACCACATGACAAACACACAGAGACACACAAAATATGCGAATAGCACAAATGAATATATTATAATCAAAATAGAAAACACTATATATGAAAAATACTCACATACTCTAAAGAATAGAGTGAAGCTTCAGTGAAGAGACAAACACTTGGCTGTGTAAATAAGCAGTATGTATTAGAGCATTTAAAAGAGAAAGTTTTCAGATAAGAGAACGAGTATCTGCAAAGCAGCAGCAATGGCATTAGTTCAGGCCTTCCACAGATTGAGTTCACCATCTAATTCATGTATTAAATTGTGAGGGAAGGACAATGAATATTACATACTCATCATAAAGATTAACAAAGAACTGAGCTAAGAATTTCAAGTTTCACAATTTTACCCAAAAAGGTATACGTATATGAATTGACTAAATCATTGGCTCTGGCCCAGGAGGCCAAGTGCCCAAATAAAATCCCAACCAATCAGTCCCTTCTTAAGAGACCATTGTTGTTTGGTCAGTGATGTGAGGTGAGGACGCCACCTGTACAGAGGGGTCTAAAGAGATATGAATATTTGGATCACACCATTCATGTCTGAAAAAGTAAGTTTCTCACAGAGATATTTTAATAAGGTGAATTCTCTTGCAAAGATTTAGCAACGAAATGCCATTGTTAAATATGTTCCTACTGACATGCTATCAAAACCAAAGAATGTGGTATATTGTATCCATGAAGAATATCTTTAGATTCAAAAACCATGACATGGTCAAATGAGGTTAGATGAATAAATATATGGACGGATCAAGAAATCAAGATTTATAAAATATTTTCTGGTTTGCTTAGATTAGACTTACATTTAATGTTTGATTAAAATGCTATAAATATGTGTTGATATGCCCAATGGATTCAAACTGAATTTTGTTTCCTAGTCAACATAACTCATAAGTAAAATGCTTCCAAAGATTGGCTAAGATACTATGGTGTGGGAGAAAGAGGAAGAAATTACTAAAGCAGTTATTTGTCCTTTGGAATTATAACATGAGAATCAACATTCCCAAATCCAAGGATCCATATTCCATGATCTATTAGTTTTGCTATCCACAAAGTTGATAAAAACTGTGCTATTTCTCTCTTGGAAATATCAAAAATGTCTATTTTGGGCTCCATATCTGGGGAATTACTTAATATGTAACAAATTAGAGGAATCGCCATTTTCCCCAAAGCACAAACAGAGGGATTTGAATTCACTAAGCAAACAGCCTCCTAAAAGATCTGTTGACATTAAAGAATTTTAATAATCATTTAAAGTTATTAACCTGATTTTTAAATGGTAAAAATTGACTCATCAAAAGTGTAAAAACATTAGTTCACAAAATCATTCATCTTATGGTTTCAACATGGCTTAAAGACCATATATGGTCTTAAAAGCATCCCTTTAAAATTTTAATTAGAATTTACCAAGGCAAAATTACATTAAAATTATATTAAAGGAAAAAAATATATAAATGAAATAATTTTAAACTACATATACAGAATGAGTTTTGAAGGACTGCAAATAAAATAAGCACGTGGACTTTTACAATACTATCTTTTTTTTTTTTTTTTTTGCGGTACGCAGGCCTCTCACTGTTGTGGCCTCTCCTGTTGCGGAGCACAGGCTCCAGACGTGCAGGCTCAGGGACCATGGCTCATGGGCCTAGCCGCTCGGCGGCATGTGGGATCTTCTCGGACCGGGGCACAAATTCGTGTCCCCCTGCATCGGCAGACGGACTCTCAACCACTGCGCCACCAGGGAAGCCCTACAATACTATCTTAATCATGCCTTTTCTTATCGCTAATGAAATATCCTGCTTTTCAGTGTGCAAACCATCCAGGTTTTCATTTGTTTCCATTAAAACAGACCCAGATGTGTTTGTGTGTGGTTGTTATAAGAGGTTAGACACTCTTCCCTTTCTTTCTAGTACAGCTTGCAAATTTCAAAACAACAGTACTAATTCAGAAGTCACCATTCTGAACTAGAAGTAAAGAATAATCTTTAGATGTATTATTTAGATCTATGTATCCCACCTGATACTTGGGATCTATGGCCAATTGCCATGGCTTAATCTTGCTGACCATGTTAGCAAATAGGTTCTAGGATACAAGATTTTAAAAGAAGGAAAAAGTTCAAACTTGGGATCTCAAATTGTCACTGTATTCACCTGCTTTCAGAAGAGAAAAGTTTTGTATTTACTATCTTACTCTGTTTTGTTTTAAAAAGGGAGAATGTTTCATGATAGAAAAATGTTTGAAGCATTTCTTAAATCTCATATTTTGCTCAAATTAAAATTAGTCCAACAATAGTCTCTCTCCTAAATTTGATCACACCTATGGCTGGTCAAAAAACTTATTTGAAAATACAGTTAACCCATTCCCCTTCCAAAAAAACAACAAAAATCTGAATATCAAATACATGCTTTGTAAGTGTCAGAGATTAATATGTTTTGTGCAAGGAGAAGTGTTTTTCAGTATTTGAAAAATTCTTTGAATGGTCTCATGCTCGATAAGATAAATACTGACAAGATATGCAGTGAAGCAGTAGCTCAGGACAGAATAAACTATAAACATAGGTTATTACCTCCTCTTATTTTTAAAAATATGAATTCCTGTTACAAAGAATCCCATATTTCTAAAATTAATGTAACTATTTTGAATCTCTCTATGATTTTATAATTTATACTGCTGAGATCAAGGCCTGATTAGCTTCAATTTTTAAAAATTTAAACAATGAGAAATATCTACAAATTTAAAAGCAATTAAACTTCTATTAAAACACTTGAAAAACCAACTTTGTCTTCTCAAATTGAACATTCTAATGAATAATATTTTAAGATCATGTCCTAGTTTCCTGAAAAAGATATCAACTTTATATAGTCAAGTTATAACTATAAAATCATATGTAATCAATAAATGCCTATAATATTTCATTAAAATACTTTGATTTTGTTGCTATTCATCTGAGATCCTTAATACAACAGGCAAACATCAATTAAGACAGCCAGTTCCTGCAAACAACTTTGGACTAAGAAGTGAAATATATTCAAAATAAGCAAAGAAGTAAGTAATAAAGAGGTAGTAAAAACATTAACAGTAAGTAACTGATATGAGAACATCTCAGGGAATTTCTTCCATTTCTGCTTTACAAATAGGAGAAACAGAGAGAACTAAATGATTGGGTTAGGTTATTTAACACCTACTGAGTTCTTAGAGAGGGATCTAGAGAAAAATGTAGGAAGCCACAGGCTAAAAATCTTGACCTTAGCAGTGGGAGACACACTGAAAATTCTAATAAGGGCAGAACAAGGGAACACCTGGACAGTTATTTAATTAAGGATCTCAGCATGAGTCATGAGATATCAGGATGAGAAATTATTTCAAGATTTAATTATAAAGGCTGACTGTCCCAAATGCCAGAGATATACGTCTCCTCTATGTTTGGATTCTTTATTTTGAAACATATAGGCTTGAGTATGGAATGTAGAATCAGAACTAATTAAAACAGCAACAACAACAACAACACTGGTTAAGACCTCCTAGTAAAGACAGCTGGACGAAATGCCAAATTAGGTACAGGTACTTCTTCAGGTACCAAATTGGTGTTTTAAATGCAGTGACTACTACCTGGAACACTAAGTGTGATTACAAAATGAAGCAAAAATCTAAGTTAAAATCACTGGCTTTCATCAGTGAGGTGAAATAAGTTATGACTTTATGTAAATGATTTTTTTTTAATATAGGAAGGTGTGATACTAATCTCAAGGAAAGGACCAATATAATTCAGAATATACTGCCCCAACTAGGTTGAATCATAGATCCCAGTGGTTAGAAAATATCTACAGCAATCAAAAGAAACCCAGAGACTGTGGTGGATACATATAACTCTGGGATCAATATTCCTGAGGATTAATCACCAGACAACCAGTTGCTTATTCTAAGGCTTTCTAGAAGTCACACACCTATGTTCCTATTCAAAAATGGAGACCACTTCCCTTACCTATGTCAAGCTGAATTAACCGTCAAATTTCTAAAGGAATGACAGAAATCAGAATTCTTTCCCAGGCCCATGCAATTATGATCTATATATTGTGTTAACCTGCCACAAAAGAAATGATGAAAAAAAAAAGAAAAGAAAAAGGAATTTCTAAAGTGTGTTACAATTATTCAAGAACAAGTTTTTCTTCCTTTCTAGACTATAAGCTTCTTGAAGACAATTACTTATTAATCTTTATGTTCTCTTCAGCGCCTAGCAGAAATGCAGTTAATATCTGTTAAAGAACAAATTAATTATTACCAACCTTTTCCTAGGTCATAAGATTCTTCTCATAATTGGCCCAGACAGTCCTAACAAGCAAATAAACATAAGCTTCTACCCATGATACTATTAGATGGTAAAATATAAAGCAGCAAGTAGTTTGTGGCAATAAAACTAGCATGTGTATGCTACCTTGGAAACCCTTAGGTTTCCACCAGGTTGTGTTAGGCAAATGGCAGAAGGAAAAAAAGATAAGGTTTATTCTGCTTACGCATCACATCAGAAAAGAATGCTTAGACTACCACCAAGTCGATATTTTCTACATCCACTTAGACAGCTGTATACAACATCCCTGAATAACAAACAGCCCTATTGGTGCTGTTTATAAGAGAAGGGTGCATTTGCAGCATTTTAAATTCCATTTTCAAGGAGAAAAGTATCTAAGTATAATCAGACGAGAGTAATAAAATACACTGACCTGGATCTGTTGCTGCAGGAGATTAATTTTGTGCTGCTGTTGCAGAAGTTGCTGCTGTTGTCTTGCAATCTATCAGAAATAAAGTTTCATTAAGTTAAAATGAAATGCTTACACCTTTGCCATTACCTCAGGTACCTCTCCTGGTATTACAAGGATGCTTTACTGTACTTCTACATGAAAGAGTTCCTATAAAATGAGAGAGGCAGAATCAGAAAGTTGGAGAAAAGGAAATATTTCAAACAGGTGCCATCTCTCTGCTTGCCCCTAAATCTTTACCTGTACATGAAAACTAGCCCCTTGTATTACATTTGTGAGCAGTTCATCTATATCTGCACTGGTCATCTGGAAAGAATGGGAATTTCAAAATCTCATCCTTGAAGAATAAAAACAGGAAAACTCAGCCTACATTTTTCTAAGGAGCTTAATTTGTATTTAAAAAGTAAAACCTGTAAGCAAAGATAGGCAAGAACTTTCTATTACTTATAATATGGCCTACTTTGGTGAAACCTTTTCTACTGTAAAGATTTTCAGAACTGATAACACAAATATTGTCAAGGGAGTGCCAAAAAAATACAGCAAAAGGCAAAAACCTTTATCTTTTTTTGTTGATATAATGTGTAATGTACAAAGCATTTTAAAAAACAAACACAATTTAATATTTATTCACATCCTTTTGAGGGTAATGTGTTAGTTTTACAGTACAGGATCCATATACAAGTTTTGTATTCCCTGCTTCACCCAACAATCAAATTCAACATCTTAGCACGTCATCTCGTCTGTAAAAAGAAACATTAACTACTTAATGCAAGCCCTACTGAAGACTGAATCTGCCCCTCAGGAGAGCAGGGAACTTCTGTAGGATAATGGTGTTTACTATAAAACAGGAGTTAGGTGTCAGGCTACTTATTACCTCAAAATCTGAGCTGCTGGAGTTTGAAGCCCATTGGAATGCCCCTTAGTGAGAACACACTCACTGTCAACCTAGGAAGCCAGAGAAAAAAATGGCCAGAAAGCACTTAGAAGGACTTGGTTTAGTGGTGCCCTATAGGCAAGAGTTATGTTCTTCCTATTTCTTCTATTTCCAAAATATTCTAGAATGGACAATGTTGGAAGTGGAAATGGGTGTGAACCAGCCCTCAGCTGTATACTTCCTGAGTCCTTTTAATATTTTAGCATAGAGTAGAGGGACACACCCAAATCACATTCCTTTCAGCAGAAGATGACAAATAGCAATCTGCCCCAAATGTGGCTTAATGGTTTCTGGTGATGACTGGTTCATACTAGAAGTCATGATAAAGCTACCCCTAACGAAGGGTACAGTTTGAGAAATGGGATCTCTCCTCCCCAAAGCTTTATAAGCAAAATGGAAACAGTATTTAATCAGTTTGGAAAGGCCCACTCTGCTTATCACCACTCAAATCAGAAATGGACAACTCACTCTGCAATTCTAGGTATACATGCTGGATCTCTGAATATTTATTTCCTCTTAGCCATCCAGTGAAACACCACTAGACATCTAATATTGATGGTCCCTCCTAAATGATAAAGTGCTGCATAGAAATGCATCCAAAACACCACAGTGCAATTACTATCATCCACTCTAGATGTATGGGTTTGACACAGTGAAGTATGGTACATAAGCACCATGTGGCTCAAACTCTGAATTTTATTTGCCAATCGGTTGAGCTACATGCTCGCTTCATTGAGCATGACAACCTAGTTTTAAGTGTCATTTAATTTTCATTTTGAAATATAATTACAAAGTGTTCACTGTAAGATATCACTCGTCTGCAAATGTGTCAAGATTAATTTGTGCTAGCTTATTCACAAGTGTCAATAGTTAATTACTGTGTCATCTCTGGATAGCTAAATGACATTCTAACTTCTGATTTTTTACAGTGTTCCTTTATGTTATTTTCCATTAGGGGCTGAGTCCATATTCCTACATGTGGGCAAATATTCAAGCATATAAAATACCAGACGTCACAACTCATTAAAATCAACAGAGCATATATTGCTCTATATACCCCTATAAAATACATTTAACTGAAAAGATAATTCCAGTAATAATGTCAGATTCCTAAAAACTGCACATTAATTTGGGTCTATCTGATCTAAAGCATCAGGGACTACTCTATAGCATCATTGTTATTAGATTAATGCACTCTTATGAGACAGGAAAAACATTTGGGAAAGTGATTTATTTTTTAAAAGATACACACAAACTTTGCTATTTTTCTCACTTCTAAATCAATGAAGTCAAATTCTTCCATGAGCCATGTGTTAATTTGTTTTTAATGATTTACCTATGCTATAAATAAAGTGACCATATAATTTATCATCCAAACCAGGACAACTTTTGCAAGTGGAAGAGGGGAGTATTAATACTTACTCTGGAAAACAGACATTAACCAGAGCTATTCTGGAAAAACTGAGACATATGGTCATCCTAGCTTGAACCAGTGAACTGAAAGATTCTCAAAGTTTTTCTAGACCAGAATCCTCCTTTTCTGGATGGGAGAAAAGTAAGGCCCAGAGAGAAGTGATTTACTCATGGTTAAGCTACATTGGGAATATACGTGATGCCTACATGAACAAGTATCCCCAAGTAATTAATCAAATCCAAATGTTCTGGAACAATGTTATCATTTCAGTTATGCCCAGTTGCTATGACGCCTTTCTTTGTCCTCCACATATCCCCTCAGTATTCTCGGTGACCCTGGATTTCCAGAAGGCTTCTTTCTTCATTCTTTTTTTAGGAAGGCTTATGACAAATAAACCAATCAATGTGATTACTCGCTGAGCTTGGCACATTCCACACCTCCAGTTCATCAGCGCCTTTTGCAGGGCTCACCTGTTCTTGCTGTTGGCGAGCAAGGTCCATTTGCTGCCGTTGTTTCTCAATTTGTGAGGCTGCCAGTTTTTTCTGTTCATCATGCGCTGCCAGGAGCTGCTCCCGTAAACTGATCAGCTGGGTAATCATGGTAGAGAGCTGCCGTTCTTTTTCTGCCAGGCTCTCAGGTGTACCTAAAATGGAAGCGAAAAGATATCTCACAAGTTTGAGAAAATTCTGAATGAATTAGGGAAGCGAGTGGGTGGACAGATTTAGAAAGGGACTACCCTAAGACACAAATATCTGGGACAATAACTGGAGGTCACTGTAAGTGCAGGAACTCTATGGAGTAGCAATGGGATGAACACTAGGGTTAGTCATCGCCCCTGCCAAGAGAAAGGACTGTTGCCAATAAAATTCTCACTCACTCTTCCCTCTTGTTCTTTAAAACAAAACAAAAGAAAACAAAACAGAAGAACCTACTCCATTCTCTCCCTTTCACCACATTCCCCTTCCCTCCCCACCCAAATCTATCTGATCAAGTTAGGAATCTTATGCTATTTAGTACCAAAGATTAGAAACTATGGGTTGTATTAATATTCTATAATCAACCTCTACCCTCAATGACTGACAGAGGACTTAAGACATAATAGGTGCTTAAATAATGTTACTTAGGAATTTTCTGATCACTGCCCTCATAAAATTTTTCTATTGTGCAAAGATCTGTCTCTGAATCCCAGAAGTCAGGGGTCACTCTTGGCCATGGGATGAGTGCTACAGAAAGAAAAAAAAAATCTGTCTTGCCTCAGGTAAGAAAGAATTGAAGCTGATTTTTTTTCTGGTGAGGGGATCAAGCTAAAGTTCCCAAGTTCATCCTTAAAGGCAATAATGTTGTTTGGGGGGCTCCCTCACCCCTTTGTCATTTGTCACTCTTCAAAGGGAAAAAACACATTCGAAGTTGAAAAGGTTATGATGTGGCTGCACACCTACAATATGCACTAATGGTGCTGAACAGTCTATTTATGGGCAAATTGCACAGCTCTCCTAAGTAAAGGGTACAGGATCCTTTTGTGAATCTAAATTAGAGCATTTTGCCATAGCATAAGATAAGAATTTCAACACACAACCCACTGTATTTGAGCACACAGGTTTCATTATGAAGAAATGATCTATGCTTTGAAAGCTTTTCAGGAAGATGCCACCAGCTGTCAAAAGAGATAAAGATTGCCAATTTTTGTGTGTGTGGAAGAGGAGACTTCCAATCTCCTTATGAAACCCCCCTCATTCCTGCTAGGAAAGCACCAGGACAATCTGAGAAACTGAATGTATTTTAATTAGGAATGCACCTATTTTTTGAGTGGGCCCATGGGAAAAGCAAGCCTTCAGGTGATGCTGGCTAGCACTTACTAGCATATGATTCCCACAAGGTAAGGCTGATAAGCTACAATATTTAGAATTACCTTGGTATTCTAAATGCCAATTCAAGTCCTTAAAAATAAATAAGTAAATACATAAATAAACTGTCAATATCCCATATCCCTTAAAGATTTACTGAGCTGAAAGGTGGCCTAAAATCAAAATTAAAAGAAAAATAAGATAGTGAAATGATGTTAGAAAATGTACTCCACTGATAAGGAAACAAATACTGCATCAAGGATAGTGACCAGCTGTTCTTTCTAGCTACTGAAAGTGGTTTTTTTAAATGAGTTTTTATTTCAGCAATAGGAATTTCAGCTTGGTGAAAGAAAGAACTTCTTGATCCAGAAATGTTAAAATACAAAATCAGGTTCTTGGAGGGGATCATAAAAATCTCCTCCAAAGCACAACAAGCTCAACTAATATAAATGTTAATGACATATAGGAATGAGAAGACATAAAACAAGTATGAAATTTACTTACTCATTTCATTAAATTTTAATTAAAAAAAATTTCTTGAATCTCAGGTACTATATCATGAAGTAAGGATACCAATACCATACCAAGAAAAAGCAAAGTTCCCTTTCACCTTAATCAAGTAATCACACATATAAATGTAAACTACAACTAAATAAGAATTATAAACAGGACAGACATTTGGGGGGAGATTTAACCAAGTTTGGGAGGCTCAAGTGTAGGGAAGTTATGCCTGACAAAGTAACAAGTTAACAGGAAGATGAAGAGTTAACTAGGCAAAGAGTTAGAGGTCAAGGAGCTTTTCAGTAGGAGAAAACAATATAGGCAAAGGCCCTGTGAGGGGGCAGGTGGTGGTGGAGAGTGTCAGTGTGTTCCAGAAATTGAAAGAAGGTAGTAAAACTTAAATAAGAAAAACAAAGGAGAGTAGAGGACCAAATGAGGCTAGAAAGGTAGGAAAAGGTCACACCGTTCAGCTCCTTATAGACCATGCTGGATGAACTTCATGTTTATTCTAAGAAAATTTCAAAATCACTAAAGTACTTTAAACAAGAGATGATGTGGGTGTTCTGGCTACAGTGTGGAGAATAGTTTGGAAAGTTATGAGAATAGATAAATGGGGTTTATTACATATACTTTTTGGCAACGTTCTGATCTACGTGTAATTATCTTGTTATACCTATGTATATGAGGTGAGTTAAGAGAAGACTTACTGGATACTGGGGAAGTTACTGTACCATAATTCTTTGTTAATAAAGAAGAGCATTCATTGGAAATTTTGGGCAAGGACCAATACAAGAGTCAAGTCTGGTATTTAGATTCTCCAGTAAAGACTGGAAAATTTTCTCTTCTCTCCCAGGTTAAACTTGGTCTTTTCAAAAATCTTCAATATATTTCCCTTTCTCCTCTGCACAGGAAACAGAGAAGCTGAAGATAACACACAAATGGCTTCTTAGCCTCTTCTGTTCAAGGTGAAGCCAACAGGTCTATAAATGCATTGGTGCTTCCAATACTAATAGACATGTATTTCTGAATTTACAGAATAACACCATTTAACTGAATCTTTTTACAAATCAGCATGACAGTCAAGTTGTTTAATTGTAAAAATTCAATAACGCCTAAATAAGTCTTTCATTGAACTTAAAAGATACATGTTTAAGAAGAAAACAAGCCAGAGATCAGTATGTTTGAATTGAAGAGTTGGGTACTCATATAAGGCTGTCATTATCTTTTCCTTAAATTTGAGAAGCACATATATATTTTGAAAAGATGTGAGTGGCATGACAAATGCAGTTGGAATGAAATGTAGTAGTAAAACAAATCTAAAATTGCCCTTGAAATGGGAAATACACATATGGATATATATGTATACACACACACATTAGCCTACACATTTAGAGAAAGTAAGCTGTTGTATGGTGTAAGTTGATTTCTAGTTAATTTGATCCCCAAGGGACTATATATATATATATATATATATATACACACACACACATATGTGTATGTGTGTGTGTGTGTGTGTGTGTAGTCATTTTTCTGTTCTATACCCATTCTATTTGTTTACATATAGTGGTTTAAACCCAGGTATTTAAAATCCATGGTGCTGGATTTTTGTTTTAACTAACAGCAAATATGTATACAGCTATAATAAAAGCAACATCAAGTCTAAGTCACACTGACCAACCAACCTGCGAACACAAGTTATCTCATCTCAAAAATACTATTTAATTGAACATGAAACTTTGTCAGAGCAAAGGAACTACAACTGCGAGAGTTGCTGAAAAAGCAGACAATTTATGGGACATAGTGGGGCAGCCTAAATACATATTAAGGAAGGCAAACGACCATACATTGGGTTGGCCAAAAAGTTCGTTTGGTTAATGAATACATTGTTCAGTAAAGTTCTTTGTGAAAATGAAAAATGTGTCTTTTATTTTTACTTAAAACCGAATGAACTTTTTGGGCAACCCAATAGAATGCTCTTATGAGGTAGGCTAACTCTATGTAGAAAATCTTGTCTCAAATCACGCTTTGAGGTTTGATAAAATCCACTTAGAAAAAAAGCAGATCAGATCCTGAGGATCTGCCCAGGCCAGCAGAGGTCATCAGTAGCTGCCTACATCATCCGTTTCACATCCTTTCAGGCTGTCTTAAAATGATTCTCTAAAAAGCATTGCCAGAAAATAGTCTCTCCACAAAAACATAAGTAGTTTCATAAACCAAAAAAAGGGAACCAGCAAAAAAGAGCTTCCACACACAGCTTCTCTACAAGTTAGGGCGCCTGCTTTTATCCAATATCACACACAGTGTGCGCCTGACACTCTCCGCTGTAAACTGTATCTATTCTCCAACTACAAAGACAGTGCAGTAGGGGTTTTTTTTTGGTGTTTTTATTTTTTTCCATGGGGTCGTCTTTATCCCCAAACCACATCTGTCTTGAGTTTCTCTTAGATTAGTCAGGTGGATCAGTGCTCCCCAGGGCCTGCTCCAGCTGAAGTATTTTAATTTGACTAAACACCTGATTTATTTTATCTCTCCGATGAGAAAGGCAGTTTGTCTTAATAGAGCCTGTCAGCCCACAGCCCCATTCACAGCAATTTACAGGCAGCCAGGGACGCTGGAAGAGAAGAGTGCCGTGATTCTGTATTTTATCCTCCTCCAGAAAGCACCTAAAAGCAGCTATTCACTGCTACTGCATGTGGCATTTTAGAACTGAATTAGCTTTTCATTCAAGTAACTACACTTGTTGTGAATAGCTTATCTGTAAAATTGTTACATTCACTACTGATTTTATTAACCTTTGGCTCTATCACAAAATGGTCTTCAGTTAGGAAAGACCTTTAAAATTGACACATTTTTTTCTTAGGGGGCTTTATTCCAGTGACTTCAGATTTACTGAGTTTGATCCATTGAATTTTTACCAGTTGTACTTAAAATTTTGAGTCTCAATAGGAAGTCAATAGTGCGTAAATAAGGAAACACTTTTCAAAATGTAAATACAGCAGCAATTTCCCTCATCAAAAGTTTTCAAATACCAACTTTCACCATAACAGTTTCAAAATCAGCCCTCTAGACTTTTTTGGTCATAATCTGAAGAACTTGAAAAAAATTAACTAAAATAGACTATTAATTTTAAACTTTACAAACTATAACTACCTGTCCCTAGGCCCAAAGCCAACAGAGAAAATTCAAAATAGATGAGAATTTAGGTAAAATAATAAGACAATTAGGATAAATCCCTTCTTGATATAGAATGAAAAATTAAAATTAAAAGTCATTTAAAATTTATTTAAGTCTTTTTTTTTCATCAGCTCATAAAAGTTAGCACCACAATCTGCTAGTTAATTTTGCCCATGTAAAATATACATAATTACAATCAGTGGTGCTAGAAATAAGACTGGGCATTGGGAAGTCCCTAAAGACTCCACATCTGGACAAGGGAGGCACCTTGCAGAGCACTTCACTAAATGGATTGGCCTCACCTCTTTTACAATATTCCCATACCTAGGACTTTTACAATATAAAAGTCTTAAATGGGTCACTCTCTTAATGGCTGTCCCCTGAAAGTGGATCCCTGCTATGTGGTGATGACTAAGTTTTTCTAATGAGAAAACCCAGAAACAAGCACAGCAGTGGAAAGAGAGACAGAGAAAATTAGAAATGGGGGTGTGGGGGAAAGAAAAAGAAAGAGAGAAGGTGGGAGGGGAGAAACAAAGAGGGAAGTAGAGAGAGAGGGAAAGAGAACGAGCAAGGATGGCTAAATTAATTTTTGTGAATTTCTCTGCATGTTTTTTATTTATTCATATTTATGAAACGAAGGGCAATAGTGTTAAAACACAATGTTTACCAAGCCAAATAAAACTAACATTAACAAGTGGCATTATCTAGAAATGTGTCCTAGCAAATTGAAAATAAGACTTCTATCTAACCATTCTCCTTTATTGGATCACATACTGCTTTAACAAAGCTAATAGGACTTAACAATGAAATTACAAGAAGCCTGGGCATGAACAGTGTGTTTGGAACGATGGAGAGGGGTGGCAGTAACACCGGAGTGGAATTCTGATAGAGATATACTTTTCCACATCAATCCTGGAAAGGATTAAAGAACTTAACAATAATTCCAAGCAGCATCAATCAAGGAACTCAGCCAACAACCCAGAAAGATTTTAAATTCAGCTGAAAAGAAAAGCTCTTAAGAGTCAATTCCCTGGTCAGTTCTAATTTTTTAATGGACATTGTTTGAGAAGAAAGACAAAATACAATGCTAGGCATAAAATAAAGCTGCATTTGATCTTTTCTGCCCACAGGTAACCTGGTTAAACTGCTGTGTCTCATACTGCAGCCTCCTCACACATCAGATGGGCTGTGATGTCTCCACTTCACAAGCTCAGTCCATCATTTAGCATTGGCCTTTTTTGATATAGCCTTCTTTTAAATGTCACAAAATAGGACAGCAAAAAGTCAACAGAAATAAATAGGGTAAGCTGAAGAAACTAACAGTCTATCAGAAGGTCCCCTGATAAAAGTTACTTTGTGGTGACTGCCTGAGAAAGGAACCCCTGTCCCAGTATACTAGCAGCTAATTTGAGTTCTGAATCCAACAGCAGTTTTAAAAGCTTTCCTCTCTAAAGGGCCCCAGTGCATCATAAAGATAAAGGATTTCAGTACAAAACCACCACAAAGACCTCTATTATCTTATCAGTCTTTGTTTACAACAGCTGAACCAATATGACTAAATTCTGAATGACTTTTTTCAAAAGAGCAAAATACTGGAATTTCTTTGTTTTCTCATCAGTCAGCTATTGTCATTGCTCCCATATGCTACTATCCACTCCTTAGTAAATAAAAAGTTTAATAAATGCAGCAACTGTGCTCTTAGGAATCACTTAGGGACCACTACACAGGAAGTGTGGCTCAGGATTGAGGTACAGGCTGGGTTTATTTTCACCCAATGTATGAGAATTTCCTTCTTAAAATGTAAACAGCTCTCACTTAAAATGTCATTAAAATCTTACCATGTATGAACAAGAGAAGGATACCCGGGAACTCCTTAAGTTCAATTCTCCTGTCTATTCCAGGCACACTCACCTCTCGTTCATCTTCCCCTCTTTCTAGCTGCAAAAGGAAGTCTATTCCTGGATCAACTGAGGTCTATTCATGTTGCAGATCCCAAAAGAGCAAGAACAATCCATGGAATTCTGCCATCTAGCCTCCTAACCTCACAGCTGGGCCTTTAGCCCATTGTGCTTTATTAGCTCATCTTTTTGGGGTCTGGAAATGAAGGTATCCTGAAATATCTCTCCTTCAGTAATAAGACAGGCTACCGTCACATTACTGTTCTCTATGGATAATACTTGGTCAATGGCTACATCTCTACAATTCACATACAAAAAGAGTAATTTATGATCTTTCAGAAACATGAAATTCTTTGGTCCTTTGGGGGAAAAAATATTTTTTTCAATATTGCCACCAAGTATAATAGGATTGGCTCTTTCTCCAGAAGTTCCATCAGAGCTAGAAGATAGGAAAGTAAGAATTAAGAAAAATAGACCTTATTTAACAAGGTATTGTCTTTTTTTAAAATTTATTTATTTATTTATTTATTTATTTTTGGCTGTGTTGGGTCTTTGTTCCTGTGCATGGGCTTTCTCTAGTTGCGTTGAGCAGGGGCTACTCTTCGTTGGGGTCCGCGGGCTTCTCATTGCGGTGGCTTCTCTTGTTGTGGAGCATGGGCTCGAGGCGTGTGGGCTTCAGTAGTTGCAGCACACAGGCTCAGTAGTTGTGGCTCACGGGCTCTAGAGCGCAGGCTCAGTAGTTGTGGGCACGGGCTTGGTTGCTCAGCGGCATGTGGGATCTTCCCAGACCAGGGCTCAAACCCGTGTCCCCTGCACTGGCAGGCGGATTCTTAACCACTGCGCCACCAGGGAAGCCCCAAGGTATTGTCTTAAAAGACTTTATGTGGTATCTAATTTGATCATCATCCTAAATGTTGCTTTATTTTCATTTCACAGATGAAATACTAAAAGTAAAGAAAATTGACCAAGTCAGTGTATTTGACTGGATCTGAATTCAGGTCTTCTGATTCCTAATCCAAGGAAGTCTGGGGCCTAAGGGAAAACTAGCTATCTTCCCTTGCCTCAGACTTGAAATACATTGCAGGGAATTTCTAAAAGTTAGGAGCAATGCTCTAAGGGACCTAGAATTTTAATGCCACATAAGGCTTAGAAATATACAACTTCTTAGTAAGGGCTTGTTTACAAAATAAGAAGTTTAAAAGATAGGTTGGGCAATTAGACAACCAAAGAGGTGAATAAATTGATCTTTGATACCTTATAGATGTAAAAACAGATCTTGATATTAGGTGATACACCTGGAGTTACTCAGGAAATTAGCACCTAGCCTGGTAGTCAAGATCCTCTGTTATGTTTATTCCCCAAACCTCTTTCTCCTTAGTCTTCTCAATGAGCATATGGCCTCCTGGTTCTGAGCAAATACAAAGATTATGGAGACCATGACATTCCCCAAAATTCTAGATACAATATTTACAACACCCATGAAAGGCTGAAAAATATACTCAAATATTTCACACATCAAAGTGCACTGCTGTCATGGGGTGCAGTGTGCCTGCAGGCTGAGATAGTAAGGTGCTAGCCAAGAGGAAGTTACCTGGAGAAATCTAGGAAGTGTCCCTGGCAAGTCTGAGGAACCTCTCAGATATAACTAAGGCTTAGGACAGTTGCCTGTACAAACACACCATATACCTTGCCCATTTCTAGGCTGTATTTGTGATTTGCCTAGTGTAAATCAGGGGAATCCCTGTCCTAGCCCAATATGCCTTATTGTACAATAGTAATTGCTTAAACTTACATAGCAATTGCTTTATGCTAGAAAGAGCTATATATGTTAACTAATTTATTCCTCATAACAATCTTATGTAGTAGGTCATATTGCTTTCTGCATTTTAAAGATGAGGAAACCGAGGCATAAAACGGTCAAGGAATTGCCCAAGTCCTAAGCTATTAAATCACATATCTAAGATTCAAACTCAGGCAGTTTGGCCATAGTCTTTGTCCTCTTAACCACGATGATAAATGGAAAATGGGACTCCTAAATGATCCACCTTCTCAAAACTACTTCACCCAGCCAACAAAGTAGCTGAAATTCTCCTTATAATCTGTTTTTGGGTTTTTTTTTTTAAATTCTATGTTTCCTGGGGTCCTTAGTAAAATGAAAACTTACCTAGGGAAGTATCTATGATACCCTTTGTTCTTTAAGATAGCTCAACCCACTAACACAAAATTGACCTTTCAGTCTAAGTCACAAATGTCCACCATTGTTTGTAGTCATCCTTCATTACTAACTGAATCTCTCACTCATACCCACTCTCTTTCTCTCCCTCTGATCTTATTTCCTCCAAATTCTAAACTCCTGGTGCTGAGACAACCCTCCCCTGACCCCCTCTGCCCCAGTCTCCCTCACCTGGATATCTATGTGTAACTCCACCGGAACTAGTATATGGACCTGGGCTCTCAAATCATTGAATTCTGGTTTTTTTCAAAGGCTGATTTGGTTGGTCCTCTGGCTTTTAGTGCCCTTTTTGGCTCCTCTAAGAATCCCCTATTCCAGGTCTGGCATAATGAAATGCATCCCTGACACAAATTACTTGATCAGAAATCTACATAGCCCAGTCCAGACAACCAGTTTGTTCTGTATTGTCTGTAGGTATCAGGACATCCGAGTGGGCTTGGATGTTGACAGTGCTAATAAGACTTTGATGGGAAGGTATGCTAAAAATTTTAAATTAAAACAAAACTGAACCAAGGGAGATTGTTTGTGTTTTTACATAACAATACATAGTTCACAGTTTCTCAAATTACAGTACTGAGTATCTGATCAGATAACAGGCCAGTAATACAGATTCTACCCATCACAAACTCAGATTATGAGTCTGTAGAGGGAAAATGGAAATGGAAATTTCATATTGATTCTAAAATTGCTGTTTTTTGTTCTGTCATAGTTGAATACAGCTGGATAAATAGCATGTTCTTCTCATTCTCAATTTTGACTTTAACAATGATTTCTGGGTACAATAGGTGCTATCATCATCACTTTATGAAGACACATTATGTTCAGCAAGCTTTTCTGAAGGTTATCTAATGTTATCCATGTAGAATTGACAATATTCAAGGCATAAATATTAAGGAATGCCAAAGAAAGAAAGACAATTAAAGCCTGGGTCCAAAAATGAGCCAGGGTCTCCCATCACAGGATGATTTTGAACATGCTGAAGTAGAACATGAACAAAATAATTTTTAAAAATTTCTAAGCATTTAAAAAATTAAATTAAAAGTCAATGTATGTTTGGCCTATAAACAAAATTAGTTTAGTCACAAATAGGATGTCCTTTTCTCATACTGGGACATTCTCTTACAAATGCATAGATAAGCGTGATTCAAGGTTTTAAAAGTTATGATCACTCTATTCAATAATTACAGGTTACAAATGGAACTTAAAAAGAAGTGTATAAAAATCACTTTCTAATTTCCTATTAGAATGGTTTTAAAACTCAAACTTGCATGAGAGTCTTATATACAAAGTAAAAAAAAAAATTAAAAAAATATCACTTTCTAACATAACTTTTAAATGTTCACAGTTTTACAATTGTCAAATGAATAAAAATAAAGATTTTTAATTATTTTTTTTAACTTGAAGGCAAAAGCTGGATATGTGATCCAGAGGCAGGAAGGGGAATATATATTAATATTTGAGCCTCATAGGAAATAGGATGCCACAATCAACATGGTAGTACTGAAAAATAACCTCAGGAGTGTTGGACACGACCATTTGAAGAGGCAAACGTCTGAGAAGGCAACCAAAAGACAGTTGCAATAGTTGCATTTAGAGGTGATACTTAAAAAGATCTTTTCTTGTAAAAGGTGATTATAACACCAGTGGTCCCAGAATAATTACAGTGGCAGCAGGCTCTGCAAACATATAGATCTCAAATGACATCCTCCCTCCTGGACCCTCTTGGCTCCCCTCCCAGGTTTAAAGGCTCTGCTGCAAATTAGATAAGAATCTTAGTGCTACTCATAATTCCAAAAAGAAAACTGGTAGGGAGGAAGAGCAAATGACAGACCACAATGGGTACTTCCTACTGTTAGCTCCGTAAGGGCACGGTCTATGTCACATGCTTCTCTATGACAAAGCACAGGCAGTGCCTACCATTTATTTTGTGCTGAGTAAAGTTAAAATGAACCTAATAACCAACTCTAAATCAGTAGTTCCCAGAATAGTTGGAGATAGGCAGCCAGAGCCATTAACAAACCAGATGGAATTGCTCTGAACTTCAGCAGTATTTGATCCATGTCTGAATTGCTTTCTGTTTGGTAACCATTGTAACTAACTGAATTTAATGGCTCTCCCCGCTGCTATGTAAGCAGCAGAAAATCAAATCCAATAAAAAGATAGAGATAAACAATAAAATTTGAACAACTAAAGAAATGTAGATTCAGATTCAATAAACATTTTTTTGAGCACACAGGACAGTTCAAATACTTTCTGTGTGCTAGGGTTAATACTTAGCATTTTTATCTGTTTCAACAAACTTGGGAAAATGAGGCTGAAGAAGGTTAAATATATGTCCAAGATAACATACTTATAATTAATAGAGCCATGATTTTAAGCCGGATGGTCTGATCTTCAAACCCAGACTCCTTCCAGTAAACCACAAATGTTTCTTGGAAAAAAAAATAAAAACAACTAGTTAAAGATAATGACTTCATACAGAGTCTTCATGAAGTCCTTCTGCATTTTTTAAGTTAAATACCTTATTGGTAGATATAGTGGTATTAAAAAGGTAAACTAATTTATATTTAAAACTATTACAGTTTAATATTATTTAAGTTCTTGTGAATAGTATATGAAGTCTGACGGCTAAGGGGACTGAGTCTACATAAATAGGTTTGAAAATGTTCTACTCAGAAAATGTTGCACCTAGAAATTCAATTTGAATTGTAAGAAAAAAATTTCAAACAGTTCTATGAACACAAACCACAATTTAGAAGGTAGAATCAACTAAAGGACTATATAAATTATATGGACTGAGCATACAGTGAACATTTCAAAGGAATTTATGCATATCATTGTATTAACGTTTTCTAACACCACCTTCTTCCAATAAAATTGAATTATATGCCAAGACAATATAATTAGAGAACAGGTTCTAACTCTTAATTGCCCTAAGAACTGCCAAAGGATTTATAGTTGACTGGCCAACTCATTTACCTATCCGTATGCCACCAAAGCTCTTTCAGGAGGATGTTTTTTAAAAGTATACTTTAGATGACAAAATCCATTCTTTGGCTGAATTTCAAAAGCTGAAAGAATGACCCTGACTCTGTCACTATAGACTGATCCAGATCAGTGTCTTTCAACATTTTAAAATCTATTCCCCTTACTCAGCTTT
The DNA here is from genome assembly GCF_949752795.1 of Hyperoodon ampullatus. Lineage (NCBI taxonomy): Eukaryota > Metazoa > Chordata > Mammalia > Artiodactyla > Ziphiidae > Hyperoodon > Hyperoodon ampullatus. The sequence continues at coordinate 71,241,346 of NC_136920.1, forward strand.
CTCACTGTACATTTTGTAAACCTCCACTAGCCAAGAAGATTTTGTTCAGCTGATTCACTTTCTATACTTTAAGAAAATAATAGGTGTACTGAATAAGTTTTTACAAACTATAAGCAACTTCACTTGAGATTTCTGCCCTAACTTGTCAAAACAATTTTAATTAAGTTAAATGGATATTTGCAGCTTTTCTTTTATACCTACAAGTTTAAAACAAAGTTGAAAAATTTTAAAGAACTCATTAACTTTATAAAAACAATGCATTCTTACCATCTTATTGACAAATCTATAGCATATCTCTTAATTTCTTTAAAAAAATCTTGGGCTTCCCTGGTGGCACTGTGGTTAAGAATCGCCTGCCAATGCAGGGGACATGGGTCCGAACCCTGGTCCGGGAGGATCCCACATGCCACGTAACAACTAAGCCCGTGCACCACAACTACTGAGCCTGTGTTCTAGAGCCTGCAAGCCACAACTACTGAGCCCATGTGCCACAACTACTGAAGCCCACACGTCTAGAGCCCGTGCTCTGCAATAAGAGAAGCCACCGCAATGAGAAGCCCCTACACCATAACGAAGAGTAGCCCCCGCTCACTGCAACTAGAGAAAACCCGCGTGCAGCAACAAAGACCCAATGCAGCCAAAAATAAATAAATAAATAAATAAATAAAATTTATTTTAAAAAATCTTCATAGGTTCCTTTCTGTCTATAAATTTAATGTGTCGTGATTCTAGCAGTATTCAATTACATGCACCAATGACATATTTTACTTTGTTATATTCCATGACAATTTACCTGATCACCTTTTTGACAACAAGAACAGATAAACTCTTCTAAGTTAATCGATATGTCATTTGTTTTTAATTTGTTTACTATTAGTTATTTCCCCAGTACCTAGAACAGTTCCAGACACATAGTAGATCTTCAGTAAATACTTGTTGAAAGGAATTCTATTATGTGAATACATTCATATAATTCATCATCCAAATTAGGACATTTCTTAAATGACAGGAGGCACCATTAATTACATCAAGAATACACGTGTAAACCAGGACAATCCCAGGTAAGCCAGAACATATGCGTACCCTAGTCATAACATTCTCATTTAATGTCAGTTTTTGACTAAGTAATATTACATAAACAGAACTCTGTAGTTAATAAGTAAACTTTACAAAAATTCCATAATATGGGGCTTCCCTGGTGGCGCAGTGGTTGAGAGTCCGCCTGCCAATGCAGGGGACACGGGTTCATGCCCCGGTCCGGGAAGATCCCACATGCCGCGGAGCGGCTGGGCCCGTGAGCCATGGCCGCTGAGCCTGCGCGTCCGGAGCCTGTGCTCCGCAACGGGAGAGGCCACAACAGTGAGAGGCATGCGTACAGGAAAAAAAAAAAAAAAAGTCATTGATTTTTATGGCTTTTGTTGTTGAATTGTAAGTCTTGTCAAGATTTCCAAAAACTTGGTTGAATTTTATACTTGAAGTGGGAAAGTTTTTATTATTTTTATACTAAACAGGACTTTTCATTAGTCTTCCTTTACAGTAATTTTCATTACTTCATTATATATAACCCAAGGTGGTCTTAGAATCTTCAGAAGCAAATATAACTTTTTCATTGATTTATGTGTTTATATTTTCATCATGTGAAAGACACAGCTGTACTTAATATCAAAATTAAAATTTGTAATGATATACTGCTGTAAGATTTAGATATTTTAATATTCTCATTTTTTACATGGGCATTTTTGTGTTGTTTAGTTAATTATTAAGTAAAATTATAAGTTTGTCTATTCTAAAATGAGGAAAATGAGCACGACCTTAATTGTGAATTGCAATTGGGAATTGCGTTTCATGGAAAATGGATTGATTATTTCTATGAATGTTAAATAAAAAAATTCTCTTCAAAATACTTTGATAAATAAGGAGCATTTGTTCAGGCTTCATGAAACCATGTTTACATTGTTAGGTTTACTCTAGATAAGGGGTCTGTTATTTATATTTGTTTATTATGAGTTTCTACATGTTTTCAATAGTGATGAATTGAGCCTAATTATTCTATAGAATTGTGTCATTCATATTTCAGGTTTACCAACAACATAAAATTCATATTATGGAATTTTTTTTTTTTTTTTTTTTTTTGCGGTACACGGGCCTGTCACTGTTGTGGCCTCTCCAAACTCCAAACAAGGGACTATTAGAAAATCTACATGCCTAGAATTATTCCAGAGAGTTTATAATTTAGTCTGTAAAAAATTAACAGAAACATTGTTTACCCAATTTCTTACAAATATAGCAAAATAAATAATTCCCAAATTATGTTAATTCCCAAATTAAAAGGAAACAACCTATACCTCCAGAACTGAGCTTCATTTGAGTCCTAAATATATTTTAAAGCTTATACATAGGCAGTTCAAATCAGACATTACCAAGCATAGCTTTTAAAGTGGGGGAGGGGAATAGAAGGTTCTAAATGAAATACAATTCCTACTTTAATCCCATAAATAAATGTATTTAATAAAGTATAGTTAATTACTAAAGACTAACCTATAATTAAAAAACTGAAGAATCTAAACCAAGTGAAGATTAAAAGGCACTGTGAAATCAAGCAAACATCAAGCTACAAGAAAATCTATTAAATGTGATTTGGGGAAAAGGGTTCTGTCATCCCTGGAACTTTTCAGGCATTGTTTTATAGGAATACCTGAGTTATGGTGTAACAGGGTTAGTTCATAGAAGCAAAAGCTACATCAGATGCAATAGAAATAGTTTTTTCTTTAAGAAAAAAGGAAAAAAGTCTAAAACACTGAAGTGAGCATTAATTAAAATTTTTCAGGACTGCATAGATCCAAAAGCAAGTGATTAAAACATCACCACAATCCAATACAACTAAAGAGAGATTTGGTGTGAATTTGGAACCAAATTCATTTTAACAATAACTTAACACTTGTATAAAAATTTAGTTTTCCAACATCTTTATTTAAGCAAAAAGTGAATAAGCCAACTCAGAGCAGAAACAACGTAGGAGAAAAGTGACTCAAGCATGTATCAGTCTTCTGTGTGGCAAGGAGATGAAGGAAACAAGCAAGACTCTCCCAAGAAGATTCACAGTTAGAGTTTTGGGCCAGTGTATTCTAGGTAATAAAATATACCTTGGATTCAGGCAAAACGTTTTCAAGTTTTAATTATCATTGCAACAACCAAAGACAAGTGAGTTCCCAGATTATCAGTCATGGTTATAGTCAAATGTAAACACTTAAATCCATTTATGAGCTAAATACAAACATCTGAAGTAGCTGCTGTTTGGAATCATCTGTGTAACTGAGCGCACAGGTAATCAAGATTTGACTACATATACTCTTTTGTTCCTTTCATTTGTTCAAATAAACTGAATAATCAACACTTGGAAAGACCAAGAAGGGTTTTCTCTGGCAACCCAAGAAATATAAGGCAGAGATCGTCAATAAGGATGAGGTGATCTTATTACTAACATTCATTTCATTATCACTACAAAATAAAAACCACAGTAGAAATTCTACCAGGATAGTAACTCTACCAAGATAAAAATATACAGAAGTAATTATTCAGTAACAGGCTACTCATTTTAACTTTCTTTCTATTTGAGTTAATGAAGTGATAAAAATCTACCATAATAATGGTCTTAGCCTAAAAACTTATGTCAAAATGTGTTTATAAGTTTATTAAATGTTTAGTTTGTAAAGATGAGTAGACCTGAGTGACAACGTTGTTTCAGCTAATCTGTGCTTGAAGATAAGGCAGATATAATAGTAATCAAGACAACCCAAAAAGTATTAGAAAGGGTTTTCACCTACACTAGGTTTTTTGAAACTTAAAACCACCTTGTATGGTAGCTATTATTATCACAACCAATATTATTATTATCACCACCAGTATACAAATGAAGAAAAAGACACAGGGAGGACACAAGATTTACCTAAAATCACACAGCCAGAACTTAAACCCTAACTTCAAGCCTATTTCCCTTTTGACTTCAAAACACCTGTTCTTTCTAGACTGACATTCTAAGAACAAATTTTCTCATCTTGAAGTTTCATAGCTCTCATTAGCATCAAAGTAAAAATGTGCTACTTTTCCCAGTCTGAAGTCCCAGACTGACCCCATACACTGGAGAAGTAGAGAACTGGAAGAAGATAGAGGGGTGTGTGTGTGTGTGTGTGTGTGTGTGTGTGTGTATCTGGTATGTGTATGTAGATATAGCTCCAAATGTATTTCCCAATTTGATTATAAAACAAACTGTTGTTACAAAGCTCATTGCATATCTGAGCTTTTTAAAGGGAAAAAGGAAGCATTATGAAAGAAAAAAAATCTTGCATTTTTCCCAATCAACCCACCTTATTTGTTCCCAATTATTTTCCATCACTGTTCTACTACCATTAATCTAAATCTGAAGTTGATTTTTTTATTTTAATTTATCTTATCTATTAAAAAATAAAGTGAAATGTCTTTTTAAGTATATTCGTGTAGACAATCGTAAACTCAGAAAATCATTGTTGTAAAGAATCAAATAAATCATTCAACTCCCAAGATTTACATATCAGGAAGCTGAAAGCCAGAAGGGGAAAGGGAACTGTCTGTTGTCATACAGTTAATTAGATAGTGACATAGTTAGGACTAGAACCTACAGGCCTTGCCTGATCCTCAGTTCCGAACTCCATCCACTGTAACATGCCACCTCTTAAAAAATCAGGTGAAATAGAATATCTTCAGGTTCCACATCCTTGGATTCAACCAACCACGGATAGAAAATATTCAGAAAAAAAATTCCAGAAAGTTCCAAAAGGCAAAACTTGAATTTGCCCCACTAGCATTTACATTGTATTTACAACTATTTACATTTATTAGGTATTGTAAGTAATCTAGAGATGATTTAAAGTACATGGGAGGATATGCATAGGTTATATGCAAATATCACCTGTTTTATGTAAGGGACTTGAGCATCTGTGGTTTGGAAGGTGGGGTGGTCCTGGAACCAATCCCACGTTGATATGCAGGGACGAGCATAATCCAATTTAAATCTCTTTCAGAAGACAGTTGATTTCGGTAATTATTTTCCTCAATCCAGTTAAGAAGCAACATGGATTTCTTTACTTATTTTGGCATATTTTTAATTCCTCAAGTCTATCATGTAATCTAACAATGAAATGTTAGTCAAATGACAGAAGCAATCAATAGGAAAATGTTTTAAGAAACACAGCTTGTCCAGTGATACTAAGACTGTCACTCTGGAACCTCCGAAGTTGAGTTTTCACATGTGCTGGTTTAGGGAGATTGATCATAGTTTAAATGATGCTTTTTCAGAAATAGCAAATTAGGATGCTTTATAGGGAAAACAGTTACATATGGACTTTAAGACTTCAGTGCCCGCCATTGCTCAAATTTAACAAGTGGAATACTATGGGCCACAAGAACCTCTGCATTTCATTGGGCCATGTATTTGAAAATCTGAGTGCCTGAGGGGTTCTGCAGAACCCTAATTTCTTTTAAATAAGAGAAAGAGCCATCTAAAGAACACTAATCTAAGTTTCTTAGGAAACAAGGGGTCATAACAACAACAACAAAAAAGTGATTAAAAAAAAATCGGTGGCACTTTGGGAGTGTAAACCAACAGGAATGCAGAAAGTTACAAAGATTTAACAGACAAAACACTCAAGCTGAGGCCAGATAAATCACATAAGTTTGTAGCACTTAGTAAGGGTTTGTTGTTTGTTAGTATACAGAGAATGACAGAAATAGGAAAAAATTAATATTCAAAAATAGTATGATGCTCATCTTATAATTTGCAAGGTGTTTAATAAGAGCTATAAAAATTTTATTATCTATGAAGTTGTATAGTGAAAAGTGACTGGAATTTAAATCAGGATATCTGCGTTCTAGTTTCAGTTTTGCCACTTGTACAGATAGCTCTCTGGGCCTCCATTTCCCCATCTGTAAAATGAGAGTGGACTAGATAATCTATAAGGACACTTCTAGTAAAGGGCTATAATTGTAGAAATGTTCCTTGAGTGTAGACTTTCTGTAATTTTAATGTTTTATAAAAATCATTCAATCTTGCCTGTATCTGTTAAGATCATTAATATCTTGGTAGCATGAGAAAAAAAATCATTTATGTTACCAAGAAGAATGAATGTAAACATATTGTATATATACTCATTAGGCTAACATTATATATTAACATACAACCCAGCATTAACTTTTCAGATGTGATTTTTTTTTTAGTTAATTTTGAGAGTAAACTTCACTGAATTCAAAACATCATTTTCTTTTACCATATGTGACATTATAATTAATATCAGTTTAGCCAGAAAACTCACTAATTTAAAAAATATATTTTTATCTCTTTATGTTTACAAAAGAAAAAAGCTCTACCGGAATAAAAGCAGAATACATAAGTTGAAGTTACATCATTCTGTAAATGAGGAAATACAACTTTTAATTTTTTGACTTATCACAGTTTATCTGTAAGTTCACTGAGTTTTGCTTGTATATTTTAATAATAATCAGACTGAGGAAGTAGTATGGTGAAGTGTTTAAGAGCAGGGGATCTGGAGCCAGATTTTAAATCTTCAGCTCTACCATTTCCTAGGGATCTAACTTTGATCTTATTGATCTCTTATCAAATTGGAATAGTACAGGGTGTTGTACAGACCAAGTGAGTTAATACAACAAGTTCATAAATGTGAAGCAGTTAGAAAAGTGCTTTCACATAGCAAACACTATTATTTGCCATTATGGTCATATAACATCTATATCAAAATCTATTTCAGAATCTATCTTAACAATAAAGAACAAAAGTTATATGATTTTAAAATATTATGATTTATTTTATTCTAAATGTTTAATAAAGTTCTAAAATCACAGACAATTTCATTGACTATAAAATGTCACTTTATTCCAACTTCCTGAAAGTTGGAAATTCATGCATGGTAGAAAGGATCATGTCACTCTCCCACTGAAACTCTTCAATGACTCTCCTCTAATAAAGTCCAGACTTTTAAAAATGGTTTACATACCCTTTCATGATCTTGTCCTTGCTTGCCCATCTGGCGTCATCTCTCATATTTGCTTTCCAACTTTAACATCTTCCCACCCCAACAACAAAAATGAGCACACACGTACACACTTTTTCCCCTAAAAACATGAAATTTCCCAGAAAAGTAATTTCTCGTGTTTCTGGGTATCACCCATACTACTCACATTGCCTGAAACATTCTTCCACCCATCTTTTTACCATAGTATTACTTTAAAAACGAGAAACTAGAAATAAACCAATGCTTATTGATAGAGGAAAGGATGAACAAGTTTATTAATAGCTAGGAATTGTATGCAGATAGCTCTTAAGATAATGTAAAGGATTGGGCTTCCCTGGTGGCGCAGTGGTTGAGAGTCCGCCTGCCGATGCAGAGAACGCGGGTTTGTGCCCCGGTCCAGGAAGATCCCACATGCCGCGGAGCGGCTGGGCCCGTGAGCCATGGCCGCTGAGCCTGCGCATCTGGAGCCTGTGCTCCGCAACGGGAGAGGCCACAACAGTGAGAGGCCCACGTACCACAAAAAGAAAAAAAAAAAAAAAAAAAAAAAGAATTGATTCATTCATTTAACAAATATTTATTGAGTACCTTCTATGTACTGTTCTAATTTCTGGAGATTAGTGACTGAAACAGACAGAAACATTATCCAAGAGTGAGATAAATAAATCTATATTAAGGAAAAAAAAGAAGTTGCATAACTTATTTTTACTTTAAAAATCTTATTTTTAAAATAGGCTAGGAGGGGCAGAGTAAGGAGGGAATATTATGTTATTCTTTTATACTTCTGTACTGATATCATACAGTAGTGTATATTGATAAGTGACATTATACAATTCTTGGAACTATTAAGAATAAAACATGTCTTGCTCAAGGTTAAGTAATTATGAGTTATTTATAGGTTACTTATAAGTTATTTCTTCCCATTATTAAAAACATTTTCACTAACGGTTACTTAAAGTTAAAATAGAATTTGAGGTAAGAAGATATTTAAAGAAATTGATTTCCTTCTAAACTAATGTTTTAAATAATTGTGGGTACACTCTATAACAATCAAAGATTAAACAAAAATAAACATCTAAATTTCTGGGAAGGGAATGCCTATTCCTTTCACTAGTGTTACTTATACATCTATCTCTTGACTTCCATATACTCAACTCATACTTTCCAAAGAGCATTTTGGATATCATCAGGGTATGAATATAATATTCATGCACCTAAATTATATGCATAAAACTAGGCTTACAAATCTACTGTGACCTTTTTTGCCTTTTCACTGTATTGATACTTACCCTATTAGTACAAAAACAGTGATGGGTAAAATTGCTGGTGCCCTAGTACAAATCAAGCCAGTGACTCTAAACTGTACTAGTTAGTGGTCACTGAAGTCCTTGCAACCAAGTATTTTTTTACTTTTCTTAATTTTTATTTTATTATTTATTTATTATTTTTTTTTTGCGGTACACGGGCCTCCCACCACCACGGCCCCTCCTGCCGCGGAGCACAGGCTCTGGACGCGCAGGCCCAGCGGCCATGGCCCATGGGCCCAGCCGCTCCGCGGCATGCAGGATCCTCCCAGACCAGGGCACGAACCCGCGTCCCCTGCATTGGCAGGCGGACTCCCAACCACTGCGCCACCAGGGAAGCCCCCAAGTATTTTTTTAAATGTCAGTTTCACTTTAAAACTCCTGATGAAAGTATACAAACAATAATTTTATTAAATCTCAATTTAAGAGTGTCCTTTATGAAATAATAGTGTAACCAAATAGGAAGTACATATAAAGAATTTCTGCAGCATGTTAAACCGGTTTTCTTGAGGAAAAGCACTTGTGTGATTCTTTGAGGTCCAAACTAACTGCTTTTTCCATAGTGTACCATTTTTACTTGAAAGAATTGACTGACAGGCAGACAACAGTTATTCAAACTTGGATTTTTTTTTTTTTTTTTTTTTTGCGGTACGCGGGCCTCTCACTGTTGCGGCCTCTCCTGTTGCGGAGCACAGGCTCCGGACGCGCAGGCTCAGCGGCCACGGCTCACAGGCCCAGCCGCTCCGCGGCATGTGGGATCTTCCCGGACTGGGGCATGAACCCGTGTTCCCTGCATCGGCAGGCGGACTCTCAATGACTGCGCCACGAGGGAAGCCCCTCAACTTGAATTTTTAAAAGATATTTTCTCAAAAATAATACGAAGTGAGCCTTTCACTTCAAGGAAAACCACTGTATTTGTATTTGTTTTCAGTAATAAGATCTGTGCTTCCAAGTTAACAAAAGTGATATTAATGGATGAGATTTATCCATATTGTATCATAAAATACACCAACATTTGGAAACTTTGTATAACTCAGTGATTCAACATTTTCCAAATGACATATACATGTCATAAAATCATACACTGGTAAAAGTCCCATTCAAAGTGCAAGTTAGACCAGTGGATTTTAATGTAATTTAATAAAATATGAAGAATTCCTTATGTTTCAGATTCCAAATTGCAGTTAACCTTTATACTACTTGTAAACTTTGGTGTAGTACAAAAAACATCCACAATTATCTGAAAAATACTATTAAAATACTCCACTTTCTAAAGGTATATATGTGTGATACTTCACATACTTCAATCAAAACAACATTGCAACAGATTGAATGCAGAAGCAGACATGAGAATTCAACTATCTTCTACTAAGCCTGACATTAAAGAAATTTGTAAAAAAGTAAAATAATTCCGCTATTCTCACCAAATTATTTTTTAAACATTATAGTTATTTTTGTAAAACTGTTTTACTTATTTTAACAAGTGATAAGTTTATTGTTATTTTCAATGAAGTAACAAATAATATTTTTAAAATTTCTTGGTTTTAATTCATCACCTATTTATGATAAAAATTCTCCAGAAAGTGGTCATACAGGGAACCTATCTTGACATAATAAAGGCCATATATGACAAACCCACAGCAAACATTATTCTCAATAGTGAAAAACTGAAAGCATTTCCTCTAAGATAAGGAACAAGACAAGGGTGTCCACTCTCACCACTATTATTCAACGTAGTCTTGGAAGTCCTAGCCACGGCAGTCAGAGAAGAAAAAGAAATAAAAGGAATCCAAATGGAAAAGAAGTAAAACTGTCACTGTTTGCAAATGACATGATACTTTACATAGAAAATCCTAAAGGTGCCACCAGAAAACTACTACAGCTAATCAATGAATTTAGTGAAGTCACAGGATACAAAATTAACACACAGAAATCTCTTGCATTTCTATACATTAACAACAAACGATCAGAAAAAGAAATTAAGGAAACAATCCCATTTACCACTGCAACAAGAAGGATAAAATACCTAGGAATAAACCTACCTAAGGAGGCAAAAGACCTGTATGCAGACAACTATAAGATACTGATTAAAAAAAATCAAAGCCGACACAAACAGATGGAGAGATATACCATGTTCTTGGACTGGAAGAATTAATACTGCGAAAATGACTATACTACCCAAAGCAATCTACAGATTCAATGCAATCCCTATCAAATTACCAATGGCATTTTTCACAGAATTAGAACAAAAAATTTTACAATTTGTATGAAAACACAAAAGACCCTGAACAGACAAAGCAATCTTGAGAATGAAAAATGGAACTGGAGGAATCAGGCTCCCGGACTTCAGACTATACTACAAAGCTACAGTAATCAAGACAGTATAGTACTGGCACAAAAACAGAAATATAGACAAATGGAACTGGATAGAAAGCCCAGAGATAAACCCACGCACCTATGGTCACCTAATCTATGACAAAGGAGGCAAGAATATACAATGGAGAAAAGACAGCCTCTCCAATAAGTGGTGCTGGGAAAACTGGACAGCTACATGTAAAAGAATGAAATTAAAACACTCCCTAACACCGTATACAAAAATAAACTCAAAATGGATTAAAAACCTAAATGTAAGGCCAGACACTATAAAACTCTTGAGGAAAACACAGGCAGAACACTCTTTGACATAAATTGCAGCAAGATCTTTTTGACCCACCTCCTGGAGTAATAAAAATAAAAACAAAAATAAACAAATGGGGCTTCCCTGGTGGCGCAGTGGTTGAGTCTGCCTGCCGATGCAGGGAACACAGGTCCGTGCCCCGGTCCGGGAAGATTCCACATGCTGTGGAGCGGCTGTGCCCGTGAGCCACGGCCTCTGAGCCTGTGCATCCGGGGCCTGTGCTCCGCAACGGGAGAGGCCACAACAGTGAGAGGCCCGCGTACCGCAAAACAACAACAACAACAAAAAAAAAAACCCAATCAGAAAATGGGTGGGAGACCTAAATAGACACTTCACCAAAGAAGACATACAGATGGCCAAGAGGCACATTTAAAGATGCTCAACATCACTAATTATTAGAGAAATGCAAATGAAAACTACAATGAGGTATCATCTCACAACAGTCAGAATGGCCATCATCAAAAAAATCTACAAACAATAAATGCTGGGGGGTTTGGAGAAAAGGGAACCCTCTTGCACTGTTGGTGGGAATGTACATTGATACAGCCACTATGGAAAACAGTATGGAGGTTCCTTAAAAAACTAAAAATAGAACTACCATATGAGCCAGCAATCCCACACCTGGGCATATACCCAGACAAAACCATAATTCAAAAAGACACATGCACCCCAATGTTCATTGCAGCATATTTACAATAGCCAGGACATGGAAGCAACCTAAGTGTCCATCAACAGAGGAATGGATAAAGAAGATGTGTTACATACATACAATGGACTATTACTCAGCCATAAAAAGGAACAAAATTGGGTCATTTGTAGAGATGTGGATGGACCTAGAGACTGTCATATAGAGTAAGTCAGAAAGAGAAAAACCAATATTGTACATTAATCACACATATGTGGAATCTAGAAAAATGGTATAGATGATCTTATTTACAGAGCAGAAATAGAAACAAAGACGTAGAGAACAGACATATGGATACCAAGGGGTAAGGAGGGGGGGATGAACTGGCAGAGTGAGATTGACATATATACACTATCGATACTATGTATAAAATAGATAACTAATGAGCTCAAGGAACTCTACTCAGTGCTCTGTGGTAACATAAATGGGGAGGAAATCCAACAAAGAGGGGATATATGTATACCTATAGATGATTCACTTTGCTGTAAAGTAGAAACTAACACAACATTGTAAAGCAACTATACTCCAATAAAAATTAATTTAAAAATTTTCTTGGTTTTAATTTCTAATACTAAACATATCAATAGACAAAAGCCACATAAACAAAAGCTCTTTGGGGTTCTAATTAATTTTTAAGAGTATTAAAAGAGACTTTAAATTGCTGACCTATACGTAAGCAATTCTGAGCCACTAGTCTCATGGGTCTATAAGCAAATTGAACTGTTTCCCCGATTCCTAAAACATGGCATACACTCATATATGTGCTAAATGTAAGTGATTTTCTAAAATATTTCTGGAAAAAATAAATAGAATTTTAGAATGAATGAAAGGTGTAGATGTTTAATTAGAACTGAGTTTGAAAACTAACTCTAACACTTTCTAGCATTGTGGACCAATTATTTATGCTTTTTCTAAGCCTTTGTTTCTCTATACATAAAATAAAATTTATAAAATCTATCCAGCAGAATTGTTATTAAACATTGTTTTAAATATGCTGCTATTCAGTGTTGCTAAATGAAACAGTGAAGATATGGAGAAATTAGAATGCTTATACACTGCTGGTAGGAATGCAAAATAGTGCAGCTGCTTTAGGAAAGAGTCAGTTCCTCAAAAGGTTAAACACAAAGTTACTATATGACCCAGAAAATCCACTCCTCGGTATATATATGTAAGAGGAATGAAAACATATTGTACAATGTTCACTGCAGTATTATTCAAAACAGCCAAAAAATGGAAACAATTCATGTCCATCAACTGATGGATGAATAAAATGTGGTACATATATTCATATAGTGGAATATTATTTGCCAATAAAAAGGAATGAAGTATTGATGCATGTTGCAGCACTGATGAACCCTGAAGACATTGTGCTAAGTGAAAGAAGCCAATCAGAAAAAAACACATATAATTCCATTTATATGAAATGTCCAGAATAGGTGAATCTATAAAGATAGAAAGTATATTAGTGGTTGCTTAGGGCTAGGAAATTTGGGGATAAATGGAGAGTGACTGCTAAAGGGCAGGGGATTCCTTTGGGGGTGATGAAGATATTCTAAAATTAACTGTGGTGATAGTCACACAACTCTGTGAAAAACCATATACTAAAAAGCCATTGAATTGTACTTCTTAAATAGGTGAAATTTATGGTATCTGAATTATATCCCAGTAAAGCCATTACAAAAAAATAAATAAATGAACAAAGTTAAAAATGCCCAGTAAAATGCTCAATAAATGCCTTTTTTGTCCTGAAAATAACCAATGTGCCTTTCAAAATCCAATGACAAGCCTAAGGTAAATCACAAGGGTTTGAACAGATTCAACTAGACTGTCAGAAAAATTTATACATCAATGGTCAAGCAATAGTAAAATTTATTCACAAAAAAAGTTCCTATCTTCTTGTCTACCTATTCTTATTGATATTATAGAAGCTGTCCCTTTTAAAAAATTTTCTGTGAAATATAAATTTTAAAAAATAGACCTTCTAAGATTCCTTGTAATTATTCAACATTAACTGGAATTTAATATTTGATTTAAATTTTGGTGTCTTAAATGAGGCTTCCTATTGTAAAGAATGTTTGAGGAAAAAGCAGAAAAATCTTGTATACAAGCTATGATTAAAACTGCTTAGGAGGGCCTCCCTGGTGGCGCAGTGGTTGAGAGTCCGCCTGCCGATGCAGGGGATACGGGTTCGTGCCCCGGTCTGGGAGGATCCCATATGCCGCGGAGCGGCTGGGCCCATGAGCCATGGCCGCTGAGCCTGCGCATCCGGAGCCTGTGCTCCGCAATGGGAGAGACCACAACAGTGAGAGGCCCGCGTACCGCAAAAAAAAAAAAAAAAAAAAAAAAAAAAAACTGCTTAGGAGATGATTTACTGACAACTTCCCTCAGTTAAATTGATATTTACCAAAAAAAATCAAGTAATCTCTATCACTTAGTCCCTCTTTCTATTAAAGAATAAAATTATTATATTGTAGGGACTTCCCTGGTGGCGCAGTGATTAAGAATCCGCCTGCCAATGCAGGAGACATGGGTTCGAGCCCTGGTCCAGGAAGATCCCACATGTCGTGGAGCAACTAAGCCCATGCTCCACGAATACTGAAGCCCATGCGACTACAGCCCGTGCTCCGCAACAAGAGAAGCCACCACAATGAGAAGCCTCACTACGAAGAGAAGCCCCCTCTCACTGCAGCTAGAGAAAGCCTGCGCAGCAACGAAGACCCAACACAGCCAAAAATAAATAAATAAAATAAATTTTTTTTTTTAAAAAAGAAAAAATTATTATATTGTACAATAAAGTTTTTGGTCTTGCAAATCCATTTATTATAAAGCTTACTTTAAAAGAATACCCAATCTAGGTTTATGAATAATATACAATTCAAAGATAACCATACTATTAGTAGAAAGCAAAACACATTCTACAACTATTGCTCTCTTCCATAGAAAGAAAACTATATGCTCTTGTCCACTTGAGCCTTATATTTGTGATGTTTAGTTAAAATAGGAACTTCTTCTTTTCTAGGACCTAAAGATTATCATACTAAGTGAAGTAAGCCAGATAGAGAAAGACAAATATCATATGATATTGCTTATATGTGGAATCTAAAAAATAAAGATACAAATGAACTTAAAACAGAAATAGACCCACAGACATAGAAAACAAAATTTATGGTTACCAAAGGGGGAAGGGGGTGGAGAGGAATAAATTAGGAGTTTGGGATTAACTTACAAACTACTATATATAAAATAGATAACCAACAAGGACCTACTGTATAGTACAAGGAACTATAATCAATATTTTGTAGTAACCTATAAGGGAAAAGAATCTGAAAAAGAATATATATATATATATATATATATGAATAATTTTGCAGTACACCTGAAACTAACACAATATTGTAAATCAACTATACTTCAATAAAAAACTCTTAAAATAGGTGTTCTTCTGGTGTTCAAATATCTCTTCATAAAAACACAAATATTTCCTAAGTGTTTTATTTTCAATAAATAATTGAATTTGCTCCCCTAAAAGAGGAATTTTTGTATCTGAGTTTCAAAACTTAGATCTGCTTATTGGCATAAGTGAGCAGACAGATCTTGTGGTCTTGAGGCATAAACTAACTAGAACTCCCATTCAGATGCAATAGCATATTGGTGGAGGGACGCCAGGGTGAGGAGTCAGAAGAACAAAAGCAAGTTCTCCAAACAGCCTTCTGTAACACTCACAGGTTTCTTGTGCATCTTTCTAATTCACTACATTCATTCAACCATGCATTCAATAAATATATATTATCTACCTTGGGTCAAGCAGTGTACCCATACACACCCTGTTTTCATGCAACTTATCTTCTAATTGTGGAGCTCAAACAATAAATTTTAAAAAACAACAAAATGAAAAGTATATTAAAATGTAGTAAATGCTACAGAAAAAATAAGGCTAAGCAGGTGACAGAGGTTCCAATGATAAATAAGATGGCTTCAAGAAGGGGACTGGTTGCCAGAGGAACCAACCACGTGATAAAGTTAGAACTTTCAGCCCCGTCCAGACCTCTAGGGAGGGGAGAAAAGCTAGACATTGAGTTAATCACCAGCAGCCAATGATTTAATCAACCATACCTATGTAATAGAACCTGCATAAAAACCCTAAATGAAGGGGTTCTGAGAACTTCAGGGTTGGTGAATGCTCCCTTGTGCCAGGAAGCTGGAGTACCCCAAACTCCATGGGGACAGAAGCTCATGTGCTTGGGACCTTCTAGACCTTGCCCCATGTACCTCTTCATCTGGGTGGGTGTTCTTTTGTATCCTTTGTAATAAACCACTCATAGTAAGTAGAGTGTTTCCCTGAATTCTGTGAGCCATTATAGCAAACAGTCAAACCTGAAAAGCCAATTTGTAGCTAATTTGGACAGAAGTGTGGATAACCTGGGGATGACCTATGACTTACAATTAGTGTCTGAAGCAGGAGAGGGGAGCAGTCTTGTGGGATTAAGCCTTTAACCTGTGGGCGGTCTACACTAAGTCTGGGCAGTTAGTGTCAGAATTGAATTAAACTGTAGGACACCCAGCTGTTGTCCACAGAGAACTGGAGAATTGTTTGGTGTGGAAAACTCACATTTTTGGTGTCAGAAATGTTCTGAGTAGAGAAACAGTTTTCCTTTAGGAGAGTAATAAGAGATGAAGTTAGAGAACAAAGAGGAGACCGTATCTATCTTGTAAGGCCTTTTGGAGGATCATAGGAACTTTGACCTTTACTCAGATTAATACGGAGATCTAGTAGAGAGTTTTCAAGCAAAGGAGTGATGTGATTTAACTTATGCTTTTAAAGGGTCAGTCTAGATTCTGTATGGAAAATAGATTCTATGGAAACAAGGGAGAAAACAGGGATATCAGCTAAGAGGCCATTACAATAGTCCCGGCAAGAGAGACTGCCAGCTTGGAGCAAATTAATGGCAGTGGCACACTTAAAATAGATAATTTTGAGGAGAGTTAAATAAACCATTTACAAAGATATGGGGCAAGATTTAAGGAAAACAACAAGAGATAGTGATGTACCCAGGAGCTAATTATAGGATGAAGCTGTTATCATACCTAGGCCTGAAAGGTAAGAGGAGAGAATGGTTCCTGGAACATGGAGAATGTAGTCATATGGAGAGGATCATGAAAGGGTCACATCAACCTACAGCAATCTGGCAAGGGAAGCACCGGGGAAAGGGAGAAGACAACAACCTTACTCTCCTTCAACTCTCCTCAGTGCCTCTTATTGGTCAAACCCAAATGGAAGTCAAAGAGGAAGAGAACTCATTCATGCAGTCCATGAATTGGGCTCTTAGAGCACAGAGCAAGTTTAGAAGGCCTAGAGAGGGACAAATGGAAAATATGTCTCACACTGAGGAATCAAGGTTGATTTTAAGGTTTGGGACCTGATCACCTAGAAGGATAGAGTTGCCGTTTACTGAGATGGGAGGAAATTTAGGTGCAGTAGATCTAGGAAAGAAAATCAGGAGTTCTATTGTAGACATGTTAAATTAAAATGTTCAAGTAGAAATATACAGTAGAAAATTGGATATACAAATTTGGAGCTCAAAAAAGAGGTCTGGGCTGGAAATATAAACATTAACCCTACTTGTCATGAATTTGAGATCCAGAGGAAATACGACACCAATCTATAAATACAAATGATTTCTTTCTTTGAGAGATAATCCTTTTATTTACTTTGAAGGGGGAAAAAAACTTAAGTAATATATATATATTTTTTGCGGTACGTGGGCCTCTCACTGCTGTGGCCTCTCCCATTGTGGAGCACAGGCTCCGGATGCGCAGGCCCAGCAGCCATGGCTCACGGGCCCAGCCGCCCCGCGGCATGTGGGATCCTCCTGGACTGGGGCACGAACCCGTGTCCCCTGCATCGGCAGGCAGACTCTCAACCACTGCACCACCAGGGAAGCCCATTAAGTAATATTTTAATCAATTCCTCTTTAGTACCCTCTAAAGCATGAGCTAAAAGTATTTGTTATAATTATCTATGTATGCCATTATAGACTGTGAGCACCTTACGGGTAGGGACCATTTCTCAGTCATTTTTGTATTCCCAATACCTACTGTATAAAATCTTTGCAAAAAATGTTTGACAGATGAGTGGGATTAATAAAAATATAAATAATGAAAATAGGGTTGAGATTTGTAGGGTGTCCCCAAGGTGCTATCTAAAGTGTCACATTAATGAGAAAAGTTCTGTTTTTATAAAAAGAACCTCTTCCAACATCTTCACTCACTCATGGTGACCGGCAGTCAAGAAGAGGCTGAGAATTACAAGATAAACAAAGGAAGTTTAAGCAACTTTAAAGCTTTCATTGGTAAAGCAAAGTGCAAGCACCATGGATAGTTTGAGGAAAGCTGGTGTCTCTAATACTGAAGGATAACAAATCACATTTATCTGTTTATTTCCTGTGCCCCTGAGACAGAGCCTGCTTTTATTTTTTTAATATTTGTTATACTAAATTTAGTGTTTATCATTTCAATGCCTGTTTTTACACTATTACTACATATGAGCTTATAAGAAAATATCTATGGTATTGTTTTACATGTTTTCAGTTATATAAATTGTATCATATACTAGATATATAATTTTGTCTTTTTTTCATTTAATATTATGTTTTTAAATTCATACATGTTGATATATATAGCTCCTGTTTATTTTGACTACTTCTTTATTTTGATTGCTATTATAAACAATGCTACAGTGAACATTCTTGTATATATGCAAGAGTTTCTTTAGGATATAAAGATATAAATATAAAAGTCAGTTTGCTAGTTCATAGAGTATGTACACCTTCAACTTTGCTAGATATAGGTAAACCATTCTCAGAGTAGCTATACAAACTTATACTGCCACAAGTATTTTATGAGAATTCCAGCTCCACACACCTAATTTTTGCTAGTCTGATGGATATGAAATGGTATCTTACTGTTGCTTTAATTTACATTTCCTTGTTATTCAGGCATCCTCTTCTGTGAACTGCCTATTTAATTTTGAGCCAGTGTGGATTCAACAAGTTATGCCTACCACATGTATTTTGGTTCCATATCAGTGGCTAGGTCTGTTCAAGAACCTCCATGCCAAAATCAAAAAGCAGACCCTCTGAACAAGGGGGTTTGGATTTTCCTCTAGAAGCCACAAAATTTAGTGGTGGTGACTTTCAGGGGCTTGGGTTTAGGATATTAAAGAAAAATATTAGATACTGACATAAATGCAGATGGTTCTCTCTTTCTCTGAGAGTTAAATTTACTTTGAAGAGAAAAAAAAACTAATATTTTACTCACTTCATTTTCCTTAGTATGTCTAATCTCCCTCTCTTTTTCTATCTTTTCCTGTGTATCTTTTTTTCTTTCTCTGACACATAGTTAAGCACACAAAATCTGTACTAAATACAATACAAATGTATACATAAAAAGATGTATATTAAATACAGTGAAAAATAGCACTCAAAACAGGAAGCTGACTTGTTGACAGTTTGATGAAAGAAAGATAGAAGGATCCACTTTCCCATCAGCCATCAGTGGAGATGAGAAAATTTCAAGTAATTCACAAAAGCCAATATGCTTCAACAAACACACAGTATACATGTGGGAAAATAGATTTTAATATAATTTCAGCAGTTTGTATACATTATGATCCATTCCAACAGGATTTTAATAGATATTCCTCAGTGGAAAAAAAATCTCTGTATTTATTGCAACAGTATACAAATCAGCAAAAAGAAAATTATGAATACCAATTTCAAAACTAACTTCATATAATAGAATTATTCCATCAAAATCCTGTTTTCAGAATCCTCACTAAATTTAACAGTATTATTTCTTGGTTTCTTTAAGGTACACTCTCATAGAGAGGTCTTGTTATAGAAACTTATAGATTCCATATTTCCACAGTATTAGGACTCTCCAAAAGCCTAAGTCTTTCATGACTATTATGATATAGAACAACAATGTCCAATAGAACTTTCTATGATAATGGAAACGTTCTATATTTTTGCTGTCCAATATGGTAGCCACATGTGGTAATAAGCATTTGAAATGTGGCTTGTGTGACAGAGGAACTGCATTTTCATTTTAGTTAGCTTTATTTTAATTTATTAAATAGCCATATGTGGCAAGTACTGATAACTGTTGTACTGAGCAGCACAGATTTAGTGTGATCTAGAAAAACTTTCCTTTTATCTAGCCATAAACATTGGTCTCTAACTGTACTAAGCAAATAGCCAGGACTGGACAGTCTCTATGCTAGGATCAGAGGTCATAACCCTGTCTTCTCAGCACCATTTGTGGTGACCTATTTCTCCCCTCCTATCAGTGCTGAGTCTATGGGTATCTACTACCCAGGCCTTCTGTGTCTTATGTCCTGACTCTCATTTTTAGCAGAGCTTACACTTGACTCTTGTTATCTAACCTATATGGTCTTGGATACCTGCCTTTATGTGCTTTATGCTCCTAACTTGTGTTCTTGGGCATCTCTGCTTGATCACTTAGGGTGGCTCCGCTACTTCAGTTACCATTATCCTGCCCTTCCTGTGCTTCCAATGTTGATTGCCCACACTCCATTTTCCTCCAAGGAGGTTTAGTATTCACATCCCCATTCATGACTTTAGCCAGCCCTAAGGTATCTGTCTAACCTGTGGTTTTTTTTTTTTTTTTTTTTTTTTTTTTTTGCAGTACGCGGGCCTCTCACTGTTGTGGCCTCTCCCGTTGCGGAGCACAGGCTCTGGACGCGCAGGCCCAGCGGCCATGGCCCACGGGCCCAGCCGCTCCGCGGCATGTGGGATCCTCCCTTACCGGGGCACGAACCCGCGTCCCCTGCATCGGCAGGCGGACTCTCAACCACTGCGCCACCAGGGAAGCCCTAACCTGTGGTTTTAAGTACACTCCTGGGTCTGATTTATCTTGGCTTTCCCCTTAAGAAATGAAAATTTTTGAATTGGAAACTGTTTAAGATAATTTGGTGACTTAATCCTCAAAATAATAGTGTCCTCTGTATACCACCAAATTCAAAACACTTGTCATTCCATTAGTAGCAGCTATTTCATTTTCCTCTTGAGCAAAAGAGAAGAAAGCTGATTTCGAAAATATCTTCAGAGAAAGCAGAAAATTATAGTATGAATTAAAAGACCTTGAGACAATCAAATAATTCACAGATTCCAGGGTGAGATATGGATTATAGCCATAGTAAGGGGTCATTTAAGAGAGAGATGACAATCTTCCCTTAACTATTTCTCATAGCTTTAATTTAATAATTAACCACAATATAATTTATTTATTAAAATTCTACTGATGGTTCATCAGTTTTTGCAGTAAACACAGAAATATATACTCCACTATGCTAGATATGTAAGGATTCCAGTAGTCTAGCCAGCGTCCACAGTTACCAAAGTTTATATTCTACAATTACTCTCATGGCATATCCAGGCATTCAGTCAACTGTCTAATAACCAGTGATCATTCACTGTTGAATTGCAGATCAGATTATCCTAGAAAGCCAGAATAATATGAAATAACCCTTGATAGCAAATTAGAAAACCCCTAAGTACACTAAAGGGTAAGTGAGATACTCAAACCTGGAGAATTTTTAAAAAAGCAAACTTCACAGTTAAAAATATGACATATGGGCTTCCCTGGTGGCGCAGTGGTTGAGAGTCCGCCTGCCAATGCAGGGGATACGGGTTCGTGCCCCGGTCCAGGAGGACCTCACATGCCGCGGAGCGGCTGGGCCCGTGAGCCATGGCCGCTGAGCCTGCGCATCCAGAGCCTGTGCTCTGCAACAGGAGAGGCCACAACAGTGAGAGGCCCGCGTTCCGCAAAAAAAAAAAAAAGAAAAAAAAAAAAGACACATTTGCACAAAGAGAATGATAATCACTCTTTTTTTGTTCATTTGTCTGGTTTTGTCTTTGCTTTTCTATTTGTTTAACTCAAAAAGGTAGTATGGGAGACTTGGGAAATGCATGGGGAAATGTGTCCCAGTAATGACCAGAATAGATGTTAGCATGTTTTGGTGGAAAGAGCATGAACTTTAGCATCATATAATCCTCCATTCAAATTTTGGATTGGCCATTATTATCTCAGTGTCTTGAGAAAATTCTTTCCCTGAGCCTTTGTTCCCTCCTCCTTTGTAAAAGGAAGACAATGATGCCCCCACCTCATGGCATTGGTTTGAGGATTAAGTGAGGTAAGATAAACAAAAACACTGTGACACACAGTATTTGCCCAATAAATGTTAGCTCTTGCTTTTGTCAGTACTCTCGTCTCCTGCTTCTCTGTAAATCTTTAAAAATGAATTTCTCATATCTGAGTGGTAGAAAATATAAAACATTGTAAACCCTACATAGTCTAACACAATGATGGGCAAATAGTATGCACTCAAAAAAGATTTGTAGATTGAGATTCTACAAATACATTCCTTCTTGAAAGCAGGGGGATGGATGAGATGAATTCTAAAGTTCTGAGATTAACACTCTAGTAAGAAAGCTTTTCTCAGTGTCAACCACAGTAAGAATCAGTTCATCATGAGGAGGAAAAAAGGAATTTTTTTTTACTGGTCCTACCTCTGGTTTTCTTTAGGAAATACAGTACAGAGAATCTCCTCAGAGCCCTTTCTGCAATCTTAGGCAAACTCTTCTTTCTAGACAAACAAAGCATAACTATTTCCTCCAGTATTTCATTTCATCTAATTCATCACTTCTCACTCATTTGTTTCTTGATCATTCATTCTGATTCCATCTCAAATGAGCCTTTGTAAATATTTAAAAGATGGCTCAGGTACAGAGAGTGCCATATCATAGTGGCTAACCCCTCCTCCTCTTCCTAACACCAGAACTAAATGGTATACAGAGAGAAACCTGGGACAAGTAAGAAAATACTTTTCAGCATCCATCTGGGAGAGCAACCCTAAACCATGACAGCCACAGCTAAGAACTACATAGTCAACTGTGAAGGTTAGAGAAGTGCCATCAAGCTTAGAGGCAAATACGTATTGGCACTAAATTATGGCTGGAAAAACAAAAGAGCTCCTTTCAGTAAGCAGTTAACAAGGAATCCAGGACTCTCAATGGATGTGAAAGCCTGTGTTTAAGCAAAACCACAGAATGGTCGTGCCCATTTCATTTTCTTTAGCTTTCTTAATAAATTTCTATTTATGCTCCCTTGATGTCACCAACTCAAACTTCAGAGTCTCCGTAGGTTTACCCACATTTCAGCATAGAAAAACTTCTAGCCATATAGATTTATGTAAATCACTCTTTGTATACCTCACTGTCTCCTGAAACCTTGCAATCAGAGCACAAAGAGCTGCATATTTAACCAGTAGAGGTGGTTTCACTAACTTGAGTAAAAGTGTATGCTAGGGTCCTGATAAAACTAAAGTTTCTTCATAAATAGCTATATTAGCTGGAAACAGCCACAGATTAATTTCAAAGTAGTTAAAACCTACGTGTTTATAATATGGTCAGATATATATACATATATATATAATATATATATAATGTACTTTGAAATTTAAAAATACATTTAAATCTTCATTTTAAAATGATCATTATGAGCCAATTTTAGAAATGTCTTACATTTGAAGATTTGTAAAAGATGTCTTCTACAATCACCCTTCTATAAATAACCACACATTTCTAAGAAATCTTAAAATCAGACTGCTCTCAATAGAAAACTGACATTTTTCTCCAATAGCCTCTACTTCTGAGTCTATTTGAAAAGTTGGTCAAAGACAGCAGCCATGTGCATATGTATGGTTTTGATCTATACTCCTGCCCTAATTCCTGTGGCTTGGACCCATTCCAGATGCTCTGCCTTATTGTAGTTTGTATGAGATCCCCTTCCCTGATTCACTGCATTCTCCTGATTGACAAACAGATTTAGATATGAAAACAAACAGTTACCTGGCTATAATTGGTTTCTAACAGCTGCACTGTTGTAGTACTTCTAAACCATGGTTTAGAAAGTACCTCCTAAAGAAGTTTCCTGTTGTGTTCGGAAGAGTGAGTGTGTGTGTGTGTGTGTGTGTGTGTGTGTGTGTGTGTGTTTGGTATTGTTTGCTTTTGTTTTTTGTTTGATTGTTTGATTTTAACCATTTGGGAATCTTTATCGTTCACCAAGATATTCAGTAGCTTTGGTGTACATACGATTTATACATTTTATGAACTGAAATTTATATTCGTATTTTTTTACCCTCTACAAATTAAATTTAAATAAGAATACACTGGATTTTAACTTTCTAAACTGGTGTGCTTTTTAACTGAATTTAGAATAGTCTACAAAAGGGTCACTTTTATTTTTGCTTTATGCATGTGAAGCATAATTCTACTTCATTGATAGATTAAAATGTTAGACTAGAAGTAATAAACTACTA
Organism: Hyperoodon ampullatus; assembly: GCF_949752795.1. Lineage (NCBI taxonomy): Eukaryota > Metazoa > Chordata > Mammalia > Artiodactyla > Ziphiidae > Hyperoodon > Hyperoodon ampullatus. The sequence continues at coordinate 71,265,470 of NC_136920.1, forward strand.
CTATATTTTTAGTAGATTGTCTCATAATGTCAGTTGCATTACGTGAAATATATCAAATTATTTACAATACAAGCTACTATTTATATACCACAAAAAACTGCAGCTCCCTCAACACATCAGAATAAGAGACTGGGACTTTGCATTTTAAAATTCCTGTGGAAATCAAATGTATTTTAAGTATCAGCTCTGATTATTTAATCAGACAACTTGCATTTTGCCCTGGCTAATTTTGATGGCTGATAATATTTTACTCATAAAAATAATTGTGCACCTGTTGTGATAGAAGCCTAGTTAAACAAATGTTAATAGGAAGGTAACTCCTTGCTTTAAGCATAATAATACAGGTCTCTCATTACTATTACATGAAGAAACATATTTTTAAAGCCATGGAATAGATTTCATTTTAAATCTCATCTCTTCGGTAGCCCTAGAGAGATATTTAAGACTATTATTAAAACATGTATAACGAATAGTTGCATATTAAGTTGAAAGGGAACACCAGATGATGTCTACTGAACAAAATGAATATGAAGTTCCTCCTTCCCATTTAATACCTGTGTTCTTCTGCCTTATTCTATTCCTTACCAAACCATTTTAATGATATTGAATCATTTCTGTGAAAAATGTGTACTTTTCTTAGTAGCTTATGATCAAAGGAGAAAATATATAGTGGGCCTACAAGAGCTGTACCCCTCTTGCACTTTTCTTATTTTCTGACCCTTTCAGCAGTAGAGATGATTTTCACTACCAAAATTCTCTGAGCTTTAAAAAATGCCAGGCACTCATGGAAGAGACAGGCTCAGAACTCTCTTCTGTGGTTTCTACCATTTTGTACCAACTTTCTAAATTACCAGCTTCTATCTATTCAATCCATTTCCAGGTGTAATCAACTCCTAAGTACTGAAAAGAGTCCTGAGGAAGAATAATTTGTCTGAAGTTAAACAGACAGGCTGGGACCTGGAACCCTTTGCTGCAGTGCTGCAATGCTTGCACCTGGACAAACCTCTCCTCCAGCAACAAAATACAAAGAAACTATAAGAGACTAAAAATAACTGCATGCATGCGCAGTTGGGGCAAATTATGGGCAAAAGGTTACAAAAGACTAAAAAACTCAACTGCCACTTCTGAAGAGCCGGAGCAAAAACAGAGTGTTGGGAGCAAAAGCAGGGTACTGAGCATGCCCCCTGCACTCAACACCACCAGAGGGGTGGGCAAACCACCTAAGCCACCCCTCCGGCCCAACCCCTGGACACACTTCTACCCTCACCCCATATAAGAAACAAGCTTGTCCCCTCTCAGGGAGCATGCGAGCAAGGGAAACTGTTACTTGTTCTGGTTCCCCCCTGCTGCAGCAAGGGCCCCAATAAAGCCTTGCCTGAATTTGTTTGGCCTCTTGTCAATTTCTATTGATGGGGAAGGCCAAGAACCCTGGTTGGTAACAAAAGTAGCTAAATTTTGAGCTCCCTTGTACACCTCTCTTGTTGACTTTTGTAAGACTGTAGCCTTGCAACTGGCCCAGCCTCTTTAAGGTTATACTTAAAAGGTGATTTTATTCAAAATCTCCTAAACTTTTGAACCCTACCCTTTACAATGTTGGGTTCCTTCTAATTTTATTTTGGTTAGTGCAGTACAAGTTTACAAGCAGAGTTCAGAAAATGTGTGCATTTTTTAAATGACCTAAATTCTCCGTAGTTTCCTTTTTCAGTAGTTTAACGCTGAAACATTTGGATTGAAGGGAAATCACAAATAAACGGAATAATTGCATCAAATTTCCTCAGTGCATTAAATATGCACTCTGTGGTAATTACCAACAGTAGCAGCACATTTAAAAATGTAGAGAATAATGCACAATTTATGCCTATTTCCAGGATCTAATTCATAAAAACACCATTTGGATGGAAATACAAACATTTTATTAAATGGTTAGCCTTATAATTTTTTTTTTAGTTCAGACAAATGACCTAAGTATGTGTGTGGGAGGTCTAGTACTATGGGCCAGTTCTTAATGTGACATATGTATTGCATGAGAATTTGGTGAAAAGCTGACTCTAGAATAAAGAAATACCCAGGATGCACCTGGCACCTGTGGTGCTAGGCACAGAGCACTTCTGGGCCTATAACGAGCAGCATTGAGATTAATTGCTATTCCATAAGTTTTTCTTTCAAGAATCAGCTGTATATAAATATTATCACAACTGTGTATTTTTAAACTACATCATTTATTCAGACAAGACTAAAGTAAAATAGAGCAAATTAAAAAGAATGATATATAAAAATTTTAAATCTTTTTAATACTATTTTGTTCATTAAAAACCTTATATATACCTTTTAATTATAAAATAATAAATTCATATTATTAAAATCTCATTTATCATACACATTACACACACAAAACATTTCACAGCAAACGTATGTCCAGAAATGGTACATGTGAAAATCTCATTTTAACAGCAGGACCTCTAAGTTTTAGCTATCACTATAATAAAATGCCAGAACTAAAATTATATGAAAAAAATCTCTTAAAAATTTGGAAAATAGAATTTGAATTGTACTTGAATAAGGCGATTTAATAATACTACAAGGGTTTGAGAGGCATGTGATAGCTAAAAGATCTGTGAGATGGGAATGAAGCTGACTAAGCCTAGCCTCACTGAAAAATGTAAGCTAATTATCAATAAATTGAATATCATTTTTGGTTGAGCAAACACTGGCAACTTAAACTATACTCTGAACTTGACATGGGAGATAACACTGATTTCTTGGACTGTTAGAACTTCCTCTTAATTTTATACATATCTAATCATTTCCTATGAAATAATTTGTGCTTCAAGAGGTAATAAATGGTTCCAGGTACTAATGGGTGGCACAAAACCAAATACTCTTGTTCTTATTCCTACTGGCAAACTACTATTTACCGAGAACTATTTTGTCAGTCACTTTGCAATCACTGACAATGATCCTGAAATGCAAGTATTTTTTTCTACTTTATAGGTTAGAAAGCTGAGAGTAAAACAGGGTAAATTAATTGCTCAGTTTACACGATTCAAACTTACATCTGATCAACTCCACATCCTGTATTTATTATGCCATAATTCCAGTTTCAAGGAGGAAAGCAACTCATTTCTTTAAGCCAGTAACTTCATCTAGTGTCTTCACAGAAACTTTGAACTCTCAGATGTGACTAATTTGCTTTGTAGTTATCATTGGCAAATTAATTTATTATCAAGGTAAATATATACTAGTGTATTTTAAGGTTCTAGTCCAGTGGTTCTTTTTTTTTTTTTTTTTTTTTTTTCGGTATGCGGGCCTCTCACTGTTGTGGCCTCTCCCGTTGCGGGGCACCGGCTCCGGACGCGCAGGCTCAGCGGCCATGGCTCACGGGCCCAGCCGCTCCGCGGCATGTGGGATCTTCCCGGACCAGGGCACGAACCCACGTTCCCTGCATCGGCAGGCGGACTCTCAACCACTGCGCCACCAGGGAAGCCCTAGTCCAGTGGTTCTTAAAGTGTGGTTCTTGGACCCCTTGTAATCCCAGAGTACCTGAGGTCAACACTGTTTTCACAATAATACTAAGACATTGTGCTGCATGTTATAGTGTTGACATTTGCACTAATGATGCAAATGAAATAGTGGGTTAAAATTGCTGGGGCCTAACATGAGTCAAATGCACCTAACTCTACTAGTAGTCATTGTATTCTTCACCAAAATACAATTACAGTTTAAAACAAAACACAGAAAGTTCAGTTTTCATTAATAATTTCCTTGATGAAACAATAAAAACAATTTTATTAAATAATCACTTTTAAGTACTCATACTTAAAATATTCTGTGTGATAAAATGGGAAGCATTCTGCTGTTTATTGTATCTAAGTATAATAATTCAAGAAAAATGACTTATGCTATTGTTTGAGTTGCATGCTGACATTTTCATATCTTTTTAGACATTTACATATCTTTTTATACAAAAAGCACCAATTTTATTTGAAAGAACAACTAAAAGACAAAATATCATTTTGCATACTTCAATATTTGGCAAGTGAGCCTGCCACTTCAAGAAAAACCACTGAAAGTATTGGTGGAAACAACGTAATTTGAACTTTAAAGGGAAAATTAGAATTTTGGAAAACTACCTGCCATCACTACCATGATACTTTCCAAATACTTGAAAGATTTTCTGATAAGATTAGTTGAGACATTAATGAATGTGATTTTTTGATACTGTATGATGAAATGTGCCAAAATAAGGTAGATCTTCATAACTCAGTAAAACAATGTAATCTAAAAGCTGTTACAAAATCATGCATGGAGTAAAAAATTCATTCAAAGGTCAAACTGGACCAATGGATTTTAATGTAAAAGTACTGACAGTTCATTGAAATGGTTTCAGATCCTACATTGGGCCTAACCTTTAAGAAACTACCATTTATGAAATTTGGTGTGGTTAGAAGAAAATTCACAATTATATGAAAAGGCTATAAGACACTTCTCCCTCTTCATATACTTCAATCAATACATTTCACAACAGATTGAATGCAAAAAGCAGATATGGGAGAGTTGCTATTAAACCATACACTAAAGAGATTTATCAAAATGTAAAACAGTGCTACCCTTCTCACTAAATTATTTTTAAGAAATATGTTTTTTATTAAAAAATAGGGAGTTTGGGATTGACAAAAAAATTGTATATCACTATATTGTACACCTGTAACTTATATAATATTGTACATCAACTATACGTCAATAAAAAAGAAAGAAAAAAGAAAAAACTGAAAAAAATCTTTATGGTGATATATAACAGGTATACTATTATAGCTTTTAAATGAATTAATAAATATTTCTTAAACTTATCAGGTTTAATTTCTAACACAATAAGTATTAATAGATATAAGTCATACAAACTAAACATTTTTAGAGTCCTCAATACATTTTAATAGTGCTGAGAGCAAAAATTTTTAGAACTACAGTTCATCATTCTACCAATAAATATTTACTGTTTCAAGTACTAAACTATGTCAACTGTGTTGACAAGTGTTGTTGGCTACCTATAGCATTTATTGATTCCCTACTCCATGCCACCCCAAACACACATATTGTCTCTAATCCTCTCAAAAAATCAGAAGTTAAAGTAAGTAGCATAATCCATTTTCTTTTGTACAAATAATGAAACTAATCCCTTTCATTTTTTTATTCAAGACTTGCTTTGTCTTTTTTTTTAAACTAGTCTTTATTGAAAAAGCAATGCCTACACATGGTTAAAAAATACTTCACTACAAACTATACAGTTCAAATTAAAAATCCAGCCCCTGTCCCATACCCTTCACTCCTCACACTCCCCACTACATAGTCAACCTCTGTTAACAGTTTATTAAATATCCTTCCAGCAATTTTCTGTGTATATATAATTTTTTACACAAAGTGGAACATACATATGCTCTCCTCAATTTTACTCTGTCACTCTTAATAGTTCCAGAGATATTATCCTTATTAAGCCAAACAATAATTCAGTTAATATAGAGAAGCTATGCTGAAAGCCTCTAAATTAGTGACCCCATTTCTCCCACTATAATGCAGAATAAGCCAGACTTAAATTTATGTCCTGTGAGGTATTTTCACTTAACACTCAGCTTTGCTTATCTCTTTATTGAGGTAAGAAGATGCTACTAAAAATGGGACTAAATTCACTACCCAAATGTTATGGAATCAGCATTCCAAGTTATAAGAGAAGTTTCTTTCAATATGCCCAAACACATTTCACTCCCAGATTCCTACAGCTCTGCTGTTACCTCTCATCTCTTATTCCACTGAGTCACACCCCAACTTACAGGTGTGTATTAATGCATGTATTTATGTATGGATGGATGGAAGGTAAACGCTATTTTTAATTCTGGGTTTGTACACTAATAGTGAAATAAAAACATTTGTATTCAAAGAATATGAACTACTTTGATAAACGAAGGTTCCACCATAAGCCTAAATCTAACACACGTCATTAAAGCTCCAGTATGTTTTCACTAATTCCACACAGGAGGATTACAGATGTCCTGCTAGCTACCATTTCCTGGTAAGCAATCTGAATGGCTTCCAGGAAATTGCTAATGACCTTCATTTTACTTAAAATCTAGGCTGCAATTAGTAAGAGTTTTTCTTCTGCATGCTGGTTATAATGTTTATTTTCATCACAGCAATCAGGAAGAAAAAAGTAAAATGTCTTGTTTTTGAATTATATCAAAATGTGTTCTCTTTTATTTCGATATGTCACCAAATAGACTAATACATATTTAATGTAATCATAATTGTGTAAGAATACTTTGGATCTTTTTTCCTTCTAACCAATTTTGCCTCCTTTCCCACTCGCTACTGCTAAAATTAGCCTTTTAAAAATGGAATCAATAGGAATACTTTATAAATGGTGACTATTTTTACATATAAGAACATTTTTTAATTGAAATTTTTGAAATGAGATATGATTTTAAAGTTTTATGTTTTTAATTATAATAATTAACTACTAAAAAAGAAGTTTCAGATTCTTATTCAATGAATTTAAAATATTATTATGTGGTCAATATAATAATAACAAAGAACAATTTTAGCCAGTGCTATATTTATAGCCAGAACCTGTTATTAAACCTCAGTATTTTCTTTTAAGTAAACATTGATTTCTGTAATTAGATTCAACTGATCTTTTCCCCAACATATCTATTTCTTTTAATCCCAACAGTTAACAATGATTCTAATGTATGATAATACTTTAGACCTTAATCATATAGTAGTAATTTTTGTCAGTAGCTTTTGTTTGAATTTTAATTAAGAAGACCTTGTGTCTCCAACCGCAAGTGAAGGGAGGTTTTAATTGCTTGTATGTATATCACACAGACATCAAAAGAAGTAAAAGATGTTTATAACAGAGAGCTGAGATATTTATAAAGGAGAGTTTTGAAATGTCTACATTCATGCAAAGTAGTATAATTTTTAAAAATGGATGTTGCTATGTTATAATACATATATATTTATAAAACTAGCCATGGTGTGCATTTATTGTTAGTAAAAAGAGTTCATGAGTTCTGCAATGATAACTCACTATTGATTACAAGATGACCAAAAGACTATGTGAGGGCTTCTCTGGTGGCACAGTGGTTGGGATTCCGCCTTCCAATGAAGGGGACACAGGTTTGAGCCCTGGTCCGGGAAGATCCCACATGCCGCAGAGCAGCTAAGTCCGTGGGCCACAACTACTGAGCCTGCGAGCCTACAACTACTGAGCTCGTATGCCACAACTACTGAAGCCCGTGTACCGCAGCAAGAGAAGCCACCGCAATGAGAGGCCCGTGCATCTCAACGGAGACCCAGTGCAGCCAAAAAAAAAAGACTATGTGAAATGGGCTAAACATGCTATTTGAGGGAAACTCCACCTTACTAATTTACTGTGTTATTTTAGGGAAGTGACTCTTCTTTTGTGGATATTGGGGTCCCTATATGGAAAATAAGTTGAATTGCGTAACATGCAAAGCTCCTTCAACTCTAATTTTTGGAGATTCTATGATTTTAGATATTACTCTGAAGTTCTACAATTACACAGATTTATACAGAAAATAGATAGTGACACTCTACTACATTATTTCATACAAATCAATGAGAAAATTACACGTACTCTGAATCTCTTTCACAAGCTGGTCTCTAGAGCAATACAGCATTTGTCTTAGAAATAACAATTTAAAATTTTCAAAACACATGAAATCTAAACATTGATATATTGCTGTTTCAATCCCTTTTCCTAATGAGACAGCAAAAATCACTAGGTATGTGAACTTTGCTGATTTTATTGGAGTTAAAAAGTGGCAGATGATTCTTCTCTAAACACCTCCAGATTTTTTTTAAGTTTCCTTGGATGAAGAAATTGCTGTAAATTTGTAAACGGAAATGCAAGAAAAACTCATTTATAAATGAATATGTAAAGTGTACAGTCACAGCTTTTGGAAGACCACTCTAGTCCTTCTGTGATTGCCTACAACAGAAAATACCAGTAACTGTGAATTACTATTCCTAAAAAAATAGAGTATTCCGTAGAAAGGGCAATGCATAGAATAAGCATCAGAGTACTTAGATATAGTTTAGGCCTTTACTATAAAGTGAACAAACTAGTTGAGAGAATTGGCAGTTAAGATAGTAACCTGTGACGTAGAACACTAATTCTTTGGGAATGCTGTTACATTCATTCTGACCCTTTGGTGATAACGGCACTGCTTAAGTTACTTCAAGAATAACCTACAGTATTTGATCTTCAAAGATCTATCATGCACTGAAAAAAAACATGACTTTTGTGTTCCTGCACTCTCCATCAAAATTTATGTTTGCAATCAAAACTGAAAATGAAACCAGGCTCTCAGTGGCACATAGTAGTAAAATTATAATACATTCACATTTTTAATTCAGTACATGTACCAAGCACAACTGTAATATGCCTGCACTATTTAATGCAACACAGTTTCTAATTTTACTTCTCTTAGTAAAAACCCTAATGAAGTAACAGTGAGTAATGCTTAAAGTTTTTAATATTAAAGTATAGCAACAATATTTAGGCTCCAGAACAAATCTCTCAGACATTTTAGTTGAATAACTATAGTAAGTAATTGTGTTTCAACAATAACCTTAAAAACATTGCGAATCATTTGTAGAATTTTCCATTTAAAAGCATATGTTTAATCACTTTTTTCCCTAGCAGAAAGAGGCTGTCATTTTTCTAAGCTTCAGGACAGTATACCTACAAGCACATCTACCTTAATCCTTAAATGTAAATATTGAGATGATTAGTCATAAATGACCAAGGAAGGAAAGCACTATTTTCCTTATTTGGTTCATATCACATAATTATTTTTTCTCTCTTATCGTCTATGTGTTTGACAAACAGTTTGTGCTAACTCAAACAACCAGCATTACTGTTTCTCTGGCACACTGCCCAGGGAGGCACCTTCACACCAAGGAGGAGATGCCAGCCACAGCATAGAGGGGCATGTGTGCAAAAACGGAAGGCTGGCTAAGATTCTCCTATATAAACCACAGAAGGCTATATCCATGCATAGAAACAGAGGATGAATCCTAATGCTCTAGACATCATTTAGTATGTCACCATTGCATTTAGAAATGTTTTGTCACCATAAGTATCCTGGCATCCTCACTCAAACAAACAAGTATACATACAAATGGGTTATGGACTTTACCAGTACTTCTGCTTCACCTTGTATCCTTCTACTATATTATTCCGCCCTCTTTCTCATTCAGATTTTTTTTTTTTTTTTTTTTGGCTGCGTTGGGTCTTCATTGCTGTGTGTGGGCTGTCTCTAGTTGCAGCAACCGGGGGCTACTCTTCATTGCAGTGTGCAGGCTTCTCATTGCGGTGGCTTCTCTTGTTGCAGAGCACGGGCTCTAGGAGCACGGGCTTCAGTTGTTGTGGTGTGTGGCCTTCAGTAGTTGTGGTGCATGGGCTCTAGAACGCAGGCCCAGTAGTTGTGGCGCATGGGCTTAGCTGCTCCGCAGCATGTGTGATCTTCCCGCACCAGGGCTTGAACCCGTGTCTCCTGCATTGGTAGGCGTATTCTTAACCACTGCACCACCAGGGAAGTCCCCCTCATTCGGATTTAGATCAAGATAAATAATTCCGTAGGTGTTCTTTTGCCAAAATGGCAGAGTAGGGAGACCCTGAGCTCACCTCCTCTCACAGGCACACCAAAATTTCAACGATTTACAGAACTACTATCGATGAAAAAGACTGAAACCTACCAGAAAAGTTCTACAAGTAAAGATGTACAGAAGGAACCACAACAAGATGGGTAGGAGGGACAGAGTCATAGTATATCAAGACCCATATGCCTGGGTGGGTGACCCACACACAGGAAAATAATTACAATTGCAGAGGTTCTCCACAAGGAAAGAGGGTTCTGAGCCCTACATCGGGCTCTGCAGCCCAAGAGTCCTGCACTGGGAAGAAAAGCCCTCAGAACATTTGGGTTTGAAGGCCAGCAGGTCTCACTTCCAGAAGACCCAGAGGGTTGTGGGAAATAGACTCCACTCTTAAAGGGCACACACAAAATCTAACACGCTCTGGGACCCCCCCACCTCACCAGCAGAAAGGCTGCTTTAAGACCCCTTGAGCCCACAGCTGCCCTTGGTCACAGCCCTGCACACCAGAGGGCCAAGGACCTGCCCCCACACACCTGCACACATGTACTAGAGCCAGAACCCCATAGCCCCACAGCCAGAGACCCCAGGACCCAGCTGCAGCCATCAGTGGACAGGCACCAGCCCCAGAATTCCCTGGACCTAGGCCCCACCCATCAGCAAGCCTGCTCGAGCCTCAGGAGCAGCCTCACCCACCAGCAGTGGACAACTGCAGCCCCTAGCTTGACTTGGCAAGACCCAGCCTACCCACCAGCAGGCCAACAAGGTTCAGGACACCTTGGACCCCTCAGCCAGCTGTGTCAGGAACCAGTCCCACTCAGCAGTGGTCCTACACCAGCTTTGGGACCCCTGGGCCCTGCAGTCAGACTCCAGGACCCAGCCCTTCCTGCCAGTGAGTCGACACTAGCCCTAGCTTCACACAACAATGGGTAGCCACCAGCCACAGGATCTCCTGGACCCCAGCTTCACCCCAGGGCTCTGCAGCCAGCCACCTCGTGACCCAGCCCCACCAACCAGTGGTGGGCAGCCTCCAAAAAAGGCAGGACCTGGAAACCAACTGAACTGGAAGCCAGTCATGCCTTACAGACCACCCACAGTAGCAGCCCACCACAACAGAAGGACCCATGAAGCCCACATAGAGGTTGAGCATAGACCTCTGGTGACCAGAGGGAAGTGTACTGCTGGGAGCATTGAATGTCTCCTACAAAAGGCCACTTCTCCAAGGTCGGGAAGCATAACCAACCTACCAGATATATAGAAATAAAAACAGCAAGTTAGGCAAAATGAGGTGGCAGAAGAATGGAGGAACATGTCAAAACCCCACAGGAAGAACTAAGTGAAGTGGAGATAGGCAGTCTACCCTAGAAAGAGCTCAAGGTAATGATCGTAAAGATGATCAAAGAACTCAGGAGAAAAATGGATGAACAGAGCAGGAAGTTAGAAGTTTTGAACAAAGAGTTAGAAAATATAAAGAAATCAACCAAACAGAGGTGAAGAATACAGTAACTGAAATGAAAGATACACAAGAAGGAATCAACAGCAGACTATATAATACAGAGGAATGGATCAGCAAGCTGGAAGACAGAGTAGTGGAAATCACTGAAACTGAACAGAAAAAAGAAAAAAGAATGAAAATAAATGAGGAAAATTTAAGAGACCTCTGGACAACATCAAAAATACTAACATTACATTATATGGGTCCCAGAAGGAGAAGAGAGAGAAAGGGGCAGGTAACATACATGAAGACATAACAGCTGAAAACTTCCCTAACCTGGAAAAGGAAACAGACATCCCAGTCCAGGAAGTATAAAGAGTCCCAAACAAGATCAACACAAAGAGGACCAGACCAAGACACAATGTAATTAAAATGGCAAATATTAAAGATGTAGAGACAATAAAAAAGCAGCAAGAGAAAAGCAACAAGTTACATACAAGGAAACTTACATAAGGCTATTAGCTGACATTTCAGCAGAAACTGTAGGCCAGAAGGCACTATATATTTATATAAAGTGAGGAAAGGAAAAAACCCTACAACCAAGAATACTGTCTACTCGGCAAGGCTCTCACTCAGATTTGATGGAGAGATCAAAAGTTTTACAGACAAGCAAAAGCTAAAAGTGTTCAGCACCATCAAACTAGCTTCACAAGAAATGTTCAAGGGACTTCTCTAAGCAAAAAAGAAAATGCTGCTACTAGAAACATGAAAATTACAAAAGGAAAAAGCTCACTGGTAAAGGCAAATACACAGTAAAGGTAGTTTATCAACCATGTACAAAGTTAGTAGGAAGGCTAAAAGACAAAATTATTAAAATCATCTATATTCACAATAAGCAGTTAAGGGATACACAAAACAAATAGATGTAAAATATGATGTCAAAAACAGAAATCATGAGGGGGGAAGAGTAAAAAATACAGCATTGTTAGAATGCAATTAGAATTAAGAGATCAGCAACTTAAAATAATTTATATATTTATATTGTTATATACAAATGTCATGGTAACCCCAAACCAAAAATCTGTAATACACACACAAAAAAGAGAAAGGAATCCAAGCAACACTAAAGATAGGAATCAAATCACAAGGGAAGAGAACCAAAGAAGAAAGGAACAGAAAAGAACTACAAAACAACCCTAAAACAATTAACAAAATGGCAATAAGTAGATACATATCAATAATTACTTTAAGTGTAAATTGACTAAATGCTCCAATCAAAAGACACAGAGTGGCTGAAGGGATACAAAAAAAACAGACCTGTATATACGCTGTCTACAAGATATTCACTTCAGATCTAAAGACACACACAGATTGAAAGTGAGAGGATGAAAAAGGGTGTTCCATGCAAACGGAAATCAAAAGAAAGCCAGGGTAGCAATACTTACATTAGACAAAATAGACTTTAAAACAAAGACTGTTACAAGAGACAAATAAGGACATTACATAATGATCAAGGGATCAATCCAAGAAGATATAACAATTGTACATATATATACATCCAACATAAATCACTTAAACACATAAAGCAAATATTAATAGAAATAAAGGGAGAAATTGACATTAACTCAGTAATAGTAGGGAATTTGAACACCCCACTTACATCAATGGACAGATCTTCCAAGCAGAAAATCAATAAGGAAACACTGGCCTTAAATGACACATTAGATACGATAGACTTAATATATATAGAATACTGCATCCAAAAGCAGCTGAGTACACATTCTTTTCAAGTGTAAATGGAACATTCTTCAGGATAGATCACATGCCAGGCCACAAAACAAGTCTTTCTAAATTTCAATTTAAGAAAATTGAAAACATATCAAGCATCTTTTCTAACCACAATACGATAAGACTAGAAATCAACTACATGGAAAAAAACTTCAAAAAACAAAAGCATGTGGAGACTAAACAGTATGTTACTAAACAACCAGTGGATCACTAAACAACTCAAGGAAGAAAATACACCTGGAGACAAATGAAAACAAAACGGCAAGAATCCAAATGCTATGGGGTGCAGCAAAACAGCTGTAAGAGGTAAGTTTGTAGCAATACAAGCTTACCTCAGGAAACAAGAAAAATCTCAAATAAACAACTTAACCTTAGACCTAAAGGGAACATACCTCAACATAATAAGGGCCATATATGATCAGCCCACAGATAATATCATGCTCAACAATGAAAAGTTGAAAGCATTTCCTCTAAGATCAGGAACAAGAGACAGATGGCCACTCTCGCCACTTTTATCCAACATAGTATTGGAAGTCTTAGCTACTGCAATCAGAAAAGAAAAAGAAATAAAAGGAATCCAAATTGGAAAGGAAGAAGTAAAACTGTCACTGTTTACAGATGACATGATACTATACATAGAAAATCCTAAAGATGTCACCAGAAAACTACTAGAGCTCATCAATGAATTTGGTAAACTTGCTGGATATAAAATTAATACTGTTGTATTTCTATACACTAACAACAACTATCAGAAAGAGAAATTAAGGAAACAATCCCATTTACAATTGCATCAAAAAGAATAAATTACCTAGGAAGAAATCTACCTAAGGAGGTAAAAGATGTGTACTTGGAAAACTATAAGACACTGATAAGAGAAATTAAAGCTAACACAATCAAATAGACAGATATATCGTGTTCATGGATTGGAAAATTAATATTATTAAAACGATCATACTATCCAAGGCAATCTACAGATTTAATGCACTCTCTATCAAGTTACCAATGGCATTTTTCACAGTACTAAAACAAATAATTCCGAAATGTGTGTGGAAATACAAAAGACCCTGAAGAGACAAAATAGTCTTACAAAAGAAGAACACAGCTGGACATATTACTCTCCCTAATTTCAAACTACAATACAAAGCTACAGTAATCAAAACAGTATGGTACAGGCAAAAGAACAGACACATAGATCAATGGAACAGAATAGACAGCCCAGAAGTAAACCTACACATTTATGGTCAATTAATCTATGACAAAGGATGGAAGACTATACAGTGGAGAAAAGATAGTCTCTTCAGTATGTAGTGCTGGGAAAACTGGACAGCTACATGTCAAAGAGTGAAATTAGAACATTTTTTCATATAAAAAATAAACTCAAAATGGATTAAATACTTAAATGTAAGATCAGAAACCATAAAACTCCTCAAGGAAAATATAGGTGAAACACTCTTTGACACTAACTGTAGCAATATTTTTTGGATCTGTCTCCTGGTAAAGTAAATAAAAGCAAAAATAAACAAATGAGACCTAATTTAACTTAAATGTTTTTGCACAGCAAAGAAAACCATCAACAAAATTAAACGACAACCTACTGAATGGGAGCAAATATTTGTAAATGATATCACTGATAGGAGTAAGTATCTAAAATATATTTATGTGATACAATTCAATATCAAAAACAAACTGCCCTTGGGAGGGAGACGCAGGAGGGAGGGGATGTGGGAACAGATGTATATGTATGACTGATTCACTTTGTTGTAAAGCAGAGACTAATAAAAAACAAACAAACAAAAAAAAAACTGCCCAATTAAAAAATGGGCAGAAGGCCTCAATAGACATTTTTCCAAAGAGGACAAACCAATGACCAACAGGCATATGAAAAGATGCTCACCATTGCTAATCATCAGAGAAATGCACATCAAAATCACAATGAGATATCACCTCACACCTGTCAGAATGCCTAACATCAAAAAGAACACAAATAACAAATGATGGCAAGGATGTGGAGAAAAAGGGAACCCTTGTGCACCATTGGTAGGAATGTAAATTGGTGTCGTCACTATGGAAAACATTATGGAGGTTCCTCAAAAAACTAAAAGATAGAACTACTATGTGATCCATCAATTCCACTCCTGGGTATATATCCTAAGAAAATGAAAACACTAATTCAAAAAGATACATGTATCCCAATGTTCATAGCAGCATTATTTACAATAGCCAAGATATGGACACAACCTAAGTGTCCTTTAACAGATAAATGGATAAAGAAGATGCAGTATTAAAAAATATATATATATACACACATATATATATATATAGGAATACTACTCAGCCATAAGAAGAATGAAATTTTGCAACAACATGGATGGACCTGGAGGGTGTTATGCTTAGTGAAAAAAGCAGACAGAGAAAGACAAATACTGTATGATATCACTTATATGCAGAATCTAAAAAATAAAACAAACTAGTGAATATAACAAAAAAGAGAGAGACTCACAAATGCAAAGAATAAATCAGTGGTTACCAGTGGGGAGAGAGGGAGGGAGGGAGTGGCAAGATAGGGGTAGTGGATTAAAAGGTACAAACTATTAGGTATAAAATAAATAAGCTGCAAGGATATATTATACAGCACAGAGAATATAGCCAATATTTTATAATAACTATAAATGGAGTATAATCTATAAAAAAGTTGAATCGCTATATTGTATAACTGAAACTAATATAATATTGTATACCTGAAACTAATATAATATTGTAAATGAACTGTGTCTCAATTTCTTTAAATGATAAACACTACTATAGGGAAGAACTGTATTACCTATACCCATGCCTGCTTTGCTATACTGCCTCACTTACATAGAAAAGAGCAAAATTGGAAGTATTTTGGTTGTTCGTGTGTTGCAGGAGGATGAAACAGTCCAGAGTCTATCGTCCCCTTGTCCCCTGTGCAGAACTCCAAGACTGAAGAATCTGAGAAGTAATCTGTATTATACTAAACAGAGGCTTTAGAGACCAGGATTCAAACCCTACATCCATAACTTTCTGAGTGACCCAAACAAGCCACTTAATTTCTCTCAGTCTAATTTTACTCACATGTAAAATCAATATAAAAATATTTTCCTCACTGGGTTGTCAAAAGGATCAGATAAAATAATGTAGGTAGTTTTAGTACATGGTTTCTTTTATAGACAATAAAGTGTCTCACAAAAGTATTTATTATATTACTTACTGACAGGAAATAGATAGTATTTTGAAGAACAGTCTTAAAATTAAGAAAATTTAATAAACACTAGTATAATTTTGAAGGAATTTTAGGAGGTCATGAACATTCCACCAAAGCAGGAATACCCCTCTACATCTCTGTTTAAATTTTCCATTGATTTTATTTTATTAATTTATCCACTCATTTATTCATTTAATAAATATTTATTGAACAACCACTATATTTGATCCAACTGCATCAATGTTGGGTAGCCATTAATTGTTCCTAAGTTCTTTTGTATATTGAGAACAATTTCCCTATTACCTTAACCCCCTAAAACAACACAAAAATCTTATCCACTTCTATTCAACAAAACTCCAAACATCTAACGTGTATGATGTCAAACTTCCCTAGGTCTTGAATCACTATTCACATTAAATGTCCAAGTCTCCTTACTAGTCTACCCACTTTTGATAAATACTAATTTCACAACAGACCCCTTAAAATATGGTAACCCAATCAGAACACAATACTTCCAGATATAACCAGACCAAGGCAAAGGTCTAATCATTTTATGCTATCTTTCATTTAAGTCTTAATAATACATTTATTTAACAATACTTGTAATAATATTAACCTCTTTTGAACATTGCTTTGAGATTACTGCTATTAAACTTATGCCATTTACAGCACTCTATCCTCAATTAATGCTGCTGTAAAAAAGAAGTTACCTATGGAAATATGATGGGGGGTTAGGGATGGGATTTTCTCTTAAAGAATATTAGACAAGACTCAGATACAGGCCCACTGAAAATCCATGATTCATTGTTTGTCCACCTTCAGCAATATTCCAACTCCTACCAAGAGTTTTGGAAATACTGCTTTATTTAACTTAGATAATAGGACTTTTATTTGAAAGCACTAGTATTTTTTAAAGTAAAATCTAAAAAGTAGGTTATTAATGTATTGTTTCTTAATATGTAGTAATATTAAAGTCACCGGGTTGAAGATTCCTTTTTCAGTATAGCTCATCCATTCTATTGCCCACACTTTAATTCTCCTTCTAGCACCTAACCCACCACAAAGAATTTTCCAATGACAGAGGCTGTTTCCACTCTTTCTCAGCTTCATCACACTCTTGAATCCAAAAGAAGACATAAAGTTAAGAATGACATAGAAACATAAGTTAGATAATAATATAAATATTGACTATTTAGAAAATAATGACTATGAGAATTCTAAAAATTTAAATTTATGGGATGCATAAAGCTAGTTCTACAAACACATTCATGGCTAAAAGTGCTTTTATTAATTAATTAAAAAATGTTGAAAATAAAGTAGTCAACTTAGAAAATTAGGAGGTATCAGAAAACAGACAAAAGAAAAAGTATAAGAAAAACAAAGAAGAGAGAGATAACAAAGGTAAAAGCAAGATTAAGTAGTTGGCATGCTGATAAACAGCAGAACTGACAAGTAAACCTAAAAGCTGGATCCTTACTGGGGAGTAAGGGGGGAATGATAAATAGAAAAACCACTAGCAAAATTTGAGGAACAAAAGGGAGAGAACACAAATATGCAAAATTTAAATAGAATATATAACAGCAAATAAATGGAAAACTTAAAATAAGCGATATTGTATTTTAAAACAATACTAATGTTTTTGAAAATCTCAGTGAAATATACAATTTTCCAGGAAATTTTTTCCTGGCAAAACTGACTTAAAGAGAAAAAGAAACTTAAAAAAAAATTATCTCCATAGAAAACTCTAAGCCTAGATGATTTATGAATATATTCTTTCAGAATTTTAAGAAATAAGTGATTCCCACTTATTTTTTTCACCTGATGAACTCAAATGTTTATTTTTATTGATTATACTAAGATGAAATCGTTGTCCTCTTTTTAAATTTAAGTATAGTTGATTTACATTGTTTGATTAATTTCTGATATACAGCAAAGTGATTCAGTTATCTGGCAACAAATATCTGTCAATAATTACCTTAAATGTCAATGGACCAAATGCTCCAATCAAAAGACACAGAGTGGCAGATCGGATAAAAAAAAAAAAGAGCCTACAATATGTTGCCTTCAAGAGACCCAATTCAGGCAAAGGACACAAAAAGAATATAAAAAAAGATTCCCACTTATTAATAAGATGTTGTCTATTCAATAGTTTTACATAGCCTTCCTCCACAAAAGAGGAGGAAAAGCTTTCCAATTCCACGAACTCTGGCACTAAAATTTAACAAAGATAGTACAAATAAAGAAAAACACAAACTAATCTCATTTACAAATATAGATGCAAAAATAACTGTAATGTAAGCAAATAAAATTATGCAGTACATTAAAACAAGACTACACCATGACTAATTAGGGTTTATTTCATCAGTAAATTTGAAAAACAAAAACCAATAAGATATACCATAAACTAAAATGCAGTTTCTCATAGAAACTCCTAATAAAGTGGACTAGCATGATTTTTAATGATAAAAATCATTAAATCAACAGTCAATATAATACTTATGGTGAAATATTAAAAACAATTCCATAAATTAAAAACTAAATAAAATACCTGCTATCACCTGTATTATTTAATATTATTCTTGATATTCTAGGCAGTGTATTAAAAGAAGGGGTGAAAAAAAAGGAACAAATAACTGCTAAAAAAGAGGAGAAAACGTATCAGCTGAAATATGACTAGAGCTAATAAGTCTGACAAAAAGGGAAGTTATAAAATGAATCAGCAAAATTTACTAACACCCCCAAATATAATAACAAAAATAGAGTAGTATGAAAAATATCTCATTCATAAGAGCAAGTAAAAATATTAAATATTATAAAGGAAACATCAAAGGAAATGTGCAGAATCTGTATATAAAAAACAAAACATTGTTGAGGGACATAAAAGAATTGAGTAAGTTATTTGGAATGGAAAGATTCAATGCTAAAAAGATTTGTTATCCCATAGTTTTATAATCTTTTTTTAAAAATCACTTTGCAATTTTAATTAACAACATATAAATCTAAGATAAACTTTAGAGAAGTATACAAACACCTTAAAGAATAATTATGAATGAGGTCTTGCAATACTTTTCAAAGATTCTATAAAGCTACAGTGATTAACATAGCCTAGCACTGTAAAAGTTTAGGTAGAAAGATAAATGGAATAGAGTCAAAAACTGAGAAATGGCTCCAAATATGTAATCAGTATGTAATAAAAGATGTTATTTCAAGTCAGATGGGATAAGATGGGTTACTTAATAAATGATACAGAGATATTTGGTTAACTTGAGAAAAAAATTAAGTTATATCTCTGGTCGAAATTATACTCAAAATATATTCAAGATGAATCAAAGACTTAAGTGTATAAAAATATAGTCAAAGAACTGGAAGAAAATATAGTAGAATATTATATAAGTTTAGACTGGAAGAAGCCTTTCTAAACAAACCCCAAACAGAAAAAAAAAAAAGAGCATTAAAAAAGGGAGGCAAAGATTTAATAACAAAACCATAAAGTAAAGAAAATGACAAAATATACATATATGACAAATAAAGGCTAATACCATTAAAATATAAATTAAGAGCCTTAAAAACCATAAAAACTAGACAAATCCTTTAAAGGAAAAATGGGCAAACAACATAAACAGACAATTCACAAAGGAAGAGACATTTAATACAAATAAATGCATGTAAAACTCTTCATTCTCAATAAAAATCAAAAGAATTCAAATTAAATCAGCAATAATATCTTATATTCCCTTATCAAACTGGCAAGAAATGTTTAAAAAAATAATACTTGCTACTGAGGGCAAGGGAATACTTTCAGATACTGCTGGTGAGAGCACAGAACACTATATCTGAAAGGCAATGTGAATCAAAAGCCTTTTTTAAAAAGAACACCTTCTTTGACCCAGTAATTTCACTTTTTAGAAATATATCGTAAGAAAATAACCACTAATTGACACGGAAAAGTATTAGAAAGTTACCCATGTTCAAGGTTTTCTTTATAATGACAAACAATAAAAACAACTTAAATATTGAATAAAAGACTCAGTTAAATTATAAGAACCTCATTTTATGCAGTATTTTCTGCAAATAAGAATAATAGTTTAGAAGATGACCTAATCAGGGAAATTCACAATATATCATTAAGTGGGAAAAATAGATTACAAATGAATAGTAAAAGGATGATTCCAATTTTAAGGGAAAAAAATTTTTATGCATAAATTAAAATGGAAAGGATATATACTATAATACAGGTAGAATGAAAGGGCAATTATATTTTCCTTTGGGTGTGTTTATATACTTTTTACAATAAATGCATATGAATTTTGTAATGAGGGAAAAATAATGAGATATATAAATACACATGCTTGAGATATACTGAACCCTGATAACTCACTGTAGTATGTTTTTCTTTTCTTTTCTTTTAATTTATTTTTTGGCCGCACTGCACGGCATGCAGCGTCTTAGTTCCCTGACCAGGGATTGTACCGGTGCCCCCTGCAGTGGAAATGAGGAGCCCTAACCACTGGACCACCAGGGAATTCCCCTAGTATGTTTTTCTTGGAGATAGTATTTAGATCACCCTAAAATTTCAGAATAATTATAACTAATTTTGGTGGCTAATAACTGATCTGATCTCACCTACAATAAAAATGTATGTTGAGTTTCAGCAGTGGCTGAATCAAACTATTTGAACACTACTTTAACTAATTTTTTTTCAATTTTTTATATTATTGGTATATTTTTTGTATAATGTTTATGATGACAAAATATTAAGATATAAAAAGAGACATTTACGTAGAGTAAATCAAAATGAAAAATTTAGTAAGAATCTTATCTTCTATGCCCATAAAACTGAGGGTAGCACACAAATGAAAGTTTACACTTCACATACAGAATCCAGAAAAGAAAAAGTTAAAGAATTTGAAAAGCCTAATTCTGCATGTTTCACTTTTGAGATTTATATATTTTGATTATATAAAACTAGTACAGTTTTTGCATTTTTAGAATCAAAAATAAAGATAGAAAGTGGGAGGGGGAAAGATAACCCAAAGCATAAAAACTCGATGCTGAATCATAACATAATAAAATGTTAGCTTCCACATTACTGAGAGAAAGCAAGACCCCCATCATTCACGCTGGCAAAAGCTTGCCTTTGCATAAACCATTTCTGTTCTCACTGTCATAAAACCAATGACTTTGGAAAGGGAAGAAAACACAGAATGACGTGCAAAGTAGCACACACCATGTTATTGCAGCTGGATAAAGAATATGTCACTAATGACTTTCTTTCTACCCGTCAGTTTTAAGTTGAGTTTCTTTTTTTTTTCCAAAATAGCAAATGGCCTTTATGAGTACAAAACAGAAGCAGTGAAATTCAAAATAATATCCAATTTCCACTTGATTTTGATACTGCATTAGTTAATAGAATGAGTTATTAATTATTTCTTGGAAAAGATATGACTCCCTTTTCTCTTCATTTGAGTTGAACATAACATGCCTGAACACTAAGCAGTTTTCTGTAATAAATTCAAAATAAAATTTTCATCAGATAGTTATCGCGAAATGTTCATCTTAAATGAGGAATTATCCATGGGAATATTCACCTGAAGTCATTTGATAAATTCAGAAAACTAATGTAATTAAGTTCCCAAATTGTCAGGTCAGGTCAGAGTGATGACTGTCTGTAAGGGACAACTGAAAAAATTAATTAATGACAATGGATTCTATTAATGGATGGATTCTATTCAATGGATTCTATGATACCAAAAGCTAGTGATACAGCACTTCATCTCCACAAAGGAATCAACAAGAGAGAACTGGGCAAAAAGTATAGCTTATTAACTGATAGGGCAGCTTAATTCTGTAATGGATTGGGACTGCCCACTTCTTAACATGTTTCAAAATAATAACGTCAATCACTTATCTTTAAAAATAAAGATGCTCATTCTCATCCGGGTTGGAGATCATGAAATGTTAAGTCCGGTGAAATCTGATTGAGATTAATCAACCTACAATCCTATGGGCGGTTAATAACAACCACAACTTTCCCTCATGAGGACTTTCTTAAGTGCCAGGCAGTTTTAAAAGCTTTACATATACTAATTCTCTTAATGAGCCTATGAAGTAGGTATTTTTATTATCCTCAGTTTAGATGCAAGGAATTCAAAACATAGAAAGCTTCAGTGACTTGCCCCAGATCACTCATCTAGTAAGTGACAGAGCCAGGATTTGAAAAGGAAACAGGCCTCAGAATCCAGCCATAAACCATAAACAGCACATTCTATAAACTCCTTTTTTACAGTTACTACAGCTGACCCTTTTTGATCAGAAGAAATTCAAATCAGTGATTTGGATTCATCAATTAAGCTATTATTATGATTTCAAAAGGAAGGATTTAAATTATCTTTAACTTAATTTGTTCATCTTTGACATAACCTTTTTTCTTTTTCATACTTTTTGCTCAGTAAACTAATGAAGCAGTTTATCCTATAAGTTATATGTTTATAGACTAAAAAAAGGGCAAAACTTTCATTCTATAAACATTACAAAAGAATAAAGTTCAGGAACACACTATACATTTACCCTCTCAAATATAAACAAATATTAGAGGTAAGAATTTAATGTTAGGGCACAGAAGATAAGCAAATGTGTTGTGGAACAAAATAATATTTCTACATTGATACGTTTGATATTTTGTATATTGTACCTTTAATTTCTCCAAGAAGTTCACTGGTATTTAATCTTTCCATTTTTTCCTTCCAATCTTTTGAAAGTAGTTTTTCCATGCAGGAGGAATCTATTAAAATAAAAAAGTAAGTATTAAAACTATTACACATGTATTTGATAAGTATTAAAATATTACAAATACAGAAGGCTGTGGAGTTTATGGAGAAATTCTGTTATTCAAAAATGACTAAAGCTATTTTTTGTTGTTGCTGTTTTAACCCTAGGATACAGACAATTATATTCTGTTATCTACTATAAAATTCCATAACTAAATTTTTTTTTGCTGGAAGATTATTTAAACTATTCCCACGAAAAAATAAAGATAATGCTCAATAATCTTATCTTGGTATTATAACTATAGTTAATTAATATTCAGCCAGCATTTATCACTTCTTAGACCAATTGGACAGAACAAGGGGCTTTTTCGTACAAGCTTAAGTTTAGATATTATTCCTTTCAAACCAGGTGATGTTTTTTAAGTCCAAGCAAAATTCATGTGCTATTCAAGGAAGAATGATAAATCTTCAAAGGAGAAGAGACCAATCGACCTGTAACTACTTAGTCCTTAAAAAAGAAATAAACATATGGCAACTTTTGTAAAATACCCATTTAGAGTAAAATGCAAAGAAAATAAAGTCATGATGTCCTCTGTCCCCCAGTAATGAAAACAGTTAAAACTTTTCTGTTATATAAAAAGAGATGCATGATCTTTTCACGAAAATCCTTATTTAAACGCTGCTTGACCTATTGCATTTCTAAATAGCATTTCTAAATAGCATACTAGATTACACTTGTTTCTATTAAGATTCATAAAGTTTACAGAAGTTTAAATTTTAGAATGTTCTAATAATTAGCAAATTTTTATCAATGAGTTATTTTTTTCTCTCTGTTCAGATGGATTGCAACTGGAGCTACTGCTTACAACTATTTACGTGTATATTTTAAGCCTCAAATCTTAACAAACAGGCCATGTTTCCAAAAGGGAAAGCAGATTTAAATACTCAATCCTCAGTGCAAAGAATACTCCCATTAAACTTTAACATTCCAAGTGTCAAAATTCTGATAACTCCTTTTTAAAATTATATTTAAAATAATTACTTCAATTCCAAATGCCTTTTCTCTCCCATATCAGTACCTATCTCTTTAGCATTTTCCCTTTCATTTTTTCTCCAACTTCTAAATCCTCCTTGAATTTTTCAGAATGACAGTAAGGTCAAGATGGATCTGAAGGGTTTTAGAAACTAGATAAGCTTTAAAAAGAAGACAGTGAGCCCCGGGTAAGAGATGAGAGGACCACTGCATGGTTAGAAAGTATTGGTGAAAACAATTAACGTTTGTTCGTGACATGATCAATCAATCAAGGAATGGACAGAATCCAGATCAGTATGTTGGGAAATGGCTGATGAAGAACAACCGTACTAGCTCTCTATCACAGAAGCTAAAGTTCTTTCTAAATAGAAGTCAGCTTGATTCTATTAAGTGAAAGCTCCCTGCTCCTTCCCTTACTTCGTCCCTTCTTTCCTTTCCTCCTTCTTTCCTTCCAGTCTTTCCTATTAATTATTTTCTTAGGCTTCAACAAGTGACCTACCACTGTGATTAAAAACTGGATTCTGAGTGACCTGCCAATAGGGCCTATATGTGTATGCGTATGTTCAGTTTGTATTTAATTTTCAAAATGTTCTCTTGTTACTTTTATTTTAAATTCAGAAACAAGGTGTATACTTCGTTCCAAACATATTTTGTTTTTATGCTGAAGTCATAGAAAAGATAATACTAGATTTGAGAGTTAAGAAGCAAAATCTTCAAAGCAATGCCTATCAGAGATTACTTTTTCTCAAATCAGGTTTAAATTTCTGCACATAACATTAGACCATGTAAAAGAATAATCAACAAAATGTCCTCAACTTCCTATCTTACTCAGTTTTGTTACTTTTTTTTAACCTTTTCATACATGTTATTTAACATTGTACTAAACTGATAATCACTGATATGAACACTAAAGCATAACTTGTTTGGTTAAAATTTGAGTTGAGTGCACATATTATAATGGTCAAGACAAAATCCCAATTGACTAGTAATGATCCAAAATTCACAGCAAGTTCATAAACTAGGATTAGATACACACTAAATGTAAAACAGGCTAAAATATGTCTCTCATTTCTATTAATAGACCTGAAATCTTTCAGAGCTCCAGAAGAAGAATGCTGAAACTTCATGGGAGAAAAACAGAACTATATGGACAACAAGAATATACACTTCAAACATTTATCAAATAAGTTTGAAGACACAGCTTTACATAAAAGCTAATCATTAATAAAATGGTTAATAAATTCAAAACATTTCACATTCCTATTAGAAAATTAATTCTCACCATAATGCTGAGTAGTTAATCTAGCTATATGAGTTACCATTTCAGTAGAAGACACTGAGGGGAAAAACATAAAGCAGGCTTTGCAAGTCTATATTTATAGCCCATGAAAATAGTTAGTAACAATCACTGATTGCCTTTATCTACAGGACAATAAAAGTCACTACATACAACTTTATCAGCATTTAATCTCAATTCTGGGAGATTCCAGGAATATTCAAAACTGTGAGAAGGTCTCTTGAAAAACTGAGCTTTTTCACCTAATTATCTGTCTGCCAGACCTCTAAGGGCATACATACCACAATTAGTACTAAGCACATCCCACACTGTAATGTAAAACAAGTAAGGTGAGGGAAAAAGACCAGAAGATGCAGTACCAGAAGATGTACTAAATGCTACATATGCAGAGGATGCTACTGCCTCTACCAAGACGTTTCTGACTTGAAATGAGGAAATATATGCTAGATAAAGTTAAAAATAAAATTTATACTTTCAAATTTCCCACTCAAAACAATATCCAGGTAAGGGTAAAAATTAATGGTATTCATCCTCCTGTGCCACATACGTCAACTACATTAACAGGACACTAGCTTTACAGAGGCAATTCATCATATCAGACTTTGCCCCTTTCTGATCATGCACAAATGCAAAAATCAAAGAGGTCAAGATAAGTAAAGAAGTCCAGTTTGCCTTATGTCCACGCAAAGAGTAAGCCCATGTTTCAATTCAGTACTTATGCGGGATTCCAAATGGAAAAAAAAAGAACGAACATCACCCGGATATTCTTGGATAACTCTACACAGATAAATATGTTTTACATGATTGACTTGAAACATCTAATATAGTTATGGTAGTGCCACAGTCCTCAAAACAATGAAAAAATATACAGTATATTTTATTATCTGAGTTTGACTACTCAAATTTTAGTATTTTGACTGAGTTGTTTTCAGCTAAACAGGAGAGAAACTACATACCTTTTGGAAATTATAGTACCACAATATTATAGTATGTGTCACAGTAATATGTACATATTAAAAAATGAATGTAAGCCATAACACTTCAGTATAAAAGTGGAAAATGCCAAAATTAATTCCTCTTACTTTGAAAGAATTAGTGTCCATAAACCAATACATATTCAATGAAATATGAGTTTATTATATTTATCTTGTCTGATTTTTATAAATAGTGTGAAAAAACAGGACTGTCAAAAATCGAGTTGCACTTCAATTTTTGCTTATTTTTAATCAAGGATGTAAAGGGTTCTGATATGTTATAAATTAATTTCTCAGTTGCATAGTTTTTGTTTTTCCTTTTCCTTTGCAAATTTAAGTTTTTCTATTTCAATAACCTTTTTCTAAGGAAAAAAGGAAAGATATCATAATGGATTGCAAAGCAATGTTTCTGCTTCCTAAATACCTAGGTTTCAGGCCAGGTAAGTCAGGAATGCTTTATCGTGCTAATAATTAATTTTACAGTACAAGGGAAATTTGAAGTGAGAGTATGTGAGATATTTATTTCCTAATCTATATGACGATATTTTAGGAACAATTTAAAATTATTCCTAGTTAAACAAAGCTGCAGCAGTGTTAACTACTATTCTGAGCAAAATAAAGGGTCAAAGAGAGTAAATAAAGAAATCATCATTAAAATTAAATCATGGGGGAATGGGAAAGGATAATGGGAAAAATTTTTTATCGTACTTTAAAACAATTTACCTGTGAGTAAACACTTATCATTATTCACTTTACCTCAAAGTGATAAAGTTAGAAATGCTGAAACATTAGAAACATGACATAGAAAATAACTTTAAAATACCTCAGTGAGAAACAACAATGACTGCTCCCCCTGTATACACATCCTACTGCTTTATTAACTCTTTTAAGAAAATATTAAAACAATCCCTTTTATTTTTACCACAGGAATCATAAATTTCAAAAGCAATAACTTTTTTATGTACCCAAACAATGATAACTTATTAAAAGTATCCTTGACCTTGGTTTACAACTAATTCTGACAATATATATTTATATCCCTGCTGATCATCAATCTCACATT
Source organism: Hyperoodon ampullatus (assembly GCF_949752795.1). Taxonomy (NCBI): domain Eukaryota; kingdom Metazoa; phylum Chordata; class Mammalia; order Artiodactyla; family Ziphiidae; genus Hyperoodon; species Hyperoodon ampullatus. The sequence goes on from NC_136920.1 coordinate 71,292,725, forward strand.
TTTCATTAGGAAACAGAGATGCACATGCCAGTTACTGTACATTTTTCCACAGTGACGAGTGCTCCACAATACAGTGGGATAAAATTGGAGCTTGGAGAGCTTGAAGAGCACTCTTAAATTTTAATTAAAACCCTCCAAGCTCACTAAAAATAATTAGACATAAAAATGTGCCAGTTTTATTTTGAAGTCACTATAACGTACAAAGCACACTCCCTGACGACTGCTCATGCTCTCATTCTCTCTCTCTCTCCCTCTCTCCAATGAAACAACTGATTTTCCAAATACGAACAAGGCGGTATAAATAGAGGCTGTTTTCAATCCTGCTCTTCATGCTGGGAAGCTGACAGAAAAGACAGTAGAGTGGGTTTTTCAGACCGCACCAAATGAACCTAGAATAACTTGCCTAACCAAGAGTTCGAATCACTGACAAACTCTAGATAAAATTCAGTCTTCAAGGAACACCACGGGTTATATCACTGATCTTTTTTGATCCAAAAGCCAAACCTTTAACCTCTTAAATGTTTTTACTTTCTTAAAATATCTCATACAATGCTATATTCCATCCTATTTTTAGCCAAGCAGCAAGAGAAAGCATGCCTTTCCCATACAGCAGGGCAATGATATAAACATCAACACAGATGCTCTGCCAGGAAGAGCTGGACTTCTCAAGCACTTGATCATTAAGGAATGCACCAACTGTTTTGGATAATCTCGTGCCAGCTCCCCTTTTGCTCCACACTCCCCTCTGGGAGTGGCCAAACTTGTCCTGGTCTTAATTTTTCATTTTACTCCTCCATAGCCTCCCCCCATCCCCAAAAAGATGAGAAGTGGCATTTATGCCTAGCAATGAAAAAGCAGGCTCACTTCCCCAAACAGACCAAAACTTTCAAACAATTAACCCTCCCCTCTTCTTTCAGATAAATTACTAAGTATAAAATGCAATCTGTTTCCTTTGTTTATTCAATATGAACAATTTGTAAATGACTCAAGGATAAAATTCAGAAAATGTTGTGCTAAATTAGAACCATTATAAACATGCTAATGACTCAATGCTTCAGTAAAACATGCATGATCGGTGTGAAGAAATAAATTTAGTTCCTGTGAAATTCTGTTGTGCTGCTTTAAAACGATTTGGTCATTAAATCAGATATATTCCTTCCAGGAAAAATGTTAATTCCACAACCACTTTACTAGATAATATACTGTGAGTGTCTCTGTGTGTGTGTGTCAATGGGAGCTATTGAAAATGTCATTAGAACTGTTAGATGCAAGATTTTGACATGTTCATGAGGGAGAGAAAACCCCACATTTGAAAGCTGCAGGAAATACACATATAGACATCATCACACAGGGTGCAATATTCTCTCTTTGCACTGTCTGATCTACCAAAGTCTGAAAATTTTTTATAGGGACCCCTTAAAATTGGCACTTAACATATATTCATGGAAGTCACATTGTTCTATATGTGCAGGTAAGAGGTATCTCTTTTATCTGCTTTCCAAAGCTGCTTAGCACCTAAAACAATATCAGAAGGATCATTCAAAACCAAATTCCTCTCCCATATCTATCAAAGTACAACTGCTACCAATGCCAATATAGAAAAAGAGGGAAATATCCAGCAGGTAAATCAGAGACTCACAGCCTCCTGCTGTAGCTGAGACTTCAATGATCACTAAGACCAAAACCCCATTTCAGAAATGAGGAAACAGAGTCAAGATAAGGAAGTCACTTGCCTTGCTCAAGGCCAAACAGTTGGTGACAGAGCCCTGACTCGAGTTCACTGCTGGTTTTACTGAAATGACTATTTAAATTTCACATCAGTTTTAGTCTCTACAATGCAGCATTCAATAATAGAAAATGAATAATTACATCTATTATTAATTGCTTCAGATATGAAGTGAAGCACTCTAGTTCTTTAGAGAAGGGTGCTAAAAATTCGAGGTATTGCAGTGAAAGTAAATAGCGCTCAACAGCCAATTCTCCCATACATACTCCATTACTCTAGTCTTCTTGTTCCTCCATATTTCATTTTCTATAATGCCTTATCTTTTTTAAACTAAGAGCTTTCTTTTCCTGAAGTCATCCACTGAGGAATAGCTAAGATGCTGCTTAAAAATACTCTTGAACTCAAAAAGTAATTCCTTCCAAATTATATTTTATTTCATGTACAAGAAGTAAGTGTGCAGCCTGACACTATTTTCTGCTGCTCCATTGCCAAAGGCTAAGGTATTCAAACCATATGACATGGAACACTGCTCTTTGGGTTCTACAAATGTTTGACTTCATTTTTACTCTTTCAAATACATATTTAACTGCTTTTTAAAAACTTTATAGAACTGTGGAAACAATAATTTTTGTGTGCCCACTGTGTCCTATACTCCTTCTTTTGATTTCTTTGGGGAAATACTGCTGAATGCCACTATTGTCCTGATGGAGTTGTCAATCACAGGGCTTTGCCGTCTGCTTCCTACTGCTCCTCCCAGCCACACAGAGAAATTTGACCGAGTCAGAATTCTCTCCTGGAACTATCTGGAAAGGCTCTCTCTTATGTTCAAATTGAAAGCTATAAGCATGTGGGCCTGGGATCAATCATCATGGCCATTCTCCCTGGCACATGGAGAGAGTCTGTATGCAATAAGAATGAATGAAGCCAAAAATACTAAGAAAAGTAGAGAGGAGCAGATAGGAAAAGATAGAGGGGACAAAACAATCTTTACATCATGTTAGCATACTTACATCCCCAAAGAGCTAAAGCCAAATTCTTCTCCTGGGATTCTTGATAATGTAAGCCAATATATTCCTGTTTTTGCTTACACTATTTGAGTTGGGTTTCTGCCAGTTGTAACTTACCAAAAAAAACCTAAACAAGAAAACTGTAACAAAAACTGTCATACACATTCAAGTGTGTTATGTTCCAAAGTTTAACACACTGAAAATCACCAATGCATTAACTTGTACTACCAGAGTAAAAGATTCATTATGCAAACCTTGAAATAAGCCTCTTGCTATATTGAAAGATATGAAACAATGTTAAGGTAAAATACTATAGGACTGATATTTACAATGATTTAGCTATCTGAATTAGGATTTTCTGAACATGATGCAACCAAAAGAAAATACAGCAGAAATAAATTAGAAGCTTAAGGTCATTAAAAACAATAACAACAACTCCCATCTAAGATCAACAAGCCCCGATTTCAGTTTCGTGTTCTTCAAAACAGCTTCACTGTTCTGGTCAGTTGACTTTATATTTAAAATTATAAAATAAAATTAAAAAATAAGTTGTGGGCTTCCCTGGTGGCGCAGTGGTTGAGAGTCCGCCTGCCGATGCAGGGCACCAGGTTTGTGCCCCGGTCCGGGAAGCTCCCACATGCCGCGGAGCGGCTGGGCCCGTGAGCCGTGGCCGCTGAGCCTGAGCGTCCGGAGCCTGTGCTCCGCAACGGAGGAGGCCACAACAGTGAGAGGCCCGTGTACCGCAAAAAAAAAAAAAAAAAAAAAAAGTTTTTACTGATAAAATATCCTTTCTTATATGTTTTATTTATGTATTGGCAATCCATAAGATATCAATTTAAGATAAGGTTATACTCAAGTTGGTTTTAAGGGTCCTCCATAATCTGGCCCTAGTGATTCATTTCCTATTATTTTTGCTACCTGAAACTCTTCATTCTGTTCAAATGAATTCACCAAACATACCTACCTCTTCTGTACATGTCTTGTGTTTTTTCACTTCCACACCTTTGATCATGACATCCTCCTGATACTAATGTCTCCCCACTTCTTAATGCTTATGAAAAACCTTCCTATTCTATGCTGCCTGCATTAAATACCACCTCCTCAATTATGCCTTGATTTACCACTTGAAGCATAAATTCTCATCCTCTGAAAAGCAAAGTAGGACTTGCTGATTACATATTATCTCTCAGGCACTGTATTTTCTACATTTTTTTCATGTATCAACTCATTAACTCAATTTCATAACTCTTTCTTCTACGTCTACCACTGCTATTACTTGGCAATTTTACCACCATATGACTAGATATATGGTCAAGTTCATACTATATTACCTAACTAAATATTAAGTTCCTTGATGGTCAGGGGATGTTTCCATTCCTTTGTGTTCTTCCATATTACTTAAGCTCTGCACATAGTAAGTACTAAAACAAATTCTTTAATATACTAAAGAAGATCACTTTGTGTGTGTTAAGGAGTGACAGAACTACTTTTTTATTAACTATATTGATAAATAATTTAATATATATCATATAATAAATGCACCCATCTTAAATGTGTATTTGATCAATTTTGTCAAATTACACATTCATGTAGCTGCCACCACAAAGAAAATATAGAACATTTCCAAAAAGTTATTGTATGCTCCCTTTCAGTCACTTATCTATAATCCTAACCCAGGCAACCACCGATCTGACTTCTATTGCTATAGAATAATTTTGCCTACTCTTGAATCTTATAAAAATGAAAGTATACAGTATGTACTTTTTGGATATGAATCCTTCCAAATAGCATAAAATTTTCGAGATTCAATCATGTTGCAGCATGTATTAGTACTTTGGTCCTTTTTGTTAATGGGTAGATTTCCATTGTATAAATACACCACAAATTGTTTATCCATTCATCTATTTTTAGACACGTGGGTTTCTCCCACTTTTGGGCTATTATGAAAATCCATTCATAAGTCTTTTTATAAATATACATCTCTTTTTTCCCTCTAAAAATGGAATTTCTTCTAAACATGGGGTCGTTATAGGCCTGACTTTATAAGAAACTGCCAAAAAGTTTTCCAAAGGGGCTGCATCATTTTACACTTCCACCAACAATGCATAAGAGGGTCTAGTTGCTTTATACCCTCATTAACACTTCTTAGCATTACTACTTTAATTTTAGTCATTCTAGTGAGTGTATAGTGGTATCTCAGTGTGGTTTTAACTTACATTTACATTTCCTCAATGACTGAAGAATAAAATATACTTTCATGTGCTTATTGACCGTGTGTATATCTACTTTTGTGAAGTGTTCAAATATTTTACCCATTTTTATGTTTAATCATTTGTCTTTTTTTTAGTGAGTTTTAAGTTATTTATATTTATATATGCTTTATAAATTACATATTTATACAATTATATATTTATATAATATATATAATTTATTATATATTACATATACATAAGTTATTTATGAATATAAACAGATACATATCTTTTATATATTTATATGCATTGTGAATATTTTTACCTAGTCTGCAGTATGCCTCTTTATTTTCACAATGTATCTTTTGAGGATCCATTGTCTCTTAATTTGATATTACCCAATTATCAAGGTTTTTTCTTTATTAGTGTTTTTATCTAAGAAATCTTTACCTACACCAAGATCACAAAGTATTCTATATTTTCTTCTAGAAGCTTTATATTTTAGTTTATATTTAGATCTGTGATCCATTCTGTTATTTCGCGTGCATAGGTCTATTTCTGGATCCTCTGTTCTGTTTTACTGATCAATTCATTATCCTTATACCAATACCAAACTGTTTTGATTACTGAGCTTTATAGTAAGTCTTGCAATCACATAGAATTAGTCCTCCATGTTTGTTCTTCTATTCAAATTTGTTTTGGCTATCCTTGGTCCTTTGCATTTCCATTTGAATTTTAGAATCAGCTTGCCCGCCTCCCCCCAGAAAAACACCTTGGATTTTGTTGGATTTGCCTTGAATCTACATGTCACTTTCATCCTTTATTACTTTTAATATAAATATTGAAAGCTATGAATTTCCCTCAAAGTACTGTTTTAATTTCATCCCACATATTTTGTTAGGTTATGTTTTCATTATCATTCAGTTTAATATATTTTACAATTTTCCTTGTTCTTTTTCTTTGTTATATGGTTTAGTTATATGTATGTGGTTTAGTTGCCAAACATTTGGGATTTTTAAAATTTTCCTTTTGTTATCTATTTGTAATTTATTTCCATTGAGAACAAGGAATATACTTTACATAATTTCAGTCCTTTTATGTTTATTGAGACTTGTTTTATGGCCTAGCATATGCTTTATCTAGTGAGATTTGTATACACACTTGAAAAGAATAACTATTCTACAATTTTGAGTGTAGTACTCTATCAGTGTCAATTAGGTCAAACTGATGGATAATGTTGTTCAGGTATTCTATATTCTTATGGATTTTCTGTCTTTTTTTTTTTTCAGATTCTGAAAGAGGAGTATTGAAATCTCCAACAATAATTAGATGGGAGACTTGTCTTTTTTTTCTTTCGGTCTGTCAACTTTTGCTTCATGTATTTTGAGCCTCTGTTTTTAGATGCATATACATTTAGAAACGTTATGTCTTCTTGATGACCTAGCTCTTTAATCTTTATGAAATATCTTTTTGATCTCTGGTAATATTCCTTTTTCTGCAGTCTACTTTTATATTAACATAACCACTTCAGCTTTCTTATCATTAGTGTTTGCATGGTGTATCTTCACCCATCCTTTTACTTCAAACCTATCTACATCTTTATATTTACTGTGTTTCTTGTAGTCAGTATATTAATTGATTCTTGTTTTTTAATCCAATTTGATGATCTCTACCTTTCAAAGTTAGTACAATTAGTCCATTTACATTTAATGTAATTATTGTTAATAGAGTTTAAGTCTACCATTTTGCTATTTTTTCTATATTTTTCATCTGTACTTTATTCCTTTTATCCTATTTCCTTGTCTTTTAATTAATTTAACTTTTTAGAATTAATTTATCTCCTCTATTGGTTTATCAGTTATACCTCTTTATTTCATTATCTTATTGGTTGGTCAAGAATTTATAATATGTATCTTTAACTTACAACAGTCTATCATCAAGTAATATACCATTTCAGATACAATGTAAGAAACTTAAAAATGCTCCATCTTTTGTGCTATTGTTGTCATACATACTACTTTTAGATGTTTTAAACTCCATAATACATTGTTACTGTTTTTGCTATAGAGCAAATTATAGCTAAATTATTAGAAACTATTAGAAAATGCCTTCAGATTTACTGTTTTCAGTACTCTTCATTTCTTTTTAAAAACCTACGTTTTCATCTAGAATTATTTTCCTTTAGCCTGACAAAATTTCATTAAAATTTTCCATAGAGAAAACTTGCTGGCAGTAAATTCTCCAAACTTTGTTTGTCTGAAATGTCTGTATTTCACCTTCAGGTGAAATTCAGGTGAATATTCAGGTGAAGAATATTTTTAATAAATATAGAATTCAAGGTTATTTTTTTTCTTTTAGGACTCCAAAAGATGCCATTGCAATGTCTCTGACTTGTATTTTTTCTGATGTGAAGTCAGGGATAATTTCTATCTTTGTCCCACTATAAACAGTGTATCTTTGGCCACTTTTAAGATTCTCTTTTCATTAGTTTTCACCAATTTTATTTTGGTGTCTTTTGATATACATTTTTCTTTGTGTTTATCCTGCTTGGACCTAGAGATTTATATTTTTGACAAATCTGGAATTTTTTCAGCCATTTTGTCTTCATATATATATATATATATAAATCTGGTCTATCCCCTCTAGGTACTCTAATTGCACATGATACACCATTAGTTCTCAAAAGCTATGAGGCTCTGGTTTTTTTTTTTTTTTCCCTGCCTTTTTTCTCTCTGTGCTCCAGTCTGGATGATTTCTATCACCCTGTCTTTAGTTTAACTAATCTTTTAATGTATGGCTAATTATTTGCATTTAAATTCTTCAAGTATTTTTTTTAATTTTCAGATATTGTATTTTTTACTTCTTGGATTTCTAAATTTTTTATTTTATTGTTTCCATTTCTCTCTTCAATATGTTCATATTTTCCTTCAATCCTTGAGTATATCTATATGGTAATTTTAAAGTCATTAACTGTTAATTCTGATATTATCTGTGTAATTTCTTAGTCTCTTTCTATTGACTAATTTTTGCTTCTTCATATGTCTAGTATTTTATTGTATATTGGACAACAAGTATATTATATTGCTGAGTGTTTGGAATTTGTTCTTTTTCTTTAAATAGTATGAATTTTCTTCTGGTGGGTATTCATTTACTCACAGATCATCTGATCATTTTGAGGTTTCTTTTTAAGCTTTGTTATGGTGGGGATAGAGTACCATTTACTCTGGGGCTAATTTATCCTTATTCCAAAGATACAGCTTTTCTGGGTCTCCACTGAATGCCCTGGGTGTTTAATGAAGACATTGCACTGGAGAAAGTTGAAACTTAAATGTATCCCTATAATGTATGAACCATGATAGTTTTGCAGTTTACTAGTTTTTCTCTTCCAGGTAGTTGTTCTTTGCCAAGCTTCTTGTAGTCATACGTTATTCATGTATTGGGTTGGCCAAAAAGTTCATTCGGGGTTTCCATAAGAGCTTAACGGAAGACCCCAAAAGAACTTTTTGGCCAACCCAATAGTATTAGTATTCAGCAAAAACTCAAGAGGACTCCTGACAAGACTTGTGGAGTTCTTTCTCTGTACAGCTTTCTTCACTCTCAGCATCTCCCCTGCAAATTAGAGCCACTACAGTTTCCCCAAACTCTGACCCCTGATTGTTCAGGTCAGTGAGGTTGCCTTATAGTACTTGGGTTGGTTCTCCTTGCATCAGGGTCTGCTAAATGCCACCAGGTAGAAAGCCAGGATAATTAGGGCTCAGTTTGTTTTTCTTCACTCATAGATTATAGTCTCTTGCTTCCTGCTTTCTAACTTCTTAAAACAGTTGCCACATATAGCTGATCAAGATCTCTTGTTTATATTAGTAGATTGAGTCTACTACCACTTACACATTTATGGCAGAAGCAGAACTACAATATACTTTTCAAAATAATGTTATCACAGAAAATCATTCCCTACAGTTCCTTTTTAAAGATAGTTTAGGGGTTTTTCCATTAATTTCATATTAATATTTTGGCTTTTTATAGGGGCATGGGGCAACTAATCTTCATAAAGGATTTTGAATGTCAGGTTTTTTTTAACATCTTTATTGGAGTATAATTGCTTTACAATGTTGTGTTAATTTCTGCTGTATAACAAAGTGAATCAGCTATAGGTATACATATGCCCCCATATCCCCTCCCTCTTGTGCCTCTCTCCCACCCCCCCATCCCACCCCTCTAGGTGGTCAAAAAGCACCGAGCTGATCTCCTTGTGCTAAGTAGCTGCTTCCCACTAGCTATCTATTTTACATTTGGTAGTGTATATATGTAAATGCCACTCTCTCGCATTGTCCCACCTTACCCTTCCCCCTCACCGTGTCCTCAAGTCCATTCTCTACATCTGTGTCTTTATCCCTGTCCTGCCCCCAGGTTCATCAAAAACATTTATTTTTTAGGTTCCATATATATGTGTTAGCATACAGTATTTGTTCTACTCTTTCTGACTTACTTCACTCTGTATGACACATTCTAGTTCCATCCACCTCACTACAAATAACTCAATTTTGTTTCTTTCTATGGCTGAGTAATATTCCATTGTATATACGTGCCACATCTTCTTTATCCATTCATCTGTCAATGGACATTTAGGTTGCTTCCATGTCCTGGCTATTGTAAATAGTGCTGCAATGGACATTGGGGTGCATATCTCTTTTTGAAGTATGGTTTTCTCAGGGTATATTCCCACTAGGGGGACTGCTGGGTCGTACGGTAGTTCTATTTTTAGTTGTTTAAGGAACCTCTATACTGTTCTCCATAGTGACTGTATCAATTTACCTTCCTACCAACAGAGCAAGAGGGTTCCCTTTTCTCCACACCCTCTCCAGCATTTACTGTTTGTAGATTTTTTGATGATGGCCATTCTGACTGGTGTGAGGTGATACCTCATTGTAGTTCTGATTTGCATTTCTCTAATGATTAGTGACATTGAGCATCCTTTCATGTGTTTCTTGGCAATCTGTATGTCTTCTTTGGAGAAATGCCTATTCAGGTCTTCCGCCCATTTTTTGATTGGTTTCTGTGGGTTTTTTTTGATATTGAGCTGCATGAGCTGTTTGTATATTTTGGAGATTAATCCCTTGTCAGTTGCTTCATTTGCAAATATTTTCTCCCATTCTGAGGGTTGTCTTTTCATCTTGTTTATGGTTTCCTTTGCTGTACAAAAGCTTTTAAGTTTCATTAGGTCCCATTTGCTTATTTTTGTTTTTATTTCCATTTCTCTAGGAGGTGGGTCAAAAAGGATCTTGCTGTGATTTAGGTCATAGAGTGTTCTGCCTATGTTTTCCTCTAAGAGTCTTATAGTGTCTGACCTTATATTTAGGTCTTTAATCCATTCTGAGTTTATTTTTGTGTATGGTGTTAGGGAGTGTTCTAATTTCATTCTTTTACATGTACCTGTCCAGTTTTCCCAGCACCACTTATTGAAGAGGCTGTCTTTTCTCCATTCCATATTCTTGCCTTCTTTATCAAAGATAACATGACAATAGGTGTATGGGTTTATCTCTGGTCTTTCTATCCTGTTCCATTGATCTGTATTTCTGTTTTTCTGCCAGTATCTCCAGTTTGGTTTTTCTTTCTCAAGATTGTTTTGGCTATTTGGGGTCTTTTGTGTTTCCATACAAATTGTGAAATCTTTTGCTCTAGTTCTGTGAAAAGTGCCATTGGTAGTTTGATAGGTACTGCATTGAATTTGTAGATTGCTTTGGGTAGTACAGTCATTTTCACATTGTTGATTCTTCCAATGCAAGAACATGGTATATCTCTCCATCTGTTTCTATCGTCTTTAATTTCTTTTATTTTTATTTTTTTTATTTTTTGCGGTACGCGGGCCTCTCACTGTTGCGGCCTCTCCCGTTGCGGAGCACAGGCTCCGGACATGCAGGCTCAGCGGCCATGGCTCACGGGCCCAGCTGCTCTGCGGCATGTGGGACCCTCCCAGACCGGGGCACGAACCCGTGTGCCCTGCATCGGCAGGCGGACTCTCAACCACTGCGCCACCAGGGAAGCCCTGATTTCTTTCATCAGTGTCTTATAGTTTTCTGCATACAGGCCTTTTGTCTCCTTAGCTAGGTTTATTCCTAGGTATTTTATTCTTTTTGTTGCAATGGTCAATGTGTTTCCTTAATTTCTCTTTCGGATCTTTCGGCGTTAGTGTATAGGAATGCAAGAGATTTCTGTGCATTAATTTTGTATCCTGCTACTTTACCAAATTCATTGATTAGCTCTAGTAGTTTTCTGGTAGCATCTTTAGGATTCTCTATGTATAGTATCATGTCATCTGCAAATAGTGACAGTTTTACTTCTTCTTTTCCAGTTTGGATTCCTTTTATTTCTCTTTCTTCTCTGATTGCTGTGGCTAAAACCTCCAAAACTATGTTGAATAATAGTGGTGAGAGTGGGCAACCTTGTTTTGTTCCTGATCTTAGAGGAAATGGTTTCAGTTTTTCACCGTTGAGAACGATGTTGGCTGTGGGTTTGTCATATATGGCCTTTATTATGTTGAGGTAGGTTCCCTCTATGCCCACTTTCTGGAGAGTTTTTATCATAAATAGGTGTTGAATTTGTCAGAAGCTTTTTCTGCATCTATTGAGATGATCATATGGTTTTTCTCCTTCAATTTATTAATATGGTGTATCATATTGATTGATTTGCATATATTGAAGAATCCTTGCATTCCTGGGATAAACCCCACTTGATCATGGTGTATGATCCTTTTAATGTGCTGTTGGATTCTGTTTGCTAGTATTTTGTTGAGAATTTTTGCATCTATGTTCATCAGTGATATTGGCCTTTAGTTTTCTTTCTTTGTGACATCTTTGTCCGGTTTTGGTATCAGGGTGATGGTGGCCTTGTAGAATGACTTTGGGAGTGTTCCTCCCTCTGCTATATTTGGAAGGGTTTGAGAAGGATAGGTGTTAGCTCTTCTCTAAATGCTTGATAGAATTCGCCTGTGAAGCCATCTGGTCCTGGGCTTTGGTTTGTTGGACGATTTTTAATCATAGTCTCAATTTCAGTGCTTGTGATTGGTCTGTTCATATTTTCTATTTCTTCCTGGTTCAGCCTTGGAAGGTTGTGCTTTTCTAAGAATTTGTCCATTTTTTCCAGGTTGTCCATTTTATTGGCACATAGTTGCTTGTAGTAATCTCTCATGATCTTTTGTATTTCTGCACTGTCAGTTGTTACTTCTCCTTTTTCGTTTCTAATTCTGTTGATTTGAGTCCTCTCCCTTTTTTTCTTGATGAGTCTGGCTAATGGTTTATCAATTTTGTTTATCTTCTCAAAGAACCAGCTTTTAGTTTTATTGATCTTTGTTATTGTTTCCTTTATTTCCTTTTCATTTATTTCTGATCTGATCTTTATGATTTCTTTACTTCTGCTAACTTTGGGATTTTTTTGTTCTTCTTTCTCTAATTGCTTTAGGTGTAAGGTTAGGTTGTTTATTTGAGATGTTTCTTATTTCTTGAGGTAGGATTGAATTGCTATAAACTTCCCTCTTAGAACTGCTGTTGCTGCATCCCATAGGTTTTGGGTTGTCATGTTTTCATTGTCATTTGTTTCTAGCTATTTTTTAATTTCCTCTTTTATTACTTCAGTGATCTCTTGGTTATTTAGTAGCGATTGTTTAGCCTCCATGTGTTTGCATTTTTTTTACAGTTTTTTTCCTGTAATTGATATCTAGTCTCATACTGTTGTGGTCAGAAAAGATACTTGATATGATTTCAATTCTCTTAAATTTACTGAGGCTTGATTTGTGACCCAAGATATGATCTATCCTGGAGAATATTCCATGAGCACTTGATAAGAAAGCGTATTCTGTTGTTTCTGGATGGAATGTCCTATAAATATCAATTAAGTTCATCTTGTCTACTGTGTCATTTAAAGCTTCTGTTTCCTTATTTATTTTCATTTTGGTGATCTGTCCTTTGGTGAAAGTGGGGTGTTAAAGTCTCCTACTATATTATTGTGTTACTTTTGATTTCCCCTTTTATGGCTGTTAGCATTTGCCTTAGGTATTGAGGTGCTCCTATGTTGGGTGCATAAATATTTACAATTGTTATATCTTCTTCTTGGATTGATCCCTTGATCATTATGTAGTGTCCTTCTTTGTCTCTTGTAATAGTCTTTATTTTAAAGTCTATTTTGTCCCCTCACTGTCAGTCTGTATGTGTCCCTATGTCCGAAGTGGGTCTCTTGTAGACAGCATGTATACAGGTCATTTTTGTATCCATTCACCAGTATGTCTTTGGGATGGAGTATTTAATCCATTTACATTTAAGGTACTTATCAATATGTATGTTCTTATTACCATTTTCTTAATTGTTTTGGGTTTGTTTTTGTAGCTCTTTTCCTTCTCTCGTGTTTCCTACCTAGAGAAGTTCCTTTAGTATTTGTTGTACAGCTCGTTTGTTGGTGTTGAATTCTCTTAACTTTTGCTTGTCTCTAAAGCTTTTGATTTCTCCTTCAAATCTGAATGAGATCCTTGCTGGGTAGAGCAATCTTGGTTGTAGGTTTTCCCTTTCATCACTTTAAATGTGTCCTGCCACTCCCTTCTGGCTTGCAGTGTTTCTGCTGAAAGATCAGCTGTTAACATTATGGGGATTCCCTTGTATGTTTGTTATTTGTTGCTTTTCCCTTGCTGCTTTTAATATTTTTTCTCTGTATATTTAATTTTTGATAGTTTGATGTCTTGGCATGTTTCTCCTTGGATTTATCCTGTATGGGATTCTCTGCGCCTCCTGGACTTGATTGACTATTTCTTTTCCCATGTAAGGGAAGTTTTGAACTATAATCTCTTCAAATATTTTGTCAGACCCTTTCTTTTTTTCTTCTTCTTCTGTGACCTCTATAATTCAAATGTTGGTGTGTTTAATGTTGTCTCTGAGACTTTTTATTCTTTTTTCTTTATTCTGCTCTGCAGCAGTTATTTCCACTATTTTATCTTCCAGGTCACTTATCCGTTCTTCTGCCTCAGTTATTCTGCTATTGATTCCTTCTAGAGAAGTTTTAATTTCATTTATTGTGCTGTTCATCATTGTTTGTTTGCTCTTTAGTTCTTCTACATTCTTGTTAAAAGTTCCTTGTATTTTCTCCATTCTGTTTTCAAGATTTTGGATCATCTTTACTGTCATCACTCTGAATTCTTTTTCAGGTAGACTGCCTATTTCCTCTTCATTTGTTTGGGCTGGTGGGTTTTTACCTTCCTCTTTCATCTGCTGCATATTTCTCTGTCTTCTCATTTTGCTTAACTTACTGTTTGGGGTCTCCTTTTCACAGGCTGCAGGTTTGTAGTTCCCATTGTTTTTGGTGTCTGCCCCCAGTGGGTAAGGTTGGTTCAGTGGGTTGTGTAGGCTTCCTGGTTGAGGGTATTGGTGCCTGTGTTCTGGTGGATGAGGCTGGATCTTGTCTTTCTGGTGGGCAGGAACATATCCGGTGGTGTGTTTTGGGGTGTCTGTGAACTTATTATGAGTTTAAGCAGCCTCTCTGCTAATGGGTGGGGTTGTGTTCCTGTCTTTCTAGCTGTTTGGCATGGGGTGTCCAGCACTGGAGCTTACTGGTCCTAAAGTGGAGCTGGGTCTTAGTGTTGAAATGGAGATATCCGGGAGAGCTCTCGCCGATTGATATTATGTGGGGCTGGGAGGTCTCTGGTGGTCCATGTCCTGAACTTGGCTCTCTCACCTCGGAGGCTCAGGTCTGATGCCAGCTGAAGCACCAAGACCCTGTCAGCCACATGGCACTCTTGTTTCCAACAAACCCTGCAGGCAGAGACCCAGGGGACTGACTGATGTGGTAGGAATTCTCACCTCTGCTGGCTTCTGTCAGGTGTCCCAGCATCTCTTACTGCAACAGCTTTGGGACAAGTAGTGCCCAGCCAGTAAAGTTGCATCCCATTCTCATCCCAGCTGTTGGGTAGGAAGAAATTGCTCTCTACCCTTCTAGCTTCTTCTGGCTGGTCAAAATGGCTGAAACTCTCACCTTAAATACCATCTTCTACTAAAGACAAAAGAGGGTGTCATAGATTTTTATAAGGCATAATAGCAAGCTATGACACCTCTCTTTTAGAATAAGAGAATATCAAAGCTAAAAAAGCTTACTGGAAAATTTACTGCTCAACACCCCCATGCTATAAACAGAGAAACTGAAGACTACATAAGGAAAGTGATTTATTTAAGATCATATTTTGTGACACAAACCTAAAACACAGGTGTCCCAGAGCCCACTCTGCTGACGTGAACACAAAGAGAACTCTCTTAAATTCTATCTCAATGTAGCATGCTTATCATAGTTTCAAAGATATACACAGTAGCTGATGAGTGCTTTGAGCCCTTAACTACTCCCTGCAAAGCAGTATAATCAAGCAGTTCAAAATGGAAAGCTGGATAACCACTAAAAGAATCATAAAAGACCGTGTATCAATAAGGTCATAGAGAAGGAAAAATAAAATAATAAAAAAATACATGATTAATAAAGAAGACAAAAACTGAGAAATAAAGAAACAAAAACTAGATGGACAGGGAAAACAGAAAATACATTAAAAATGGTAGACTTAAAATGAAATATCAGGAATTATATTAATATAAATGGGCTAAATATGACAAATTTTAAAAAGATAGTCCAAGTGGGATGAAAATCAGAACCCAGCTTTAGATTGTTTATAACAGAGAAACATTAAATATAGGACACAAAAAGATTAAAAGTAAATAGATAAAAAGGGGTATATCATGCAAACACTAGCCAAAAAAAAAAAGCTGGTATAGATATATTAATATCAGATAAATATACTTTAAGGCAAGTCATATCAATAGAGATAAGGAAGGACATTGAATAATGATAAAAGGATCATTCTAACAATCCTAAAACTACTAAAATCAATAAGATAAACCAAAGCATATCTCCATAAAAAATTAGGCATATCCTCAATCATAGTTGAGATTGTAACATAAGTCCCTCAGTAGAATAAGAGAAAAATCAACAAAAATACAGAATAAGCAATATGATCAACTTACATTAACTAATTGACATATATCAAACTCTACCCCCCAATAACTGTATAACATACATTCTGTTCAAGTACACATGGAAATTACTCAAATAGACCACATGTTGAGGGATAAAGCAAGTCTAAGCAAATTTCAAAAACTGAAATCATGGAGAGTATAGTTTCTGACCACAATGGAATCAAAATAGAAACAGGTAATAGGAAGATAACTAGAAACTCACCAAATCAGGATTTAAACAACACAGTTAACTAATCTATGGCACAAAAAATTAATCACAATGAATATTACATAATATTTTGAGCTGAATTATAATGAAAATCTGACATCTGAAAATTTTTATGTCAGATAATTCAGTTATTAAAACTTAAAATGCAAATGTTACAAAAGCAGAAAGGTTGAAAATAAATTACCTAAGCTCCATCTTAATCTAGAACAAGTACACCAAATAAACCCCCAGACAGGGATGATGAAAAAATATCTGAAAGCATAAGTCAATGAAATAGACAACTGTAGTAAAATAGAGAACAAAATAAAACTAAAAGATGATTCTTTGAAAAAATTAATGAAATTAATAAACCTTTAGCAAGACTGATCAAGTAACAGGGAAAACAAATTATTAACATTAGTAATGAAAAAGGAGACACCACTATATATTACTATAGATACTATACTAATAAAATGGATTGAACTTTATGCTAATAAATTTGAAAGTTTAGATAAAAAAGAAACATTTCTTTTAAAAAACACTTATTAAAATAGAAAACCAAAATAGTTCTTTATCTACTAAAGACATTTAATTTATAATTAAAAGCCTTCCCATGGAGGTGCTCTAGGCCCTGATTGCTGCACTAGTGAATTTTTCTGAACATTCAAGGAAGAAACTGTACTAATATTGTACAAACTCTTCAGAGAATAGAGAAAGAAAAAACACTGCCCAATTCATTTTATAAAGCTAGCAAAACCTTGACAAGTTCATTATAAGAAATCTACAGACCAATCTCTGTCATAAACATAGATGCAAAAATCCTCAACAAAATATTAATAAATTTAATCCATGAATATATAAGAAGGACCAAGTGGGAATTATTCCAGGAACACAAAATTGCTTAAAGATTCAAATGATGCTTAAAGATTCCCATGATGTACCTTATATGAGAAAGGTGAAAAATCATATGATCATCACCATAGATGCAGATAAATCACTTTATAATATTCAATACTCATTACTGATTTTTAAAAAAAGAACTCTCAGCAAGCTAGGAACAAGAGAATACTTCATATTTTGATCATACACCTACAGCAAACATCATTATTAATGCTGAAACACTGAATGCTTTCTTCTGAGTTCAAGAATAAGACAGAAATACCTATTACCCTTATATTCAATATCATCCTAGTAATCCTAGGTAGAGAGATAAGATAAGAAAAAGAAACAAACGTATATAGCAGACTTCTGGATTCCAGTCCAGCATGTAAGGAGTTTGGAAATTGTCACTGTCTTCTAACAACAACAATTTAAAATCTGAACAAACTGAAAAATCAATAACTCTTCTTGGATGCATCAGAGAAGTGAGGTCACATAGCAAATCAATGCTCCAAGTATTGGAGAGAAGGACAGGTGGATACAGAGATTCACAAATTACAAGAGCAGAAACTCATGAGCAGGAACTTCTATGGCAACCAGTGCCAAGGCAGGAAAATTTAAACTGTAATTTACAAACTAGTGAAGGCTCGCCGTGGACAACTCAAACTTAAAAATTCCAGGGAGACCCAGTTATATTCTACACTTTTGTGAGTTTTACCTCCAGGTGCTCTACCAGGTCTTCACAGTGAATATTGGAGAATGATCCCCTTGTGCTTCCAGTGGGGAAAGAGGAAAAGGAAACATTTTGAAATATACCAGAGCATTCTGTTCTTAACAAGGCCTAGACTCAAGAGAAACAATTTTTACCAGAGCTTAACATGGTAGGGTTTATCAGAACCTAACCTACCTGGGAAAGTGAAATACTCAACTCCAGCTTCCTCTAGCTTTCCATGTGAGAGAAGGAAAATACTCAACTCCAGCCCCCTCCAGCCAAAGTGTCCCACCTAAGGGGGGAGGGAAGGAAGGAGAAGCACTAGTGAAGTTCATGATCCAGGGCCACAGGGTCACCAAAAGACTGAGGGCTAAGGAATGCTTTCCCTCTCTCCCCCTATACCTCATTGTTAAAGGCCTATTTACCTTTAGTTATTTACCTATTTACCTTTTAGTTATCTTTACTAAAGGCCTATTTACCATAGTTCTTTTTATCCCATACATCATGTCTTCCTTTCAACAACAACAACAAAATTGCCAAGTATACTAAAAGGCAAAAAATACAGTTTGAAGAGATTGAATAAGCACCAGAATCAGAGTCAGATATGGCAGGAATGTTGGAATTGTCAGACCAGGAATTTTTAAAAACTGTGATTAATATGCTAATGGATTTAATGGAAAAAATAGATAATATGCAAGAACAGATAGATAACGTATTCAGAGAAATGGAAATTCTAAGAAAGAATCTAAAAGAAATGCTAGAGATCAAAAACACTGATACAGACATGAAGAATGCTTTTGATGTACTCATTAGTAGATGGGAACAATCTGAGGAAAGTCTCTGAGCTTGAGGATATGACAACAGAAAGTTCTAAAATTGAAAAGCAAAGACTGGGAAAAAATTAGAACAGAATATTCAAGAACTATGGACAGGGCTTCCCTGGTGGCGCAGTGGTTGAGAGTCTGCCTGCCAATGCAGGGGACACAGGTTCATGCCCCAGTCTGGGAAGATTCCACATGCCGCAGAGCAGCTGGGCCCGTGAGCCATGGCTGCTGAACCTGGGCATCCGGAGCCTGTGCTCCGCAACAGGAGAGGCCACAACAGTGATAGGCCCGCATACTACAAAAAAAAAAAAAAAAAAAAAAGACCTATGGACAACTACAAGGTGTAACATATGTGTAATTGGAACACCAGAAAGAGAATAAAGGAAGAAAGGAACAAAAGCACTGTTTGAAGCAATAATGACTGAGAATTCCCCAAAATAATGTCAGATACCAAACCACAGATACAGGAAACTCAAAGAACATAAAACAGAATAAATGAAAAAACAACAACAAAACAAAAACAACAACAAACAACTAAGCCTAGGCATATAATATTCAAACTCCAGAAGATCAACGATAAAGAAAACTTCTTGAAAGAAGCCAGAGGAAAAAAACAACTTACCTATATAGAGAAGCAAAGATAAGAATTACATCAACTTCTCAGAAACCATGCAACAAAGAAGAGAGTGGAGTGAAATATTTAGTGTTGAAATTAAAAAAAAAACAACTATAATTCTATACCCTTCAAGACTGTCCTTCAAAAATGAGGGAGAAAGATAAACTTTCTCAGACAAAAAAAAAAAAAAACCCTGAGGGAATATGTTGCCAGTAGACCTGCCTTGCAAGAAATGTTAAAAGAAGTTATTCAGAGAGAAGGAAACTATATAGGTGAGAATCTAAGATCTAAATAAAGAAAGGAAGAGCACTGGAGAATAAGTGAAAGTAAAATAGAAACTTTTGTTTTTCTTATCTTAATTGATCTAACAGATAAGTTTATACAAAATAATATAGCAACAATGTACTTGATTATATGTGTATGTGTATATATACATAAGTATACATGTATGCTTATGTGTAAGTGAAATGTGACAGATTACATTAATTGATTTTTAACTGTTGAGCCAGCCATGCATACTTTGTGGATAAATCCATACATAAGAGTATATTATGCTTAGGTATAAGGGAAATGATAGCAATGATACAAGGGATGGGAGGGAGGAACTAGGAATATTTTATTATAAGGTACTTGCACTACCCATGAAGCAACATAGTTTTATTTGAAAGTAGACTTGGATTAGTCATAAATGTATATTGCAAACTCTAGGACAAATACTGAAAAAAATCTTTTATAAAATGAGTATAATTGATATTCTAAGAAAGGAAACAAATGGGATCATAAAATATGCTCTATTTAAGCCACAATGTAGAAGACAAAAATAAGAAAAAAGAACAAGGATAACAAACAGAAAACAGTACCAAATACAGTAAATATTAATCCAACTATACAACAATCACCTTACATGTCAATGGTCTAAATATGCCAATTAAAAGATTGAGATTGTCAGAACTGATGAGAAAACAAGACCCAACAATATATTGTCTAAAAGAAACACACTTTACATATAAAGACACATATAAATTAAACGTAAAGGGATGGAGAAAGATATATCATGCTAACACTAAGCAAAAGAAATCAGGAGTAGCTATATTATTTTCAGACAGAGCAGATTTCAGAGGAGGAAAATTATCAGAGATAAAGAGAGGCATTACACAATAATAAAGGAGCCAATACTTTAAGAAGATATAATAATCCTTAATGTGTATGTGCCTAACAGCAGAGTGTCAAAATACATGAGCCAAAAACTGACACTGCAAGGAGAAATAAATTCACTATTATAGTTGGAGACTTCAATACCTCTCTATCAGAAATGGACTGTTCCAGCAGCAGAAAATCAGTAAGGATACAACTGAACTCAACAGCTCTATCATTCTGGATATAGTTGACATCTATAGACTACTTCATTGAACAGTAGCAGATTAAACATTCTGTTCTCCTGGGCTTTGATTGAGATTGCTTTGGACCTAGATGCAAGCAATGAAGAAGTGGAATTTGAAATTAAAAACACAGTGCATTCACATTAGCACCACAAAAAAGTAAATATTTAGGTATAAATCTAACACATCTGTTTAAAATCTGTATGAAGAAAACTACAAAACTCTGATGGGAAATATCAAAGGACTAAATGGAGGGATATTCCATCTTTTTGTAGGTTTTTTTTTAAAAATCAAGTTGAGGAAGTTCCCCTCTACTCCAAGTTTGCTATGAGTTTTTATCAAGAATCAATATTGGATTTGGTAGAATTCATCAGTGAACCTATGTGGGCTTTGTGCTTTAAAAGGTTATTAATTTTTATTTGATTTTATTAATAAATATAGGTCAATTCAAAGTTTTATCTTCTTGTGTGAATTTTGACTTCACTATACCCAATATCCTTTCAAGAAACCATGCTAGAGCAACTGGACATCACATGTAAAAAACTGAATCTAGACAGACATAAAACTTACACCCTGAAGGTTTAACTCAAAATGAATTATTGACCTAAATGTAAAATGCAAAACTATAAACTCCTAGAAGATAACATAGAAGAAAATCTAGATGACCTTGAATAGAGCAATGACTTTTTAGATACAAGACAAAAGTCATGATCCTTAAAAGAAATAATTGACATACTGGACTTCATTAAAATTTAAAACGTTTGCTCTGCAAAAGACAATGTCAAGAGAATGAGAAGACAAGCCACAGATTGGGAGAAAACATTTGCAAAATAATTATCTAATAAAGGACCTTTACCCAAAACATACAAAGAACTCTTAAAACCCAACAGTAAGAAAATAAACAGCCTGATTTAAAAATGGGTAAAATACCTGGAAACAGATACCTTGCCTGAAAAGACATACAGATGGCAAGTAAGCATATGAAAAGATGTTCAACATCATATGTTATTAGGAAATTGCAAATTAACACACAATAAGATACCACTACACACTTACTAGAATGACCAAAACCAATACAGCTCCATGTTCATTGCAGCATTATTTTCAAGAGCCAAGACATGAAAGCAATTCCATAGATGGATGAATAAAGAAAATGTGAGACAGATTATATACATATAATATATATGTATATATATATATGTGTATATATGTGTGTATATATATACGTGTATATATATACACATAATATATACCTATATGTACATATTATGGACTACTATTCAGCCATAAAAAAGAAATCTTGCCATTTGTAACAACATGGATGGACCTCGAAGGCATTAGGCTAAGTGAAATAAGTCAGACAGAGAAGGAAAGAAACCCTATCATCTCACTTATATGTGGAATCTTAAAAACAAACAAAAAAATTAAACAAACAAATTGAGCTCACATATACAGAGAACAGATTGGTGGTTGCCAGAGGCAGGGGGTATGGTGTAGGCAAAATGAGTAAAGGGAGTCAAAAGGTACAAACTTCCAGTTATAAAATACATTAAGTCTTGGGGATGTACTGCACAGAATAATGACTATAGTTAATAATACTGTATCGTATATTTGAAAGTTATTAAGTTTTCATCACATAAAAAAATTTTGTAACTAAGAATGATGAATGTTAACTAGACTTACTGTGGTGATCACTTCGCAATATATACAAATATCAAATCATTATATTGTAATCTGAAACTAATATAATGCTTTATGTCAATTATATCTCAATTTAAAAAAAAAAAAGGCCAAAATCCAAACACGCGATGACACCAAATGCCAGAAAGGAAATGGAGCAACAGGAACTTTCATTCATTGTCATGTGAATGCACAACGATAAAGCTTTTTGGAAGACAATTTGGTGGTTTCCTACAAAACTAAACATATGACCCAGCGATTTCACTCCTTGGTATTTACTGAAATGAACTGAAAACTTATATCTACACAAAAACCTGCACGTGGATGTTTATAACAGCTTTATTCATAATTACCAAAACGTGTAAGCAACCAAGATGTCCTTCAGTAGGTGAGTGGATAAATAAACTGTGGTATATCCAGAAAATGGAATTTTAATCGGCGATAAAAAGAAATGCGATCCAAAGCCATAAAAAAACATGGAGGAAACTTAAATGCGTATTATTAAGTGAAAGAAGCCAATCTGAAAAGTCTACGTACTGTATGATTCCAACTTTATGACATTCTGGAAAAGGAAAAACTATGGAAACTGTAAGATGATTAGTGGTTGCCAAGGCTTATGGGGGAGGGGGGTGAGGGATGAATAGACAGAGCACAGAGGATTTTTAGGGCAATGAAATTATTCTGTGTGATATTACAATGGTGGATTGATGTCACTACATATCTGTTAAATCCACAGAATGTATGTACAATATCAAAGATGAATCCTAATGTAAACTATGGACTTTGGATGATGATGTAGGTTCGATTTAACAAGTGTACTGCTCTGGTTTGGGAACTGACAGTAGGAGAAGTTGTGTGTGTAAGGTCAGAGATATATGAGAACTCTCTGTACTTTCCACTTAATTCTGCTGTGAGTCTAAAGCTGCTTTAAAAAGTAAATTTTATTAACTAAAGAGAGTACATATAATAGAAAATAAGAAATAAA
This sequence comes from Hyperoodon ampullatus, assembly GCF_949752795.1. Taxonomy (NCBI): domain Eukaryota; kingdom Metazoa; phylum Chordata; class Mammalia; order Artiodactyla; family Ziphiidae; genus Hyperoodon; species Hyperoodon ampullatus. The sequence continues at coordinate 71,315,963 of NC_136920.1, forward strand.
ATTTATAATTCACAGACTGATTGACAGCATAACTGGAAATTACACAATCGATTATGTAATTGAAAAAAGTTTTAAAGCCTAAAATAAACTATATAATTAATAGGTATATTTAGCAAGATTTCTGGATATGAGGTTTACATTAAAATATATTTCCACACAGGCAAAAAATAGAAAATAAAGTATTAAAAAACAATAAATTTATAAAATGTGCAGGATTTCTTTACACATACATTGGGGAAAAGCCCTTCAAACCATTACTAAAATAATTTTTAATACAAATAAATGAAAGGATATACTGTGCTGATGAATTGGAAGTCATAATATTTTTGAGATGTAAATTATTTCCAAGTTGATCTATAGATATACTGCAGTCCAAATTTAAATCCCAAAATTTTTTGTAGAAATTAACAAGTAATTCTAAAATTTATGTGCAAACATAAAGGATCATGAAGAGTCAAGAAAATTTTGAATAAGAGCAAACTTTAAAGACTATTCTACCATATGATTTTATTACAAATCTACAGGTATTACACAGTGTGCACTGGTAGAAAGATAACCAATAAATATAGAATACTACACAGCAACAAAATAGAACAAACTATTACCTGTAACAATAGAGACTTTATGTTGAGTGAAAAAAAGCCCAATACAAGAAAATATACGTTTTACTTAAATTTATTTATATTTACATTTATATGAAGTTCAAGAACAGACAGTTTCTGGTGATATGAGAGAATAGTGATTATCTTTCAGAAGTTATGATTGGGAGGGAGCCTTTTGGAAATTGGAATTGTTCTATATCTTGCTATGGATGGTGGTTACATGAGCATAAACCTATATAAAAATTAACTAGGTGGTACACTTTAGTTTGTACATTTTACAATATGTATGCTATACTTTTTGCAAAAATAAAAATAAAGAATTATTACACTGTATTCAGGCATAATTCTATATGTTATATTGTGAAATGGAAATGAATAATATTTTGTAAAGTGAATATCCCACTTGTTGTTGAGGTGAAATATTTAATCTAGTAGGTCTCCACAGACTACTGCAGAGATGAACACAACTACTACTTAAGCCAAAAAGAGGTCATTTGGCTATGGAAAAGCCAGGCTCCTCAGAACAGAAATGGAAATAAAATTACAAGATCCCAGAGTGTCTGAAAAATGCATGTATCTTTGTCTTGGTCTGGAAAAAGGGACAAATTGTCTAGTTTCTGCAGCTAAAAGTAAAATGACACCTTTCACATGACTATTAATATAAGAAGACAAGTAACTGCAGAATGGAATGAAGGAATACAGGAGAGGTACAAAGTTTCTCCAACCTTTGATTTCAAATTCTTCAAACACTGACCCTTAGATAAAAGCCTAAATCTCTAAAAATGGCTTAAAATGTCTTCCATGTTCTGGAACTCACTTACCTCTCCACCTGTTCTTTTCACCACTCTCTACTCTTTCCCTTCTACTCCATAATGAAATTCAGTTTCCACAATGCACTAGACACTACCTGCTAAATTCTCTCTTCCCTGTGACCTTTACATGTGCTCTTTAGCATGCCTGAAACATTTCACCACTTTCTTTTATCCAGTAACTCCTATTCATTCAGTCATAATTTAAAAGTCATTTCCTCAGGAATGCCCTCAAAAGACTAGTGGAATCTTAAAATGCCGAAGTCATGACTTTCAACAGATTTTATTGTAACTACTTCACCATCAGTCCACTCTAAGAGACTATAAGCTCCAAGAGGCCAAGAAACACATCTATTCTGTTCACTAGCATATTCTTCGTGTCCAGCATAGCCACTGGAACATAGTTGACAACTAAAACATGTAGTCTAGTTAAAAATATGTAGAATCAATGAAAATGAATGATGAGAGGATTTAGGGTGCAGTAAATCTTACTGGGATCCACAGGACAAGCAAATAGTATTTTGTACACTTAGTTTTAATACTACGGTTTTTTTCTGTAAATATTTACTTTGTTCTGCCATAGATTTTGGTTCTTTTAAAATATATTAGTATGTCTTGGCTATGCTTAGAGCACCAAAGAAAACATTTTAAAGGAAGTCACAGATTCCTAATGCTCAGTGTACTGGTAGTAGTGATAGTAGAGACCCAAGTAAGAAAAACGTAGGGGAGGATACAATTTAAGGTGGCAGATCCAGGACACTCTGTAAGCCATCCACTTCAACGGGAAATTCTCCTTGTGGAGGTCCACTCTCATTCCTGGAGTTTGTGTAGTTTTTCTTAATAATGGAATGTTGTCCTTTATATGAAAAAGTGACCCATAGATGAATGACAGTCATCTTGTAAATTCAAAGCAGGGTGGTTATGGCCATCAGTCTTATTAGAATCATTTCTCTCAAAGCAAGGAGAGTAAATTAGGTAATCATCAGCATTTTGAAAACTTCTACCTAAACACAAATTCTTTTCTTTTTTATCATTTTTAAACTTGCCTTATTTTCAACATTTACATTTTGAGTGAAAGAAGAATAAAAGCTAAAATTATGCTTTTGTAAAGGAAAAAAATGTTGTAGCCTAAAAAGCTAAATTAAAACCTAAATATGCTGCCCTTTCTTATTATTCGGAGAGGGAACAAGAAAAATGATAGCAAATTCTCAACTAAGTATTGTTCAAACACTGACCAGTTCTCTTGATTGCACAGAGTACAAGGGCTCTTTCAATAGCCCCTGCACAGCTTAAAGATGAACTTCATGTGCCTCTCTATCTTCTATTCAAATTAGGCAACAATTAGTGGTATCAGAGGGAATCCAGCTATAAACTAAACTGGAAGCTGATAATGGTTTATATGTTTATAAGTTTGGGCCCTACTGTGAACATCAAAAGTGGGTACTTAACAATTAATTACAATAAAATGGCAAGTCATGCTCATAAACAATAAATTTCTGAAAATCAGTCAGTTCTCAGTATTCAAAGATTATGTACATCTTTTGGTCTGAATGAAATTTGCAACTAGTAGATAAATTCTGGAGATTTAATGCACAGCATAGTGATTACAGTCAACAGTACTATATTATAAACTTCAAAGTTGCTAAGAGACTAGATCTTAATTGTTCTTAACACACACATACACACATACACACAATGATCATCATGTGACATAACAGAGGTGTTAGTTAATGCTTTGATGGTAATCATATTGCAATATATAAATGTATCAAACCAACAAGTTGTACATCTTAAACTTACACAATGTTATATGTCAATTATATCCCAATTTTAAAAAGGAAAAGATGGGAAAATATATAAACATAGGCCAGATACTGAGCTGAATTAAAGAAGACAATTACCACCAAGATGGGCAAAAATTACTCCTAGAATGTCTGAAGTTTAAGCCGAAATGCAGCATGGCTAAACAAAGAAAAATAATGAAGTCAGTCTAAAAGTGTACTCTTTGTAAGTAAAGAGACAATGTCTCAGAGTGCAAGTTCTGTAATCATTAGCTAGAGCTATAAACAAAAGTATATGTTTAAAGAAGACAGCTGTATACTATATTAATAAACTGTAACAAGTATCTATAGCTGTACCTTCTTTAGCATAGCTACATTTGCCAGGCAACATAATGCTTCTTACATATGAAATTCTATTTTACATGCAGGTGCTTGAATACACAGGTATTGCCTTTACTGTATGAAGTTGCTCTTGTGACTCACCACAGGAAGAAAAAGTGTGGTAACATCCTACTGTCAGATCAATGATGCATTAAGATCAAAGTGCAGAGAATAATTCTTAGTTTTTCTTGAGTTTGATATAAGAGTCTTGAATGGCAAGATAATCAGTTGCCGAGACAGAAAATCTTATGGTCTATGTGGAAGTTCCATACCCAGAAAATCTCCCATTTCAATCAGTTGCTAACTCTAATTCTCTATTGTACTCTCAAAATTCACACAGGTCTCATATCAAGTTATCCATTGACAGGTGATTTTCCTCCCTCCCACTCCCCTGCTTTAGTCTTTGTAAGATGTTCTCAAAAACTAAAACTTAAACATTTGCAAGAAAACTAAGCATTTTGATGATCAGGGGTTTGTTTCAAGTGGATTCCATAAAAGGTAACAACAGTAATATAATAATAATAACAATGATGATTAGGAGCTCTAAAGTTTACAAGTCTCCAACAAAAGTTAAAATGACTAAGAACAGCCTTGATTTTATCCTAATTTGCAGTTCACCAAGGGCCAATAGAGTTCTCCAAGATGTAACTTTTTCTGGATCACAATACTAACTGAGCCCTATAATCACTCTCATTGCCTTCCTGACCAAAGTGAAATTTCCAAGAATAATTACTTTCAGACTACTTACAGTTTTAGTTATACTATAGAAAGGGAAAGCATTCTTTGCTTCCTATTTTAAACTTTTGCGAGAAACTATTGTGAGCCATTGAATAGGATCCTTCAAGTAAGCTGCTTGTCAAATATGGAGGAAGGGATGATTCATGAGTACCTGGAAGGTTGTATATTCGTTTCCTTTAAGTCTTCAAGTAACAGCCACTGGCCACTTGGCATTTCCAGGAATTGCAGAATATCAGAACAGAATTGTAGGCCTAGGTAACTTTAGTCTTCTTTAGGCTGGAACTGCTCCTTAGTCTTTCTTTGTATTTCATAATCTTGACCAGTTATTTCATGGGATGCTTTGTTTTTTTTCAAAGTCAGGTTATGCATTGTTGTCCGGAATACAACAGAAATCACATTGTGAGTTCAGTGCATTATATATCAGGAGCTACATGATGTTGACTTATTCTATTACTGGTTTAACTGCTTGATTAAGATGGTGTCTGTCATGTTCTTCCATTGTACTATTTTACCTTTCGTAAATGGTAAGTATCTTGTGGAGAGATACTTTGATACTTTGCAAAAATATCTTGTTTCCTAGAAAAAATTTTGGCCACTAACTTTAGCATTCACTGGTGATTTTTGCTTGAAACAATGATAACTATGATGGTTGCTAAATGACGTTTTACTAACTCTGTCATTCATTCTACATTTACTAGTTGAAATTATGCTGTAACAAACAGCTTTCTCTCAGCCCAATATATTTATTTATTCAGTTATATACCTCAGGATGAAGTTGTCGATTATGCATTACAATTCATTATTTATTTATAATTACATATTATGTAATTATTTATCATTATATATTTATTATATAATATTATATACATTTATCATTATATATTTATTATTATTATTTATTTTGTTACATTATCCCATATTTGGCCAGTAGGAGCTTCTCCAACATTGCTCCTTTAGACATGTCCCCATCATTTTTTTGAACACTTTATTCTTTTATAACATCACAAGATGCTTCCAGGTTCATCAAATATGTTCCTGCCCACCCCTGAAATCAGTAATTTTTCCAAGAAGCATCATTTCCTTTTACTGGAAAATGGTATTTAAGAAACAAGATTTGGTTCTAGGTATGCTTACTGGTACTAGGACCTCTGAATGTTTGGCATGCTCATTGACTCTCAGGAGACTATGAGCTAGGCAATACATTTATGTATAAATATATATACACACACTTCTGTTACTCGTATTTATATCTACAGAGATTTTGAGATAGAGGTGGATGTAAACATAGGGGTATGGGGGGTATATATGTCAAAGATCACTAGTTCATAATGATACCTCCAATTCCAATCTAACACGGCAAGAATTATTCTAGCCTTTGCCCTGACCATATTTATAGCTTTCTTCTCCCAAAGCAAAAAACCTAACACTCATTATCCACAATGTACTTATTTTGTTTGTTCAATCTTATAATACATAAGTTAGTTTCAGAATTGCTAACCCACACTACTTTAAGAAACAAGCCTACTAGTAGGGCATATTTGTTTTCAAGTTTTTTATTCTTTAGCCTTAGAAAATATAGTCAAAATACTGTGTTCCAAAGCTATTTAAGTTAGTTCTACTCACTCATCATCCCATATACTTTAAGTGTGATTATGTTATTTATTTGAAATACAATTAAATTCCTTTATTGCTGCTTGTATTCATTTTGGTTCTCCCATTCTTGTTTGTTTGTCTGTTTAGTATGAGAAAAAGTAAGATGGTTCTAAAATCACAACTACACAAAAGTATACTCAGAGAAGTGTTACCCCCCCATCCCCATCCACTCTACCCTAAACTCATTATCTTTTCTACTCTACTTCTATCAATCACCTCTAAGTAACCAGTCTCAGTAGTTTCTGATTTACCGTTCTTCTGTTTCTTTCTGCACAATCAAGCAGATAGTGCATATTTTCTCATTTCACCTCCTTTCTACATAAAAAGTGGCATTCTATAAATGATCTTTCACATTCAGCAATATATTTTAGAAATCACTCCATATCAGATTATAGATCTCTTCCTCAATCATTTTTATAGCTACTAGCACTCTATTATGTACTATGTGGCACAGCTTATTCAATCACTCACCTGTGTATGAATATTTAGGTTGTTTCTAATTATAAACAATGCTGGAGCAAATAGTTTTGGGCATATATGTTTTCATATTGTTGGAGGTGTATATTCAGAGTAAATTCCTAGAATTGATACTACTGGGTCAAAAGAAAGTGCACATGTAGCTTTGATAGGTATTGTGAAATTCTCTTCCAAAAGAGCTGTACCAGTTTGCATTCCCTATAAAATGAAAGTGCTTCTTTCTTCACAGCCTTGCCAAAAGAATGTCTCATATTTTTAATTTTCAACTATTTGATAGGCTACAATTGTCATCTCAATACAGTTTTGTTCTATTTCTCCTTCTTTTTAAAAAAAGCTTTATAAGGTATAATTGGTATACAAAAAACTGCATATATTTAATGTATACAATTTGATGAGTTTGGACATATGCATATATCTATGAAACCATTACCACAATCAAGGTAATAGATATATCTATCACCTCTAAAAGTTTCTTTGTGTCCCTTTGTGGTTTTGTTTGGATTTTGTTGTTGTTGTAAAAATAATGAATATGAGATATATTCTTTAAAAATTTTTAAGTGCACAATACAGTATTGGTGAGTATAGACACTAGGCTCCACAGCAGGTCTCTAGAACTAATTCATCTTGCGTAACTGAAACTTTATACCAATTGAGCAACAATTCCTCATTGCCCCTCAATATAGTTTTAGATTGTATTATTTGCCCAAGATAGGGTAAGAGGAGTTGGATTTACCTTCCTACTACTAAGCAAAAATGAAAAAATTTTATGGAATAGCAGTTTTCAAGATATTGGACATCAGGCAACAAGGACAGTATTTCCTGAGAAACAGGAAACAAATGAGTTCTACTACTGTCCCACCTTACTGCCAGGAAAGAGTTTCCAAGCTACAGCACAGGGAAAAAGAATCTAGCTATTTTCCTGGGTTAAAACTGAGCTAAAACTAAAACTGAAAGTCCAGGGAGACTAAGGTGGCTAGAATTCACAATGCAGAGTACTGGAGAAGAGGAAGCTGCACAAAAAGAGAAATCCAGATATCTGCAGACTCCCCTCTCTCTCTCCCACCCCAGTCCTCCTCCAAGTCTTTTACTGAGTACTGATTGGTGAATGCAAGTGAGAAAACTATATGAAGCCAGGAAAAGAACCACCCAAAAGGATTAGAGGGGAAAATCCCAGTAGCTCATAAAGGCCTAAGAACAGTTTCTATCTTCACTAGCCAAAGTGGAAAGTGTCATAATTCATGGGGCATAATGTAGAGTACTCAGAAGTGTTTTGCCTCAGTTGTGGGGTAAAATAAGCACTAGACTAAATGCTGCCTTATCCTGTTTGATAAGGCTTAAAACAAGACCTTAAAGGATCAAATTGTTTCCAAGTAACTTAACAGCCCAGAACAAAGCTCAAGAATCTTTATGGGAATACCCAACCAAGTTAAAATTCACTAAGCCTAGTATCTAATTAAAAAATACAGGCATGCCAATATCAAAAATCCTCAACAAAATACTAGCAATCTGAATCCAACAGTACATTAAAAGGATCATACACTATGATCAAGCGGGATTCATCCCAGGAAGGCAAGGATTTTTCAATATCCGCAAATCAATCAGTATGATACATCACATCAACAAGTTGAAGAATAAAAAACATATGATCATCTCAATAGATGCAGAAAAAAAACTTTTGACATAATCCAGTACCCATTTATGAGAAAAACTCTCCAGAAAGTGGGCACAGAGGGAACATACCTCAAAATAATAAAATGGGCATAGAGGGAACATACCTCAGTATACAACAAACTACAACTAACATCATACACAATGGTGAAAAGCTGAAAGCATTTCCTCTAAGATCAGGAACAAGACAAGGATATCCACTCTTGCCACTTTTATTAAACATAGTTTTGGAATTCCTAGCTACGGCAATCAAAGAAGAAATAAATAAATAAAAAGAATACAAATCGGAAAAGAAGAAGTTAAATGGTCACTGTTTGCAGATGACATGATACTATACATAGAAAATACTAAAGATGCTACCAGAAAACTACTAGAGCTCATCAATGTATTTGGTAAAGTTGCAGGTTACAAAATTAATACACAGAAATCTGTTGCATTTATATACACTAAAAATGAAAGATTAGAAAGAGAAATTCAAGAAACAATCCCATTTACCATCACATCAAAAAGAATAAAATACCTAGGAATAAACCTACCTATGGAGACCAAAGACCTGTACTGCGAAAACTATAAGACGCTGATGAAAGAAATCAAAGAAGACATAAACAGATGGAAAGACATACCATGTTCTTGGATTGGAAGAATCAACATTGTGAAAATGACTATACTGCCCAAGGCAATCTACAGATTCAATGCAATCCCTATCAAATTACCAATGGCATATTTTCACAGAACTAGAACAAAAAAATCTTAAAATTTGTATGGAGACACAAAAGACCCCAAATAGCCAAAGCAATCTTGAGAAAGAAAAGTGGAGCTGGAGGAATCAGACTCCCTGATTTCAGACTATACTACAAAGCTATAGTCATCAAAATGGTATGGTACTGACCTAAAGATAGAAATATAGATCAATGGAACAGGATGAAAAGCCCAGAAATAAACCATGCACCTATGGTCAATTAATCTAAGACAAAGGAGGCAAGACTACACAATGGTGGAAAGACAGTCTCTTCAACAAATGGTGCTGGGGAAACTGGACAGCTATATGTAAAAACACGAAATCAGATCATTCTTTAACACCATACACAAAAATGAGCTCAAAATGGATTAAAGACCTAAATGTGAGACTGGACACTATAAAACTCCTAGAGGAAAACATAGGCAAAACATTCTATGACATAAATCGCAGCAATATCTTTTTCAATTTGTCTCCCAGAATAATGGAAATAAAAACAAAAATAAACAAATCAGACCTAATTAAACTCAAAAGCTTTTGCACAGCAAAGGAAACCATAAACAAAACGAAAAGACAACCCACAGATTGGAAAAAAATATTTGCAAATGATGTGACCAACAAGGGATTAGTCTCCAAAATTTACAAACAGCCCATGAGGCTTAATATCATCAAAACAAACAACCCAATCAAAAAATGGGCAGAAGACCTAAATAGACATTTCTCCAAAAAAGACATACAGATGGCTAAGAGGCACATGAAAGGATGTTCATCATCACTAATTATTAGAGAAACTCAAATCAAAACCACAATGAGATATCACCTCACATCAGTCAAAATGGCTATCATCAAAAAATCCACAAACAATAAATGCTAGAGAGGGTGTGGAGAGAACAGTACAGAGGTTTCTTAAAAAATTAAAAATAGAGCTACCATATGACCCTGCAATCCCATTCCTGGGCATATATCTAGAGAAAAACATGGTCCAAAACGATACCTGCACCCCAATGTTCATTGCAGCACTGTTTACAATAGCCAAGACATGGAAGCAACCTAAATGTCCACTGACAGAGGAATGGATAAAGAAGATGTGGTACATATATACAAAGGAATATTACTCAGCCATTAAAAAGAATGACATAATGCCATTTGCAGCAACATGGATGGACCTAGAGATTGTCATACTGAGTGAAGTAAGTCAGACAGGGAAAGAGAAATATCATATGATATCACTCATATGCAGAATCTAAAAAAAAACAGACAGACTTAGACAACGAACTTATGGTTACCAGGGGGGAAGGGTTGGGGGGAAGGACAGTTAGGGAGTTTGGGATTGACATGTACACACCGCTATATTTAAAATGGGTAAACAATAAGGACCTACTGTATAGCACAGGGAATTCTGCTCAATGTTATGTGGCAGCTGGATGGGAGGGGAGTTTGAGGGAGAATGGATACATGTATATGTACAGCTGAGTCACTTTGCTCTGCACCTGAAACTATCTCACAACATGGTTCATCAGCTATACTCCAATATAAAATAAAAAGTTTTTTTAATGTACTTTAAAAAATACACACATGTAAAGAAGCAGGCAAATATGACCCTAGAGAGAAGAAAAATCAATCAACTGAAACTGAACTAAAAATAATATAGATGTTAAAATTAGTAGACAAAGACATTAAAACAGTTGTTAAAACTACATCTATATGTTCAATAAGATAGTGGAAAAATTTTAAAGGTTAAATAGAGATACAGAAAACATATAAACAAATAAAAGAGCCAAACTTCTAAAGATGAAAATTATAATGTCTGAATTATACTGAGGGGCTCCTCTGGTGGCGCAGTGGTTGAGAATCCACCTACCGATGCAAGGGACACGGGTTTGTGCCCCGGTCCGGGAAGATCCCACATGGTGTGGAGTGGCTGGGCCCGTGAGCCATGGCCACTGAGCCTGCGCATCCGGAGCCTGTGCTCCGCAACGGGAGAGGCCACAACAGTGAGAGGCCAGCGTACCGCAAAAAAAAAACAACAACACTGAAATGCAAACTGGGTTTCAGAGACTTGATGTGATTAAGGATGTAAACGATATCACTCATAACTTTCAAAATATTGATTACATGTTAAATGATGATAGTTTGGCTATATTGGCTTAAATAAAATAATTGTCAAAATTCAAAAAAATACACTGGATGGGATTAAAGGCCAATTAAATATTGCAGGAGAAAAAAATTAGTAACTTTGGTGACAGAGCAATAGAAACTACCTATAATAAAACACAAAGACAAAAAAGGCAGAAAAAAATGAAAAGAGAATCAGTGGGCTGTGAATCAACTTCAAATGGCCTAATATATCTCTAATTAGAGTCCCTAAAGGCAAGGAGAGGGAACAGAAAGAATATTGAAAATATAATGTCTGAAGTTTTTCCCAATTTGATGAAAACTAAACCTACAGATTCAGGAAGCCAATGAACTTCAAACACAAGAAATATGAAGAAAACTATACCAAGGTACATCATAACTAAATTGATTTAAACCAGTAAATTACATAGAGAAGAAATGACATATTATGTATAGAAGAACAAAACTAAGGTGACAGATGATTTTCATTGAAACAATGCAGGCCAGAAGAGAGTTGTGCAACATTTTAAAAGTGCTAAAGAAAAAAAAAATATGTCTACCTGGAACTCTATATCCAGCAAAAATATCCTTCAAAACAAAGACTAAAGAACAAATTTTTCAGACATACAAAGGCTGACAAAATTCATCACCAGCAGATCTGTACTACAAGAAATCTTAAAAAGAAATCAAATGGAAGAAAATGATATTGAAGGGGATCTAGATCCTCACAAAGGAAATAAGAGCACCTGAACTGGCAATTACATGGGTAAATATTTTAAATATTTTTCTTATTATTTAAATATTATTCAAAGATAATTTATTATTTAAAGCAAAATGTCATATTATATGAGTTATAAAATAAGTAGAATTAAAATGTATGACAACAGTAGGACAAAATCTGGAAGGGGATAGATGGATATATATGGTAAGATTCTTGTACTACACTGTGAAGTAGTATGATATCTCTTGAAGACAGACTACAGTAAGCTTAAAATGTACTATTAAACTCTAAAATAATCACTAAAATAATGAACAGAAGGTCATAACTAGTAAGCCAACAAAGAAGATAAATAGAACTATAAAAAATAACCAATCAAAATAAGGCAGTAAAGAGGGGAAAAGTAACAAATAATGGATGGTGCATATAGAAAACAGTAGCAATTAAAAGGCAAAACCGGGCTTCCCTGGTGGCACAGTGGTTGAGAGTCCGCCTGCCAATGCAGGGAACACGGGTTCGTGCTCCGGTCCGGGAAGATCCCACAGCCGTGAAGCGGCTGGGCTCGTGAGCCATGGCCGCTGAACCTGTGCATCCGGAGCCTGTGCTCCGCAATGGGAGGGGCCACAGCAGTGAGAGCCCTGCGTACGGCAATGTCAGATTAGATTAAAAAGCAAAACCCAATTATATGCCGCTTAAAAGAAACCCACTTAAAATGTAAAAGATAAACACAGATAGATTAGGAGTAAAAGAATGGAAAGACATACACCATGATAAGACTAAGTTGCTATATTAATAAAGACAAAATTGAGTTTAGAGCAAAGACCATTATACAGGACCATATAAGTACAGTTATTTCAGAGTTTCCCTGGTGGCGCAGTGGTTGAGAGTCTGCCTGCCGATGCAGGGGACGTGGGTTCGTGCCCCGGTCCGGGAAGATCCCACATGTGGCGGAGCGGCTGGGCCCGTGAGTCATGGCTGCTGAGCCTGCGCATCCAGAGCCTGTGCTCTGCAACGGGAGAGGCCACAACAGTGAGAGGCTCGCATACCGCAAAAAAAAAAAAAAAAAAGAAAGGAGGGTCATTTCATAGTGACAAAGGACATGATAAGGTATGATATGACATGACACGATAGGACAGGATATAGGAGATGAAAATCATAAATCTTCTTGTACCGAGAAAGAAACAGAGATTATGCAGACCAAGGAAAGTCACAAAGATGATGTGGGTAAGCCAATAAAATTTTAAGAATTGTCAATAATATTCCCAAATTTGGAAAGAAGCAAACTGAATGAGTTTTGTTATCTTTTTTTATCTTCAGCCTGAAGTGTAGTAGAAAAGGAAACTAGGAAGCAATAGATAAATAGGAAAAGTGAACAAGGGGGCTATTTCTGTCTGACAGATGTTAAAACAGAACAAATTTCTAGGTCGACACAACAAATTTGGGGAATGACCCAAAAAGCATCCTCCTGAATGAATGGTAAACCCTGACCTCATTCCCAATTAGGTGAACTGAACTATGAATAAGGCAAGTTATAAAATCTCAGAAAAGACAGCTCAGCCCCAAAATAAAAGCTACATATTGCCTCAGCTGAGTCCTCCCTGCTCTATTCCACTATCTTCTAACCCCTGAGAAATAATTTTCTTAAACTTCCAAACAAAAATAGCAAGGGACCAACAAAGAGGAAATATATATAAAATCCTGGAGAGAAGACTGCATGACCAACAACATTATGCTACAGAAAGATGTCATTCACATATGAAGATGAAAGGCAGGTAGACTCAACTGTGATAGAACTTTGCAAACACTAGACCCCTAAGCCCTTCTTGAGATTGAGAGGGGAGCGTCTCAAAAATGAAATTCAACGAATTAAGAAAGAAAGTGAAATAAAGTAAGAAAAAGGGAAGCTATAGTAAAAGAACCAGTAGTGATGACTGCGTTTATATACATATGGAATAAACACTAAACAACTATGGAATTATGGTTACAAAACAGAATTTAAATATTATAAACCTAGGCAATGCAAAAGTAGTAAAATAAGAAAAACTCAGAAGTGGGTGGTAGAGATTTGGGAGAAATTTTTAGAGTATATAATGCCCTTATCTTTCTAAGCAGGAAACCAACCGTTTCATTTAAAAACATATAAGTAGGGCTTCCCTGGTGGCGCAGCAGTTGAGAATCCGCCTGCCAATGCAGGGGACATGGGTTCGATCCCTGGTCCGGGGAAGATCCCACATGCCGCAGAGCAACTAAGCCTGTGCGCCACAACTACTGAGCCTGCGCTCTAGAGCCCGTGAGCCACAACTACTGAAGCCCGCATGCTACAACTACTGAAGGCAACGTGCCTAGAGCCCATGCTCCGCAACAAGAGAAGCCACCGCAGTGAGAAGCCCGCGCACCGCAACAAAGAGTAGCCCCACTTGCCGCAACTAGAGAAAGCCTGCATGCAGCAACAAAGGCCCAACGCAGCCAAAAATAAATAAATTAAATAAATAAATTTTTAAAAAACATAAGTAGCTTTTAAAACATAATGAGAAAATCTCTTAATTTTTCATAATGCTCTCCTCTGTTTTTAAATCTTGAGGGGACTCTTTTAGCAAATATTATCTCTAATACTGAAAATAAACATTTATTTTGGATTCAGCAACCCTTTTCATTCTACTTAAGTTTCTTTTCTGTCTTTTAGAATGAAGTAAAATAAAATGTATCCATTTCTATTTACAATATGACCTCATTTTTACAAAAGTCTTTCCCTCTGCCCATTCATCCATCTGCCATCCACTCACTAGTCTATTTATATAAATGTTTAAGAATGATATCTATCTAATACTGCTTATGATAATTTTTAGGTGGTGGTATTAATTTTTCTACTTTTTATTTTCATATTTTCTACATTTCCTCAAAATGATATTTTTAATAAAAGCAATAGAATCATTTTTCTTTAAAAATGAACTGAAGCAAATACTCCAAGAGATTAACCATGTTTAATTCTGTATGGTAAGAATATAAATGATTATTCCCTTCTTTGCACTTTTCTGAATTTGTTTAATTTTAAAACAATAACAAGAGTAAAAGGGCTATATTCACCATGCTGCCTGAAAATGAGGTTAATCCTCAGCACACAAAATGATATAACAAAGGTCACAACTAGATATTTTTATCCCGAAGAATTTTTAGACAGCTACCCTATTGATAATAGGCAAAATCTCAACCCTAGATCAATTATTAGACCTTTCAGCTCCCAGTGACAAATCACCAGCCCTTATTCTTCTGGCATAGAAGTGCAATGATGTAATGGTAGACTAGGCAAGGGACATTAAAAAACTACACTTCTTATTTTAAAAATCTTCATATTAGTTCAGAAAAAAATAAAAGGAAAAGAAAGAAAAGACTAATGAACAGAGAACAAAAAATCTTGAAAATTCTAGAATCCGTGTAATGAATACTGGAGGGTTCATTATACCATTTCCTCTTTTTGTATGCTTGAAATTTTTTTAAACTACATTTTCTCAAACCCCCCTTATATATAACATAAAGCAAGGATTCTTTGCGATTCATAAGCTCATCTTTAGAACAAAACAGCTCTTCCTTTGGAGAGTTAAACCAATTGGTCATTAATATTTTATTGTGAATTATTTTAACCAAATAATTAGATCTTTCTCCTAGTATCACCTAAGACTACTTGTGCAAAGGGCCTATTTGATGAGGCGAAAGGAGACAAGGGTAATTTTAGAGAAGGATACATTTCAGCAAGCGTAGTCAGAGACAATAGCAGGGTTGGGGGAGGGGTGGCAACCTATACAAGGACACCAAATATGAATTTTGCTTTCTTTGAAAATTTGTCTAGTTTTCTGTTATCACTTGAAATCATTTCATGCACTGTCTTGGCTTTCCTCACGTCAGACAGTAAATACCCAATCTTAGATATTACCTTACAAATAGTAATATAAATAGATTAATATTCTACTTTCTGCTTATTTGTAGTCTTCTGGTAAACTTTTGTTCTCTTTCTATCCAGTGATGATAATAAGTAACTATTATTGAGTACTTGATATGATAACTCTCAATATAATGTGCTATACACTTGAACTATGTGCTCTATATCAAGAATTTCATTAACATTACAAGTCTGTGGGATGAGGCAAGAATAGTAACCTCCCCAAAGTAAGACAGCCAACAGATAGTAGAAATGAGATTCTAACCCAGGCAGTCTCAGTCCAGAACCTGTGCTTTTAACTACTAAAGTGATGTTTACCAAACTTATTTCTACTATTTTCAGTAAATGTCACTCAAAATTATGTCTGAGAGGACACAAAAACATGACTCCTTAGATTTGCAAAAAACATGAGTAAGTCTTCCCTAAGCTAAGATAGAGACCCTGCCAGAGGGCCAGCAAGATTAAATCAAAAGAACTAAGCTAGAATTGTGGCCTGTAACAGACTCTCTTGTTTGGCAATTGAAAAGCCATTCACAGCCCCTTTATCCTTCACCTGCTTTCCACTAGAGAGGCTTGTAAAGTTGCTTTACTAGTCTCCTTTATAGCCAGGCCCATTGACCATATGACCTAGTTCTAAACAATGAGACATAGGAGGAAGCCTGCTTTGAGGCTGCTGGGAAATTTTTCCTTACCTTGATTTAAAAAAAGAGATATTCTACCATGCACCATCCTCTGAACTTTCTCTTAGAATGTGGGGCTACCACGGCCACCTTATAATGATGAAGGGATGGCCAGAAGAATTGCAGGGATGCAGGTCAGGTTCTAACATATTTACCCCCCATACCAATACCAGAAACTGCTTACATTAGACTTCTTGTTACGTGTGAAAATTAAACACCTATTTTTTTAAACTAAGGTAGATTGGATATTTTGTTTTGTTTGTTATGTTGTTGATACTTGCAGTCGAAAGCATTCCTAACTGATTTAAGTTTCGCCACTTAATAGTTATGCCACCTGAAGCATAACTGTGCCTCAATTTCCAGCAAGAAATCAATGAGATAATATTTGTCAAATTCAGTTTTTACAGAGTGGGTTGCCTACTAAAAGATAGCTTAATCTGAACCATATATGTCCATCATGTCTAGCATCAAGGAACACTTAAGTGGGAGAAGCTAAACATTAATCAGTGTCACCACAGAACCCTAGTTGTAAGGCAAAGCACCTAAAGGGTATGGGAAGATTATGTGCCAGGGACTAAACTATTTCCCCCTAAAAATTTATATGTTGAAGTCCTAATACCCAATATATGATTGTGCTTGGAGATGGGGTCTTTGGGAACTAATTAGGTTTAGATGTAGTCATGAGTTTAGGTAGAGATATGCAAGCCAAAAAAAAGAGCTCTCACCAGGAACAGAATCAGCTGGCATCTTGATAGTGGACTTCCAATCCTCCATAACTATGAGAAATAAATTCTGTTGTTTAAGCCATCAGTCTATGGTATTTTGTTATGGTAGCCTGAGCTGTCTAAGACACTATATGAACAGCATCTCCACAAAGAGGCCAACAGGACAGAAAGGAAAAATTGCCCTGCTTAAGAAAGTCTAATATCTTCTACAAATACTTAACAAAAAGTGAATCTTCTTCTACTGACTCTCCAGTCATCCCTCAGCCTAGCACACTAACTGCCTCAAATACTCTAAAACTTCTTTGGATCAGGGGTGGAGAAAGAAAATCCCACATTCATTTATATTCTTTCCTCCTCTGCTAGAAAGGGAATGTGAAACCTCACTTTACAGCCCATTTTCCTTATAGTAAGCATGAGAGTTAATCACATTGGGTTTGGAGTTATTCAACATGGTTTCAAATCTAGGTTCTGTCAATTATTAACTTTGTGGCCTTAAGTCAGTTTCATCATTTGCAAAGTGAGGATAATAATAGTATCTATATCTACTAAATGAGATCATGTATGAAAAGTACTTAGCCAGTGCCTGGTGTGACAGAAAGTACTTGTTTAATGTCAGAGCCAAAAAAATCATCAATGATAGGATCAATGAAGAGCAGTCAAGGCAAATTTTACCCAAATCATGAAATTCTGAGCTACCTCATCTCAACCATTTAAAAGGAAAGATGGATTTACCTCTTTTTCTATCACTGTTTAGTGTAGCTTATTTTCAAAATGGCAAAGAATGAAAACAATTAAAAACAAAGAACATATGCAGTTCATTCCAGACACCTTCCATTTAAATAAAATATCCCAAATGAAATCTAATTATTACCTACCTGAGAGTTTTCAAGTTAAAAACAAATAACGTTTCAAATATCTCAACAAGGCATAATTGCCTAATGAGTTTATTATCCTATAATAATGAGTTTATCATCCTATAAACATTATAATAATTATGACCTATGGTACACACATAAAACAATACAATCTACTTTCTTCCCACAAATATACACTCCATCTGATCAAATCTATACACTAGAAGATATTACTCAGAGGTCATAGCTTAGATGCCAAACTTTGCAACAGGCCTTAACTGGCATGTACAAATGGTTGGTGAATGCTCCTCTTCCAGGTAATAACTAAATCAAGTACTGAGGACAGGGCCTCATAGCAACAACACTACGTTTAGAGTTTGGGGAAAAAAAAAAGAGGGGATAGATAATCTAGATGGTGAAAGAAAGCATGAAGGTAAAAATAACGTTTTAACCGAACAATTTGGACATGGATAAAGATAAAAACTACAAAACCACTTTAACAATAAAGGTTCAAGTTCTGAATGATAGAAAATTCTTATATATTATCAATTGAGGCTAGAATTCAGTCCTAAACCTTACCAGGTAAAGAAAATTCAGATGGCTCCAAATATGGACAACCAAACAGAAAACCCTAGTCGACAGAGACTTCATGTTCTTGTTCTGTGTACAGGTTTGAAGGGTAAGTGATGAGTCAGTCCCTCAGGAAAACTAATGTGAACTGAGCCAAAACACTAAAAGCCTTTGTGAATGTCTTTTTTTTTTTCTCTTAGAAGTTCTATCTACAGTAAAACTGTAGGACTCCTGATTCTTGCACTAGAATGCTGTAGTTTCTACATTACCATTCTTTTACTATGAAAGATTTAATTTATTTCAGCAACAATGAAAATGTCCCACTATTAAAATGCCACAGTTGACACACCCTAAATGTCGCAAAGGGAAATAGTGAAAAACAAGTCCAAAGGACAAAAACTGGATACTGTAAACTGAGACTTAAAGTCATTCAAAATTTGCTTTTGGATTATTTCAAACCTTTATATGACCTTATTTTAATTTGACATATACAAAACAATCTAATAAATTTTGAGAAATTTACAGTATATCTATCAGTAATCCCTCTTTCTCCAGTTTTTAGATTATCTTTTAAAAAATAATATTATTTAATGCCTTATTTTATGTGATTATTTCTGAAGAGTTTGGCTATTATGGCTATATTCCTTTATATGCTAAATATTACATCATGTATTTGAAATTCATCTTCATAATTACAGTAATGCTTACTAAATATCTTTAATAAGTGTTGCCTGCCTAACTGCAAAAATATCATGACTTGAGCTCCTCAGAGACTCAGACAAAAATTTACATTTTAAAAATAACAGTATTTTAAATAAGATACAGGCTGAAAGTTACTTACAAAATTGCACAATTTACCTATTGTGCAATAAAAGACATTCAAAACCTAATTTTTTTATTTAGCTTTTGCAAACTAGTCAATTTCTTCTTAATTTATGAAGATAAAAATGCCAGTTTCATTAATTCATATTTTATGTTATAGCTTCACCACTGAGTAATGAATTTCCATAATGATGAGGCATACTAACTCTTGAAAAATCTACATTCTGATGCCATATTCAGACTTTTCTTAAGTCAGAAAATGGTGAAGACAATTTCAAAATGACCCAAAGCTTTGGTCCACTTGTGCTGCTTTTCGATGTTAAGCAGACAACAGAACCTATCAAGAAGGAGAACTGACTCAGTCAAAAAAGAGCAGTTTCCCTTCGAACGCTTGACTCCAGCAATCTTGCTGGCCACACTATGGACATGTGTCTATATTTTAAGTGTGTAAGCCTTAGAGAGTTCTCTGACATGTCAGTTTTTTCGAAAATGCAGATAAAGTAATTTTGATGCCAAAACTGGTATCAAATTAGTTTTCCCCACAAAAATGTTGGATTTGGTCCTTGATTTATCAAAAACAGACTTTTATGAAAGGAGAGGCACTCAAATTGGTTAGCCCACCAAATGCTAAAATAAAATGAAAGTTATGATACTTTATTTGAGCTGATTTTTTTATAGGAACCGTATGTATGACTTTCACTTTCTAGAAAGTGGTTTTCTCTTGAACACACATCAGAACCATTCATCATAATATAATTGCAAGTTGTCAGTCAGGGCCGCACCCTTCGCTTTGTGGCAAACCGCCAACACATCTGTCAGAAGCACTCATAAGCTTCCGTGTGTTATTGTAATCCTCTACAAAGAGAACAAGCCCATTCACCGATTTCACATTTTCCAAATGAAACAATGACTTGCTTAAAACCCAGTCCAAATGAAATTGTTGTGCTTCCCATAGACCATAAGCTACTTTCTCACCAAGTGACTAATTGCACCAGTAGTTAAAGGGAAGCATTTTATCTTTATGCAGTTGATTTCTTTATGTGCTTGATATGCATTTTTAAAACAAATAGGGCAAAGAGGAATCTCTATGTTGTATGGCTATATGTATAAATATACAACATGCATATATTCATAATTGCTTATAAGAAAGAATGTGATAATATACTATTCAATAAACTCCTTTTTCTTAACTGTCTTCCTTCTGTCATACAAACACTACATATTGACAGAAACCAAACCCATTTTTAGTAAGAACAAAATGTGCTCTGGTATTATAACAGGTCAGTTTAATTATCATTGATTTAAATCATCCCTACAATCAGAAAGAATCAATTCTCAACAGAGTAGCACAGTGGAAAGAGTATAAAATTCCTTGTAGCTACCATCACTCAGGAGTTAAATAGAGTTCTTTTATTCACTCTCTGGCCTTCCAAAGAAGTTTCCAAGTATCAGGAGAAGTAAAGTCTAAAATCTTTAACACCAACAGAATAAACCTCTTGTAAAAAAAATACATAGATCAAAAGTGCCAAATGTTCACAGTCAGAGCTTTTCAAACTGCTTTCGGTTCTATGTATGTGTTCCATTGCTAACTTGCCTGCATGCTCTCTCTCTCTCCATGTAACAGAGACCAAAACTACTATGTCAAAGAAGCTTTTTTATGTTTACTTATCTGCAGATTTGATTGACAAACACATGACTTGCAAAGTTATAATATATAAATATATAATGTTTATAAATATTTTACAATATATAAATATGTTATATTTTACAAAAGATTCAGAGTGTGACTTTTCCAAGATCATACAACAACAAAAATTCCTATCTCCAGATTTTTAGAAATGCATGATATTATCATGTATATTTCCAATGAATTATATATATGCACATACAAGCATAAACACATAAAGTTATGAGATATAGATGCATCATACGTGCTTATATTAAAAAGAACACTACAGATTTGGGAAATACAGGGCATACAATAAGGCTCAGTAATTGCAAGAAAAAAGTTAATTTAGGATTCCTTATCTCATAAATCTCAACTAATAATTTTAGAAGCAATGCTTTCATATATTCATTTCACGATAAAATACATAGTTATGAAACCCAAACAAAATGCCTCTCCATCTATCCTTTCCATTGAAGTAAAGAAAAGCAATCAAGTAACTCTTTTACTGAGTTTGGTAAAAGAATAATAAATATATGCATTTGATAAAATGTAATAAAACCATGCCTCCAGTCTTTATTGGAAAGAAGATGTACAGATGTTTATTTGATTTGCTTCACATCAATAAACTGAAAGATTTTCTAGAATCAAGATAAAGTTTATTTTAAAAATATATTTACAAGTTTACTAGAATATCACACATGAAATGATTGTGGAGTGGAGATTAATACAAAATTTTCTTGAATATGGAAATATCAAATTGATCAGTTACAACTGTTTCTTGATACCCTTATTTTAAAATGGCTGCTCCCATAGATGTTAGTTTTCCAGGACAAAAAGCTTTTGATATTGCAATTTTAATGCAAAAATATGTTTTCTTTGTCAAAATTCATCACGAATATGTTCAGCTACTTAGACTGTTTTCAATTAATTGCTTCCACGTAGCTATATTTTAAGAAAGGAGAAATTTTATGGGAAGTCAGAGTAACAAACACAACTCACCAAAAACTATCATCTCTAGGCATCATAAACTTATCCAATGCTAGATAAAAAGCTCAAATCTGTAACATTAATCTATAATTAAGTAGCAGAAATTGCTTAAATAATTATAACAGTTACTTGCTTTATGATAAAATCCAATTCTTAAAAATAATGTATATGATTAATCGGTGAACCCCCTCACATATTTATAAAATGTGGAAACTATTCTAGCTAAAGACACAAGGTAAGAGTATCACTAACTGTCTAAAAAAAAATTTTAGCAGTTAGAAAAACACCTTCCTGTAATAAGAACTCTTGATCTTTATCAATTTTTCAAGTCTATTTGTAATTTTTTTAATATAAATAATTCTTTATTATCATATTCCTTTTTATTATTATTTGAATAATAGCAAAAATTTATAAATTGGGGGGTTATTTAAAGAAAAATAAGACTATCAATTGTCCAAACATGTGTACATTTAAAAAACTATGCATTTTGATAATTCATTTCTACTTCATCAGCTATGAAAATTAAGGGTATTTTAAAGCCATCTTCCTAAAAGAAATGCTCTCATTACTTGAAGTCTGATTATACACAAATACACATATATTTGCCTACTGTTTTGGCAAGATAACAATACAACTCTTAAAATTGCCCATATTAAAAATTGTGGAATCAATTTATTTGACACACACACACACACACACACAGAGAAGGCTAAGATATATACACATATATCTTTATACATGACTTTGCTAAGGCTCAAAGCCAAATTTAAAAATAAAAACTTCTATTTCAAAACCACTCAGTTCATATCAATTGAATGGGAATATCTAAACCAAACATCAGGTAGCAAATGATCAAATGGTATTCATGCAAGATATAGGCAACTTTTATTAGCTATAAATAATTCATAAACAAGAAAATGTGGCAATTTACTTTTTAAAAATAGATTTGGTTAAAAATATTAAAACAGAAATATAACATTAAAAACATTGTATGGAATTATTGAATGGTTTTATAACAAAAAGTAGATGATTTTTTGTTGCACAATAGAAATGCCCAAAATAATTGTGTTTAAAAGGTGAAACAACAAATTATTCCAAGTTGGGTATCTCTAGACAGTTTATCATAAGATAATATTCTTTAAACCATAATTTACAAAAGGGATCATAAACACATACATAAACATACAACAATAACATAAGAGAACCCTTTCTAAAAATACTAAGAAATAATTTGTGTGGCTTTAATTTTATTTCAATTAAAGCTGCTAAAACTTATTTTAAGTCTTTTTATTTTGATTTTATGCTATTAAGAACTACATATCATAAGAAATTCTCTCACATAAATGACATAAATCAGCCTATATCTATAATGAGAATTATTATATTTGCCCTATTTTCTAGCATTATTATTATCATTTTTTTTTTGGCGGTCTGCGGGCCTCTCACTGTTGTGGCCTCTCCCGTTGCAGAGCACAGGCTCCGGACGCGCAGGCTCAGAGGCCATGGCTCACAGGCCCAGCCGCTCCCGGACTGGGGCACGAACCCGTGTCCCCTGCATCGGCAGGCGGACTCTCAACCACTGCGCCACCAGGGAAGCCCCTCTAGCATTATTTTGTTATGCCAAATAAGAAGTTCCATTCAATGGTAATAATGTTCTATAATTTCATCTACTTAAAAAACAAGTTGTCCAGATCCATGTAATTCTCCTTTAAACAGCTATAACTGAAAAAAAAACCCTAAAATATCTCTGACTTCTTGAAAGAAAGATAAGATTTGCTGAAAAATATGAAAGATGATCAAGTTCAGATTATAAGTATGCACAGTTTCTAATGCTTATATTTAAATAATGTGCTTACACTTAGTAATGAGATGGAATACTTTTCTCTTCTTAGACTAATATTTAACAAAAAATTAAGTGTTATTTTCAACCCTAAAATGTTAACTCCAATTACCTAAGACTACAGATACCCTCTCTCTCAAGTCTACCAAATTGCCTCTGGTATCTATTGTAGTAAAGAACTGGGTGTTCATGCTAATCAACTAATCTAATTAACAGAGTTACTATATTTATAGTACTTGGGTTATTAATCTTCATAGAATTTAGGTTATTTGCTACTGAACATAACTTAGTTTTTATTGCTTCAGGAATTATTCCACAATTTGCAAATGTCATCATAGAATCAATAGGCAAAAATATCTGCTCCAAGAGTGTTCTGACAGAATACAAATAAAACTAGTTTTAACTATATCTAGATATAGAAATATTTTCAAACGTATACACTTCAAAGATGTTTTAGTTCTCCTCTACTCCCTATTCTATACTCTCCTCATTTTCATACTTCTATTATAGAACTATTTTATGTTAATACAAGTCTTTATATTCATTCACCCAACAAATATTTATTGATCACCTCCTATGTCCCAGGCAATGTGCTAGGTTCTAGAGAGAAAAAAGGTGAATTAAACAAATAAGGTGCCCATCCTGTTGAGCCTCAGTTTAGTAGGAAATACAGGCACCTAATGAGGCAAATATGAAGCAATGTTGGAAGTGCTACAGCAGGGTAAGTGCAATTGCTATAGAACCTCATGTGTGTCAGTCTGGCCCCCATATCCATAGCAAACCTACCCCCTACTCCTTCCCTTTTGAACCCCTTCTGGTCAAGCTGTATTTTATTCCAATTTATGTCCCATGTGCCTGTGACTGTGCTCATTTGATTTGTTGAATGTTTTGACTTAATTTTCAGTAAGGATGAAATATGTGTCCTAAACTCTAAACACCTTCTTACCTCTTTGCAATTATGACCATTAGCACATATCTAATGTACCTAAAAAGCACGTAGCACATACTTCGATTCTACCCGGTAAGTTATAATTTGTTATATGGAACATATGCTTTCCAGGTTTGGAAAGAGCAGAGGTACAATCAAGTGAAACTCACTGGACCAAAGATAAACCATACATTCCAGTTTTCTTTCTTTAAATATAAGAAGCAAAATAAATAAATGACATTAAAATCTCAATTTACTGGACTACAGCAAATGTAGAACTAATTGACTGGATTTATTTTACATTAAACTGATAGAAGATAAAAATCATTTAAAAAATCACTCAAGAAGAAATTTAAAAACAAAAAATGTCCAGGGTGTTCTTTAATTTTCCAGTGCCTGGGACTGTACGTGGCACACAAGAGGAACTCAATAAATGTTTGTGAATGAATGAATGAACAAACAGTCCACTCAGTTTTCTATACATTCCATCATGCCGCACCATATGATGATCACAGATTCAGTGATACCTCTTAGATGTGCCTGATCCTGAATCAATAAAAACTCATCCAATTATATTACCTATACTGATCTGCTATGGTAAGAAAATTACCTAAAATTTTTGTAAACATTTTTCAATAGGTATGAAAACAAATGAGTTTCCTGATGAATCCTCAATAAATAATATCTATTTGCTTGTATTTTCCATTCTTTGATTTTTCCAAGTAACCCAAATTTTGGTGTACAAAAATAACATTATAGGGCTTTCCCTGGTGGCGCAGTGGTTGAGAGTCTGCCTGCAATGCAGGGGACACGGGTTCGTGCCCCGGTCCGGGAGGATCCCACGTGCTGCGGAGCGGCTGGGCCCATGAGCCGTGGC
This sequence comes from Hyperoodon ampullatus, assembly GCF_949752795.1. Taxonomy (NCBI): domain Eukaryota; kingdom Metazoa; phylum Chordata; class Mammalia; order Artiodactyla; family Ziphiidae; genus Hyperoodon; species Hyperoodon ampullatus. Next base: position 71,341,527 of record NC_136920.1, read on the forward strand.
CGCTGGGCCTGCGCGTCCGGAGCCTGTGCTCCGCAACGGGGGAGGCCACAGCAGTGAGAGGCCCGCGTACCACAAAAAAAAAAAAAAAAGCAAAAACAAACAAACAAAAAAAACCATTATAAATCATTTTCTGCTATATGCTCTATGGAATGGTAAGATGTATTATTCCAAGGTAAAAGTACTCACAAATTTAAGAAACTGAACTTCTCAAAATATAGCTTAATATCATAGTTTTTTTAAGTAAATGAACTTCCAGTTATTATCTTATTTAGTGCTTCTGAAGAGGATTTCCTTCTCTAACAAAAGAATGCCTTTTATAGACTTCCAGGGCCCACTGTAATTTTCAGAACAAGGTGTTAGATAAAAGCATCTCAGTGTGTACTGGGATCAGTGCAGCAGCTTAGCCTTGCGGCTAAGCAATGACAACAAAAGTCTAATGACATTTTATGGAATGTCAGTGACTTCCCAACAGGCACATGTGACAGCAAGAACTTGTTAGTATATACCAAGGACAGGAATACTCCAGGACAACCTTATGAACCAAGGTGCAGGTTAAATTGCCTTAACTAAGATATTCCTATGTCTAATATGATGATCAATACGTTCAGTGAGGCATTTATGGGCCACATGAATTGTTATACAGAGTGCTATCTTATAAAAAAGAAACGCTAACAGACGTATTCTGAGAAATTATGCTTTTACCATATTCATCCTATTTCCTCAGCCTTGTTCCTATTTTCCGTCTTTCAGCTATTGCAACCACGTGTTCATGTTTGATATAAAGAACACAAATGAAAAATATTAATATCCATCAAAAAGTGGCAGCAGAAATTTGGGTGTCTATTCTATAACTTTTTGTATGTTTGACATATTTCATAATTTACATTTTTAAATTAAACTTTAATCAAGCCAAAAAAGTGGTTGGATAGGTGAAATAGAAATAGAAAATATTGATAATTTTTGAAACTAGATGATGTGTTTTCATAAGGGCTCATTATACTCTCTACCTTTATGTGATTTTGGAAATTTTCTATAATAAAAATTTTTTTACAAAAAATTATTATTATGAAAAGTACTAGAAAAGAAAAATCAAAATCTGACAACTTTTCAAGCAAAATCTGACAGTTTTTCAGGCAGCATGAAAATAGAATATATTTTCTTGTCGCTATTGTTGACATGGTCATGTAGATAAATCTGTGAAATGTAAACTTGTTATTCTAATGAAATAAATCACTCAAGAGAAGAAAATTAATGTATTTGATTAAGTATTGGGAGCAAAGGGACATGCTATAGTGTGCTATACCATCTCTTTCTAGCTCTCCTCCTATAATCAATCAATTAATCACTCAATCAATCTCTCTCTCTCTCTCTCTCACACACACACACACACACACACACACACACATACACACACAGTCACAAATGCATGTGCCTCCTAAACTGACTATTCCTGACCTAAAAGAATCAACTCACACCTTGAAGACAAACTAACAGTGGTCAAATAAAGCAGAGACCAAAGAGTTTAACTCAGCCCTAATCAGAGGAGTTTGCCATGCAAATTAGCTCAAACAGAGGGTCCCATTACACCCAACTACTGCACCTGGACACCATGCTTATCATGTTGAATGGCAACATGGAAAAAGAGAAAGAACACTGAAGTAGTTTTCCAAGTGGCCTAAATTTTACTTCAGCTTCCCATTTACTAGCTATTCAACATATTAATCATTAATTTTCTCACTTCTAGAATAGGGTAAGAATAATATCTGCCCTCCTTCCCACTCAAAAGCTTTATGAGATTCAAATATCGTCTGTAAAAGCCCTTCACAAACTGTAAACTACTA
>NC_136920.1:71348367-71433367 GCF_949752795.1 Hyperoodon ampullatus
TTGACTGAAGAATTCAGTAACCGGGAAGGAGAGAGGAAGCCCAGATTTTTAACCCTACTCATGTGCTGAATAGTTTAACCCTCAGTGCTTGGTTTGCTGTACCACAAAGCAAACCAAAAGACAGATCAGCAATTGAACCTAACAGATTGCACTAAAGTAAATATAATTTTTAAATCATTTAAACTACTTAATCTCATCTCAATCACATCAAATATGTTAGAGCAAACATATTTCCATCTTTCATTTAGAGTTTAAATAGGCACAAAGGAGGAAAAAATCTAATTAAATATAACAGTAGATATAGTTTTGTAAATTGCCACTGCCTTTCAGAGTTAATGTATTAAAGTTACTTCATCACAATCAGCAAAAAGTATTTTAAAGAAGCAGTTTTTTATAGCACAGCCACCATGTCCTCAAACTGAGCATCAGAAAGTTATGTCTTCCTCACCTATCCCCATGTTGTAGCTGGGCAGCTTTTAGGCTTTTGTAATAGTAGATGAGAGACACCAGAATTTAACTGTTGGAACTACTTACTGTGATAAACAGTAACCACATGGACATTACTGATAAATTAGAAAAGGCTTTATTTATAGAAACTAGGCAGAGTAAATTCTATCCAATTATTTCCATCCAATTATTTCCTTACTTAACAACTACTGTAAACATTTTAAAAAAGAGATTAGTAATCATTACTAAGAAAGTATTTCCCTACTCATTTCTGTCCTTTATTTCTTTCAGATTCCTGAGCTAACTTGAACTCAATGATCAGATTATCAGAGGCAACAAATCACCTTCCCATCTAGAAACAGCTGGCCCTCTCACTATATTCTTTTGGCAGTATATCCTTAAGTGGGAGTAGAAGTGGAGGGAGGGAGATGGAGAATTTTATGACAAAGGAGGAGAATTGAGCTGAGTCTTACAGGCCTAAGGGCAAAGCTCCACAGCCTCAGAGGAAATCCTGTGAAAATCCTATGACAAACAAAAATCTACCCAATAGCCACTCCCTGAAGAAGTTACAATTTATTTCTTATATCCAGAATTTGTAAGGGGGGGGGTCATCACAGTGAGAGATGGAATGCCCTATATCTCCTATGCTACTAGCATTGCTCTGAGGCTGTCAAAAACCTAAAGCAGGGTTATTCTCTGCAGCTAAATGTAAACGTATCACCAACTTGCTTAATTTCTTTTCTTTCTCTACATATAAACTAATTACTAGCTTATACATGCACTATAGCAGCCTCAATAAAGAAGAAAAGCTCTAGAAATTAGGATACAAAACTTTAGGATTTTTAGGTAAGCATAATAAGAGTGTAAAATTCAAAGGGGCAATCAATCTGATTTTCTTTTTTAAACAATTGTCAAAGAAGCATGGTCAAATTTATGAGGGGATTCTTCCCAGGTGAGATACTAAATGGGCCTTTCAAAGGACACTTCAGATAATCTATCAGGATAGAAAAATTGTTGTATGTTCATTGCTTTTGCCCAGGAATTATTATTTTTCAAAGACCTAATTTTCATTTTGTGTACATGACAGGTTTTAATTTAGGAATAAGTGACAACTTCCAATGCCTATGGGCATTTGGACATCTTTATTTTATTTATAAATTTTTACTCACACATTTAAAGTCTCCCTGGTATTTGAAAATTTTTAAATGTTAATCTGGTATAGTTTACAAGTCTATGAAATCTCAGATTGTCCTACATTAAATATTTAGCACGAGGGAAACCCAGTCGTTTCTGGAAAACTCAAGTGCTAGAAAAGTCTGTTTATAATCCAAATAAATATTTAAATGGAGTTGCCGATTTTAATGCTGTTATAATGGCTACTACCATTTTATAAAATTCCAAGATTGCAGGCTTTGAGGTTTAATGGCATTCAACATTTTTTAGAATCTTTAAATGCTGAAAAAAATGTTTTTATTTGCCATTACAGAATATGGAAAGAAACCCACATAGCTTATTAATGTCTTCTGAATTGTTTAAGAGGATTTTAAGATATGAGTTAAAAGAATTTCATAATCTTAATTTCAATTTCTCCTTTTCATTTAATAGTAGACATTCATTAGGACCCACACACTGTAATAAATTATAATAATTTCAAACAAGAATTAAATTACTAGGTACCTAGTGAAAGAGCCATTTTTTCTTAGGTACCCTGTAATCTAACTGTCAGATTTAAAATCTATTCCCAATCAACTCTTCACAACATTCACATTTATTCATCTATGTTAAATTAATAAAAGGTATGAATAATACTGACAAAATTGATCATTATTGTTCATGTAGATTTAGAAAATTATAAGGTAATCTAAAATGAAAAGGAATTGAGAGAAACTATTAAGGTTCTTATAAATAAATTCATCCTATGCTATTTTTTCAAATCAAGGCTGAAACTTCTATGAGACTTATTTAAATTGACTATACAAGCTATTTGATAAATTGTACATTTTTAGAACATAAACCATTTTCATTATTCTTGACAAATATCAGTACAAAGACTCTACTGTAGCATTAGAGTTCAACAAATACTTTAGGAAGCTATGCCAAAATGACATTGGAAAGTAAAACCTAATAGTAGCTTGAGACAGTTTATAGCCAATGTGGTCTGATAAAGAAAAAACCACCACAAGGGAACATCAAAAAGTTATAGCCCTCCCAGAAATAAATACCATCTCCTTCATTTTTCCTCTAGATAAAGTAATGTATGTATAACTCTTATCTGGACTACCAAAGATAAATACAATTCTATTGACTAGCATCCCCAAACAGAACTCCCTTTATACCACAAGTTTGCACACTTACTGTATTTCCTACATCTAACCTCGCTGACCCTCTCCTCTTAACTAGCATCCCTAAAGACAAAGCGTGTCAACATTTGTTCCCATTCACACCGATTTTAATTTACCAAAAGAGTTTTGCTATTTTCAGAGCCGAATCCAGAGCACAATGACAGATTTAGGGCCTTTACAGGGGTTGCATTTCTAGTATGTCAGCATTTCCTACTCACCAAGAGTAAATTCCAGGGGGTCACAACAAAGGAAGAGCTGAAATGCAAACTTCATTATAGAGATTTTTCCCACCCTTCTTATTTCATCATAACTTAAACTACAAACAGGCGGTCCTATTTAGTGGGGCATCACTGGTGATGCACAGCAATTGGACTAAAATTATCTAGTCTTGGGGCAAAGATGAAGGTCCTTTAGTTTAGGCCCTTCCTATGAAGTTCTACATACATAATTACCTCTTCCAGAACTTTATATCTGACTGAAATTTAATAACCATAATATAACAATTTTATAATTCTTTACATTTGTAAAGCACTATAATGTTTTTAAAAATACTTCCACATACTTAATCTGTTTCTTAATTTGGCCATAAGTACTGAGTTTTAAGTCACTAATATTCTTTCCAATATAAGTGTTCCATAGTTATATATTTTGTACCATGCTTTATTCAGACCTTTTTAATGTGTGTAAAGAAAGTCCCTCTCACACCACTGCAGTTTCCCTGGATAATTCAGAGTTTTTAAGACACAATATGAAGAGCAACTTGGAGAAACAATGCACAAGTTGTGTTGTAATCAAATAACAACTAAGACATGAGCAGCTGAGCAGAAGGAAGATGGGCAACGGAATGCCGTGCAGCAATCAGCACTGTTGACTAATCAGAATTTGAGACACTAGAAGGTAATAAGGGTATTATAAAGAATGGCTTATTGAAGGAGCAGCTGTTTATGTGTAGCTCACTGTTTAAATGAGTTCCACTAGATTGCCATGGTATGTTTTGGTGAAAATGTTTAACTCCTTTTAAAATGATCATTAGAGAAGAAATAGCAAGTACCAAGTGGCAAGTTTGGAGATATCAAAGCACCAACTAAGATTTAACAGCATTAGAACAGTTATCTGGGCATTTGGAAATTGCAGGAAATGCCCTGTAAGTCAAAAGTACTTAGGTACTCATTCTTCTCTTAAAAACCCTAGAAGTTAGGTCATGCCACCATCAATACAGGGTTGCTATGGGTACAAAGATAAGATTGTGATATAATGGGGGACTCTTCAGAGGATGACAAAAAGAAAAAACAGAATAAATATATCCATCAGGACAGCTGCAAATCAGAGAATGTCTTTGAATTTAGAAATCTGTCCATCTTCTCAATAAGCAGAGGGAATAAAATCCTGAATTAAATTTAAAAATAAACCACTCTCCTTTCCTGACTTAGAAGTAAATAATTTTTAAAGCACAGGAGAGAGAATGCAAAATAACATTTAATTCACTAATGGTATTTTCACAAAGCAATTATCATCTTATTCAAAACTATCGGTCATACAGTTGTGTTGGCTTTGCAATTGAATCGATTTACAGGGTTTTGTCTCCCTTACTTTCACCCAAGAAGCTATTGTCTATTGTTTCTTCTGCCCTAGCAAAAACAACAAATCCACAAATTACAAGATAAAGACACTGAATAACAATACTTCAAAGCATTTATCATTATACAGTATTATGAAAATTTCATTTTGACAAGTGTTCAGTAATATTTTAAAGCAGTCAGCAAGCGGTCGAAACTCTGCTATCTTTTTGTAACAGTTCACATGTCAAACTGGCAAAGTGCCCACAGAGTAAGGCAGAAAAAAAATCTATCTAATGTCTGCCCCACAAGGCGACATGAGGTTTGATTGGCAGAAAGCAGAGAGTGGCTTTTGATCATGTGTCCTAACAAGCAGTTCCAGCTCCTGTCTTTTCAGCTGATGGGCTCCACATTACCCATTCAAACAGAAGTGACAGACCACTGCACTACTCTCAGCTCTAGTCACACGCAGTGGGAGCTATGCTGGAGACAGAGTCACTGATTAAATATATCACTTTTTCAAGACAAGCAGGTTGTCTGAATCAAAGTTGGACAGAATAGACTCAACATTATTAAAAGGGGATATAAAACTGGAATTGAGTGAAGTTCGGCCAGTTTGCACAGCCTCAGGGATTCCCAGGCTGACAGGGGGAATAAGGAACAGCAGAACTCATAAAACAGGGTCAGAAATTAGCTGTGACACCTTGGCTATTTTCCCATCACTTCAGGACCACTTGGTTTCAAAATTCTGGAGCCTCTTTTTACCTTTTTTACTTTCATTTTTAAAAACGAATTCAGTAGAAGGAGAAAAACACATAAAAGCATGATTACTGCAGTTTGTCAATTACAGTCTCAGAGGGAATAAAGTACTGGATGCAAACCCTTCGCATCTCATTTTAACATATACTAATACAGGTTTCTCTAAGATGCTTATTCTAGAATTTTATCGCATTTTTTTAGTTTTGTATTATAGTGTAACTTTAAAATCCAGGAATATTAATCATAGAAATTGTACAGCTTAATATCTTCTAAACGTCCTGACTGCCAGAGGGCTACCCAAGTGCCAGCTATCATATTTAACCATGCCATAGTCTTTGCTATAGCTTGCATATCATTTAAAGCTTTTGCTTTAAATATACTCAGAAACAAACATCTGAAATATACAGAAATGTTCAATACAAATTCTTCATTGTCTAAATTTTATGTAATTTTAAAATTATTGAATATAGTGTCTTATAACCTTTGGTACATTATCAGCTTCCTAAGTATGCAAATAAATAAAACTCCAAGGTTTTCTATTTCGAAAGGTGAAAATAAATGTCCAAAGAAGTCAAAAAGAAAATCACTCTCTAGCTGTAGACAGTAAAGAAATAGACCAAAATATAAGCAACCATATGAAAGAAATCAGTTGAAACCAAAAAATAAAATCAAATAAATGTACATTCAGATGTTATTTTAAAACAACTCTCCCACAAGATTTTAATTTCTTCTCAACTACATTATAAAAAACATTTTTATTATTTTTTATTTTTTTAGTAGCATGCTCCAGCTATTCCTTGGAACACATGTTCTCGTTATTAGTTCTGGCATCACTGTAAATAGTTAGTACAATCTGCTTATTATGCATGTAAGTTATAATGAAAAGTTTAAATACTCCTGCCAAAATGAAGATAGAGTTTTAATAGAGAAAAGTAAGGAATTAAAGAATGGCCATGAAATAGGATACTGAACTAATTGAGGATTGAGAAGGACAGAGACTGACATTTACTAGAAGACAGTAAAATTACAAAGAAATGGTTTGTGTTAAATCTGCAAAAAGTAACATTTTGTTTTTTATGTTACTCATTTTGTTAAATTAAATTTCAAAGTTAATTTAGCACTTGTCAGTATATATTGGTTAAAGGATATATCATATCTCAGAATAATTTCAATATAAATCGTATTTGTGTTTCATACGCCATAGAACATGCTATCGCTTAACTGATAAATAATTCCATATTAATCAAATGTGCATTTTACTGCATGAAAAATAAAATTACATGTCATCTGGCTTCTGTACTTCATGTCTTTAAAGGTATTTGAAGATGATGAAGATGATGATAATGATAAATTTTATTCAAAGTTATCACAGGCACAATCAAGCAATTATTTACAAATCTGGTTGTTTTCCAAAAAAATTTAAGAAAATTATCTTCAAGAGGATAAGTTGACTTCCTATGTAAACCCAGATTAAAAACAAAAAACAGGAAAAATCTTTATTGGCAATTGCTTCCCAAAACCTGAAATGCAATAAAATGGCATTTCATTTTTTTCCCCTCAGAAGTGGAGTGTATTTAACCATCACTCTTTTTTTATCACGCCCACCACCACCATCATCATACTGGTGATGACGGGAAAAATGATAGGAAATTGCTCCGATAAGGGGTGAACTACCATAGGTAGAAGGAGACAAAATCTGTATATGTATCACCAATGAAAATATATTAGACTAAGCAAACCTGGAGCACTCATTCCAAAATACTTTTTTCCCTTCCCGTGAAAAACAACTGCATATCACCCATGCTTTACCAGACGGGTCTTTTATATTCTATGCCAGGAAAGGCTGAAGAAAAGGGAAATAATCCTTTTGCAAAATATTTTGCAACACCATAAAAAATACTTTCTTTAAAAAAAATCCAAAATAATTAATTATTTTAGCCATTATATTATTGCTTACAGTAATACACAGCAATAACATTTACATTGATTGAATTCTGTTTCCTTAATGTGAAATTTGTTTGGGGTTAATTAGCACGGCTGAGGAATAAGCCTAATAATTTCATGCTGTTTACACTGGAGGCAGTTTTCCACAAGCACTGCTCAGGGAGCAAGTGACATCTTCCAATTCCAGACAGAACACAGAGGTGAGGGCAGCTGCTCACTGTGGGGTTGCAAGCCAGGCCCTTCCTCCTTTAGCCAGTCTCCTCACTACTTGGGGTGTCTAATGGCAACAGTACATAGTTGTTCAAATTATTGCTCAGGCATGGTAAGTTTCTAAACCAAATACTGAGCTGAGGGGGGGCGGTGTAGAAAAGGACTTATATAAATGGAGAAAATCCACAGTATTAGACATTTTTACTTCCCCCTCCTTAAGAAAAAGCAGGTCTAATTAGTTGTCTCCCTAAAATGCATACCTAGCATTTTTATTATGTATTATAACATTTTGCTCAGAGCTGACATTTTTATTCTGACAAGCACTGTCTGGAGAGCTCTCAATAAATAATACATTGACAATTTTCAGTAAATAAGCAGTGGACACAAATCGTTATCCTTACTTACCGCTGCCCCACTCTAATAGTGCTTTTACAAGTGAGGTGACTATTCAGTCTAATGCAATCCTCTCAGTGCTGGAAAGACATTTTCATTCATTACCACGGTCACAAGCACTTAAAGCACTTTTAAGCCCTGTTGCAAAACAGCAGGAATGGCAGAGCAAGACAGGCTAAGGAAAACTAAAGTTCATCACCAAAGAAACCTGAGGTTGTTCACCTAAGCAACTAGGAAATTCACTTCTGCGCTGGCCACCTCGACACTTCTAGATCTACATGTCTAACAAGAATACATGATTTTGTTTGGCAATTAAATGTTAACCTTCTTAAGCCCAAACACTGTGGGCTTTGTTTTCTGTATTAAATTTGGTTCATCATCCAACAATATCTATTAAGCACCCTCAGATAAGGGAAGTCATATGCTATGACCTGAGTGCTCACCTTTGATCAAGGTAAGAAACTGAAATAAAATCTGAATCCAGATGAATACATTTGAAACCACACAGTAACTTTTCTTTTCTCTCAACAGCTTTTCTTCTTTAACTAGAGCCCCTAACACCATCACCCTACCTAGTTGCTAAACCACTAAAGTAGTCCTGAATTTCATTTTTCTTCATGATACCACATAAATTTTATTTTCTAGCTACTTGGAGATACAAACTTAAATGAAATAAGATTTAAAGAAAGAGTAATAAAATGAGAAGGTAATAGCTACACCCCTTGCCATATATAGCCTGTGGCTTGTACTTTCACCCTACTTCTTAATCAAATCAATTTATCCATTATTTTATGACTTGTTAGACAGTTGTTGGTCATAAGGATGGCTGAAAATATGTTGCCCAGTTGCAAGATGATTTCATGGTAACATATTATATGGCTTCGAATTTAGTACAGTATAGTCCAGTGTAGTATAGTACAGCACAATATAGTATAGGTGTTATTCCATAATTTCAATCTTTTGCGTGCATCAGGAGCACCTGGAGAGCTTGTTAAAACACAGGTTGCTGGGCCCCATCCCAGGGTTTCTCATTCAGTATGTAAGGGGTGAGGCCCAAGAATTCACATTTCTAACAAGTTCCCAGTAACAACCGCACTACTAACAATTTGAAACACTGGGCTAAAGGATTAATTAAATTTACCTGAACACATAAGACACACATGACCCATATTGGTCTATAGTCGATCCGCTTCTTTTACATAAACAGAATGTTAGATTATAGAGCTTCCACTATGTAGCAAATATGATGCCACCTGAAAGCAACAATGATTAATCTCAATGAGTTCTCTAAGAAAAAGGAGATTAAATCCATAACAATGATAAGAAAGGGAGCTCTCTCCTAGTCTCCAAGATAGTCAGTCTTACATTTGCCAGCCAGGTATATCCACCTTCATAGAATGCTCAAACTCAGTATGCCTAAACCCAAACCTTCTCCCTAAACCTTCTCATCTATCTATATTCACCATCTTAATAGCCTCACTATTGATTCTCTCTACCAGGATACTTCAATCATCTTTGACTCTCTCCCCAACCTCACACCTCACACCTAACTAGCAACCTCAAGTATATATCTAAAAGCTGATTCTTCCTCCCTAACCCTTGCCAATGCCTTAGCTGTTTAGACTCTTATCAGTACATGTGTGGCCCATTAAAATAGCCTACTAACAGATTTTCCTGCATTTGGCTTTGTCTCTTTCCAACTGAGAGTCAAAATGCTACCAAAGTTACGTTTCTAAGAAATGTATACAATTATGTCACTCATCCTCCTACTTTAAGTAGCTCTCTACTGCTCCCTACTACCCAAAAGATAAAATTCAAACTCTTTACAATGGCTTCAATCCATTTTTTTAGTCACGTCTCCTATCCTAACTACACCAAACCTCTTGAATTCACCACACTCACAGGTTTAATCACATCACTGAAAACTTATACATGCTATTCTATCTGGGATTCTATTATGTCTCTTGTTCACTATGAATAGCTTATAATTAATCAAAAATCCAGCTCAAATGCCTATAAATCCTTTCCTAAATCTTCTAGACAAAATGATAGTTCCCTCTTCTGTACTCCAGCATTTTATAGCTCCTTCTGCTATAGCACTTACTATAATATAATTACTCTATGTGCATGTGTTTCTCCCACTAAACTGAGGGTTACTAAAACCCAATATCTATTCATCTCTGTATTCATCTTCTTCTCTCATTCTTTCTCCACTTTCACCTCTCCTCACCCACTACACTACCAGATGAAAGAGCTTAATAAATGCCTATGGAAATACTGAGCATTCATATGTGTGCATTTAAATATGTATATTTTGCTTTGTTTAACTAAAGGGGCATTCCCTAAAAATTGAATCTATTCCTCTCTGAGCCATAATAATATTCGTCCCTCTGAAATCTTTTATAAATCAACAGATTTTTAGGTTAATGCATAGTATATGCTAAGATCTATACTAGGTGTCTGAAGATAGACTAAAGATATGGTCTGTGTCCTCAAAAATTAAAATCTTCTTGGGAGGCAAGATCCATAAGTGTAAATAGCAAATAATACTTTTCTTCTTTGTCAAAAATCAGTTGAGCATAATTTGGTGGTTTTATTTGTGGGTTCTCTATTATATTCCATTGATCAATGTATCTATTTCTCTGCCAAAACCACATTGTTTTGATTATTGTAGCTATAGTAAGCTTTAATATTGAGTAGAGTGATTCCTAACATTTTATTATTCTTTTTCAAGATTAACTTAGCTGTTCTAGGGCCTATCCCTTTCTATATAAATTTTAGAATAAGCTTGTCTATGTGCATAAAAGTCTTGCTGAGATTTTGATAGGAATTGCATTAAACATATAGATCATTTGGAGAAAAATTGACAACGTTACCAGTCCTATGAGTCTTCTGACCCATGACCAGGATGTTTTGCCATTTATTTAAGTCTTATTTGATTTCACTGACCAGCATTTTGTAATTTCAGCAACAGATCCTGTACATGTTTTGTTAAGTGTACCTAGATTTTTCATTTTATTTGGAGCAATAGTATATAGCATTGGGTTTTAAATTTTGGTTTTCATATGTGCATTGCTAATATTTAGGAATGCCATTGATTTTTATGAGTTGATCTTGCATCCTATGACCTTGCTAGGTCAAAAAATGAAAACTAAATGTCACACCTTGTACAAAAAAGTGACATAAACCTCACACATGATACAAAAATTGACCCTAAATTGATTATAGACTTAAATGTAAAATATAAAACTATAAATCTTTTAGCAAAAAAATAGGAGAAAATGTTTATAATATAGGGCTAGGCAAAGTATTATTAGACTTGGCACAAAAAGCATGATCCATAAAATTAAAAATTGCTCAATTGGCCCTCTTCAAATTTATAAACTTTTGCTCTGTTAAACCCTATAGTAAAGAAGATGGAAATACAAGCTACAGACTGGGAGAAAATATTTGCAAATCACATATTCAACATAGAACTAGTAAACAGAATAATAAAGAACTCTCACAACTCAACAGTAAAAAAACATAGGCGAAAGACACAAATAGACATTTCACCAAAAAGGATATAGAGATGGTAAACAAGCACATGACATAATGCTCAACATCATTAGCTATAAAAGAAATACAATTTAAAGCCACAATGAGATTTCGCTATACACCTATCAGAATGGCTAAAATAAACATGACAAAACCAAACGCTGACAAAGATGCAGAGAAACTAGATCACTTATACGTTGCTAGTGGGAATGTAAAATGTACAGTTATTCTGAAATATAGTTTGGCAGTTTCTTATAATACTAAACATCAATTACCGTACAACCCAGCGATTGTACCCCTGGCCATGAATCCCAGAAAAATAAAAATTTATGTTCACACAAAAACCTGTACACAAGTGTTCATAGCAACTTTACTTGTAATAGCCAAAAACTGGATGTTTGATTTGACGTCCTTCAGCTGGTGAATGGTTAAATAAACTGTGATACATACATGTTATACATACCACTGAATACTGCTCAGCAATTAAAAAATAGTATGAACTACTGATACATACAACAACTTGGGTGAATCTCCAGGGAATTATGCTGTTTTTTTTTTCTTAAAGCCAATTCCAAAAAAATAGGTACTGTACAAATCCATTTATATAACATATTTGAAATGACAAAATGTTAGAAATGAAGAGCGTATTAATGTTGACAGGCATTTGGTAAGGGGTGTTGGAGTAGAAGAGAGGTAGCTATGGTTATAAAAGAGCGTAACTTGATTGTGGTAGTGAATACATGAATCTATATAGGTGATTTACAGGTGACAAAATTGTAGAGAACCTAATACACATATCCACAACAACTGAGAACAATTAAAACTGGAGAAATATGAATAAGATCTGTGGATTGTATCAATGTTAATAACCTGGTTGTGACAGTATGTGGCAGTTTTGCAAAATGTTATCACTGGGGGAAAATGGTCAAAGTGTACACTGGATCTCTATATTTTTTCTTACAACTGCATGTGAATCTATAATTAACCCAATTAAAAAATCTCAATTAAAAAAATAGCAAATATAGAGTTATAATCTATTGATAAATGGAGTGGTATATGGGTTTTTTTCAGCTTTACTGAGGTATAATGGACAAAGAAAATTGTAAGATATTTAAAGTATACAACGTGATGATTTGATATATAGATACATTGTGAAACGATTCCCCCCCACTGAGTTCATTAACACATCCATCCATCACCTCATCCCATTTAAATTCTACTCTGCTAAGATTTGTTAATCTTAGAAATGTTCAATTATACAATATAATGTTATCAAATATAGCCACCATGTTATACATTATATCCTCAGACCTTATTCATCTTATAACTGAAAGTTTGTACCCTTTTACCAACCTCTCTCTGTCTCCCCCACCCATCCCCAGACCCTGACAACCAACTTTCTACTCCCTATTTCTACGAGTTTGACTTTTTTTAAGACTCCACAAATTTTAGACAAAGAGGAAGTCATGAGGGCTACAGTCATCAGTAGAAGACAAGATGTGATTTGGATTTTATGTATTGTAAAATGGATAGATGGAAAACTTAGATAAGAAGAGGAGAGATAAAAGGTTATTCTGGGTAGGGATAATGGCTGAGCATGAAGTATGTTGGACTAAATAACTAATTCAACTTAACACAGTGCTGACTCTTTAGATAAGAAAGTTTGCCATGAGATTGTTACATCTTCAAGTTTCTTAATCAGAATGCTCACTAGAGAAAGATTACAAAAGAACCCTAGGAATCAAATTCTTATGATGTGTAGTGGCCCTAATATGAGTAAGAAATGTCCAAATTACAGTCACATCAAAGCAAAAAGAAAAAGCACAGCATATGTGGGAGATAATAAGTATTAGAAAAAAAATTCAAAGAAGTTAGTCTCCATCAGGTACCAAGAATACACCTAACATCTGAAGCTAATACTGACTACAAAGTGAATAAATGGTGGAGTAGCTAGAGACAGTGAGAGACAGAGACAGTAAGTTTTTACTATTGTTTTAAATAAACAGAGCATATCTAAGAAATGTATTCAAAAGAAAGAAAGAAAGAAAAAGTAAAAAGTAAATAAAATAAAAAGAAACCAACATACATAGATCTAAAGAAAAATAATTCTATATACAGGGAAGAGCAAGTGCAAAGGAATTAAGACATGCTTGAGCTAAAAAAAAAAAAAAAAAAAAAAGGTCCAGTAGCTGGAGTGGCCTGAGAAAAAAAGTAAGTTTAAGATGAGTTTTGAAAGCCAGAGTACAATGTTTGGATTTTAAGCAATGAATTATATTTCCAAGATTAATAGAGTTTGATGATCACTGGCCAAATACCAAAGTTCCAATGCCAGTAAAATGCCTAAACCCTCTGAATATCAGAAAAAACCATGAAGAAAGGGGCATAATTCTACTGACTGAAGTTAAATCCTGAAGTAACTGAGTTTATCTGGAAGTGAGACCAGACTTCCTTCTATTAGTGAGAATGGGGGATTAAGAGTTAAATTAAAATTACTAATGGAGAAATAAAATTAATACTTGAGTTTTTGTGCACATGAGTTTGGTGACAATAATATTTATAAGCAAACAACATTAATTTTCTGCTATCCTCTGTATTCCAAAATGACACTGTCACTATATAAATATTGTCAAACATTATCAAAAAGATCAAAGAGTAGTTTTTAGGACTTTGTACATTAGGTACATAAGGTAGTTTTCCCCAGTCTCCCTTTTCTACCTGGAAACAAAGGGAGATTGCTCCAAAAAAACATGTTGCTTACGCATTAATTCTTAAATTTCCCATCTCTTCCACACCTGTGACAGGAGTAAGACGTACAAGATTAGAGGTATTTCTGAAGGATCTGCTACAAAATTCCAGGTTAAGCTAAGTTCCACTGCATTTTGGAGTGGAATGGAATCCTAGTGCACACAGTTTGTTAGCCACTCTAAAAACTGCCTGTTGACTATAGGTTGCCTTCATTTAAAAATCATACATTAGTAGCAAAGTAATTCTACCACTGTTATTGCTGGTACCATAGTTCTTGCAAATAATTCAATACTTTGTCATTTTCCATAGTTATTCTTCATTATATCTCCACTTATTTTAACCCTCTATTTGTATTTACTCATTTTAATTCACTACATGAGAGCAATTAGAGAAGTCCACAGGCCATAGGCCTCTAACTTCTGCCTCCCAATGCTAGGGGATGGCCTATATTCTGTGACTTCATTGTGAGTGTACTTGTCTGGCCTCTAAGTGATGGCTCCTCAGTTATACTTAAACCCTCAAGACATACATTAAGAAAGCTATGATAGGTCTAAGTGTCACAGTTATTCAGCAGTAAACCCATAGCCTCATATGGCTAATAAATACGGCCGTGAATTCCCTATAAGGCCCAAATCCCCTTTACAACAGCTCTACCAAAAGGTAGAATTATTGACCTTTGCCTTCTTCTGGATCATCACACCGTAATAAACTCACCCTCCGTTTGCCAACCTTTCAAATCATGTATAGCATTTTCTGAGCCAATTATCCATGGCTTTGTCTGTAAGTACTTCATTGGACAATGACTTTTTCAGACATCAAAACTTGATGGCAGCTTTTATCTCTATTTTTATAAAGATTCTAACGTCAGAAAAAAAGAGACTGGAAATAGTAAAGGACAATTTCAGCCATATTAAGAGAAAAAGAATCATGATATTGGTTCAGATGACTTATTTACTCTGAAAACAGTTTGAAAAAGAAAATTACAGATAGAGGATGCTGAACTTTAGATACAAACTCTAAAAGAAAATCAAAGCACATAGAATTTTAGAATTTGGCCCTTAATGCTCAACCAATGTCCTCATTTTCTAAATTAAGAAACCAGTGCTAAGATCAATCAATTAATTAACTAATTAATTAATTATTAGGTATTACCCAGAAAGTTACCAGAGTCAAGCAAGAATGCACATCAAATTCAGGCCAGTCTGCATCTGAAAGGATTCCCAGATAAAACATTTTAAGAAACAGGTGAAGATTTCCAGCTAATAAGCCAACTGTTTGGCTAGAAAAATATATCTATTCCTATATGAATGGTTAGAGCAGCGGCAATAATCAACAGGGTTTGCTGGTTAATTTTGAATTTGAAGTAGGTATTTAAGGAAAAAATGATCATGAACATGATAAGGTTAGAGATCAGGAACTACTTTAATTCAAAAACCACACAGAGGTGGAAACCTCAATAAAAGGAATCAAAAGGGGAAAAAAAGTGTATTTCCTAACAAACTTAGTAATCATAGTCCAGAGGGAGAATGACAATACACTTGTGCTCATACTTAAAAGAAGGGCTGAAGACATTTTATTATGAGACAACAAAAAGAAAAATTGCAGTGAAGCGTCCATCAAAGGCTCTTGTAAGCTTCTGAAATGCTCAGTGATAAAAGGAAACCTGGGCTAGACATTTTGAGGAAGGTGGAACCAAAAGGTATAGACAGTTAAGCCTTTCGGAAATTATAACACACACACATTAAACACACACACACACACACACACACACTGCAGCCCCAACTTCTTTGTGTAATGTTTTCCAACAGAGTGGAAAAAATAATACAAAATTTGTCAACAGCAGTTCCACTCCTGGGAATACACCCTATAGAAGAAGCTCATGCACATGTGTATCAGAAGACAGGTGCTAGAATGTTCATACCATCACTGTTTGTACTAGCAGAAAACTGGAAATAATCCAAATGTCCAGAGACAGTAAACAGGAGAGTATACTCCTATACAGCATTCTATGGGAGAGTGTGTGAAATATTATACAAAAGTAAAAATGAACTACAGCTGCACACAGCAAAATGGATCTTGAAATATAATTATGAGTATAAACAGCAAGTCATACAAGGTTACAGTGTAATGCCATTTTTATAAAGTTCTGAAACAAAACTAAACAGTATATTATTTAGGGACATATACAAAAGGAAGATTCTAAACACAAAGTTCTGGCAAAGGGATTGAATAGGTGAAGAAAACATTTTTTAAGTTGGATAATGAATTCACAGGTGTTTGTTTTATTTTTATGCCTTATATATAATCAAATATTACATAATAAACACATATTTAAGTTTGCAACTTCCTTTTCTATTCATTTTTTCTTTGGATTTTACACATATATTGTACAAGAAAAAATGTACAGATTTAAAAACTGCCCCTTATTACTTCTGAGAATCCCAGAATAAATCTGGAAGAAGTCTATCTAATGATTTTCAGTGGAAAAAATGCAAAATGTTAATGATCTTCTCCAACTTAACAGATTCAAAAATTGTATGAGAACATGACTTAACTTCATCAAACCATGGAGAGGAAGCTGCATCCTCTTAACAAAATGCCAAGGAACACCTTGCTTCCCAGGTCAGTAAGAGGAAAAATCAGAAGCAATTGCCTACATCTGTTCTTAACATTCATAGAGAAAAAACTTTAAGAATCTTTAAGTCTGAAGAGATAGAAATGGGCCAAGAAATTTGAAGTAACTTTTCAAGGCAGAGACACACAAAATGAAGTTGAGAAGAGGATTCAACCAACTAGGACATTGCCAACACTGTAAATGGGAGTTGCAAAACAACAGCAAATTGAAATAATTAAGATTTGTCCAGAATGTCTAGGGTTCACAGGATTCAGGCTAATTACATCCTTTATAAAGTTATATGAGAGGATGATCAGTTTCTAAAGAATTAGAAAGCAAATATATTTAACACAGAAACATAAGAAACATTATTTTTTTCCATAATTCAAAAACCAGTAGTTCTAGCTCCTCATTTTAATCCCTAATTGTGTAATACTTGCAGAAATATGTTTATTTAAACTATCTGGCACT
Organism: Hyperoodon ampullatus; assembly: GCF_949752795.1. Classification (NCBI taxonomy): domain Eukaryota; kingdom Metazoa; phylum Chordata; class Mammalia; order Artiodactyla; family Ziphiidae; genus Hyperoodon; species Hyperoodon ampullatus. Next base: position 71,365,386 of record NC_136920.1, read on the forward strand.
AGGTTAGTATTTGCTATGACTATGACAAAAATTCTTTAAAATAGGAGTAAGGACACAAACATTATAAGGGAGTAAAGATATATTTTAAAGAGAAGAAAAAATGAATTAAAATGAAGTCACATCAGCATCGCTCTGAATACCTGATTGCTTCTTCTGAAGTATGAGTGGTCTTGGGTAACTTCAGCATTTAAATGACCTGAAATTTCCAACTTACTTGAAATAATAACTCTGGGGGTTTCATGATGAATACTTAATGCGTTTTTTATGCAAAAATCCAAAACCTTCTCCCATGAATGAGAAATATAAAGAAAGGTTTGGATCTCGGATACTCTAAATACTTCACCAATATAAGCTTCAATCAGAACAGAGGCAAAAACCTAATATCCATAAATTTTGCCTTAAAAGATTCTTTTGATGCTCTAGCATGGTATGAATGTTAAACGTTTACATTTTTTTTAGCATAGCCTCTTAATAGATTTTTTTCTTTAACAGGAACACAGTGCTCTTGACTGGATAGTATCTTAAAACCTCATCTAAGGGTTTACCAACCTCTCTCACTGACAGCATCATATTCCACATATTTCTCAGCAGGGAAGATAGGCTTCCAGTGGGAAAACTTTAGTGTCAGCTTTTCCAAAGAGCCTGAAAGGAGAGTTAAGCTGGATTGCTCTTCCAGAAAACAAGTACATCATTGCTGCCAAATGCTAAATCCTAACACCATGGGACATTTCCTACAATTCTGTCTGTGGTGCAGGATGAGATTCCTGTAATATTTCTCTCTACAAAATGTTCCTTCAAATAATAACAGTAATAGTAGTTATAACAGTAATAGTAAATTACAATTATAGAAGCTATGTGTTTTATGTATATATAATCTTTCAAATTTTCACACAGCCCTGCAAGGTAGACATCATTTATCCAGTTTTACAGATCAGGAAACGGAAGCACAAAAGGATGAAATAATTTGTCCAAGACTAAGAAATAATGTTGGCTACATATATTGAGCACTTACTATGTGCTGGTAATGTTCTAAATGTTTTAGTTGCGTTAACTAAATCTTGATCTCTTCATGATAGCTCTATAATTATGTTCAATATTTGGCTGAGAAAACAGAGAGGTGCCCAGTATCATACACCTGGCAAATGTTGAACTGAGATTCAAACTCAGGCAGCATAGCACCAGCGCCCACACTCTTAATCAGTACACTATACTGCCTCGCTAAATATTAGAACTTATATTCAAACCCAGATCTAGCTTACTCAAAAAACATATGGCTTTCAAAAATGAGTTCTCCCATTGCTTAAACTATACCACACAGGCAAAAGCTATCAGATGAGCAACACATACCAACATATATGCTTACTAAATATAATTCAGTGAAAATATATGTAGAAATCCAAATTATTGTTTAGAGATGTGAATAATGATAATAATCCATCAGATACATAAACACGTGTTCATTCTTGTGCTGGGTAACAGCTGCATAATCCATTGGAAAGCCTATCCCACCAGGAATCCAAAGCTCAAATGCTCCTGCCCTTTCTCTACATACACAGTCAAATGAATCCACATACTTTCATTATCATATCTTGAAGCACACAATTCCACTGGACAAATACTCTAATTTCTGATCAACATACATCCTATGAAACTGTACCTAAACTCTGCATACTTTCCATTAAGTTTTTGGCCTCTATCGAAGAGAACACATTTATTCTAATATTTCTAACTACAAGCTTCATCACTCCCTCTTGATCACAATAATTATTAACAAAAAAATAAGTCTTTTAAAAGAGCAAAAAGTCAGAAAGAAAATCTTATATTGTTAGAGTTGAGGTTTATATCAATGTATCCCTTTCTCTGCAATCTCACATGACTCCAGAACCTGACCCAAACCAGTTCACCCAGCCTGGGATCATATACTTAGTAGTATGATACACAAGACATGATAGTGGCTGAAGCACTATTATTAAAGAGAGATTAAAACAGCTGTACATTATGCTGAAGCACTCACTCTTCCCTTTACAAACAGACGGTCCTGGATTACAAGCAGCACTTGACCATTTAAATCACGACAACAACCAGATTTAACCAGCTGGGCCATATTCTCCTAGGCAATGCCTGTTGACCTCCTCAGTCGCAGCTGCTCAAATGAAATTCTCATTAGACAACTTATTTTCAGAAGCCAAAGGACTCTCTGATTAAATATATGTATTTAGATATAGAAGTCCTTTTTAAAGTATTCATTTTCTGACAACTGTCGCTTATGCTACAGCCCAGCTACATTGGCAACAAGATGGGTGATACAAGGATAACTAAAATTCATCATTTAATCCCAGCTGAAGGATTTTTATCTTAGAACCATCTAAAACTGAATTTATTAATCAAAGTCTTTCTACACACTATTCCCACAAATATCAACAGTGTTTTAAAAGGTAGATTCTGATATTCATTCATTCTATCCATCTATCCATTTTTCCATGCATCTGCACACCTCTCTATCTATCTACCTACCTACCAACCTATCTATCTATGGCAGAAAAAATCAGGATTAAATTTAGAACAAAACAGAAGCCTTGCCTATTTTCCCACAAATCTTACTTTCAGCGGAGGCACTTCAGACAGAACACCTTTGTTCATCAGTGTTTCGGCAATCCAGTCAAATCACTGCTCTGGAGAGGACATTTCTTGAGAGAATGGCAGGTAAAATGCTGGACAATTATTTGGTTAATCAAAGAATCTACTTGTAAGAGAATAACTTTCCTATTACCGAATGGAGAGTTTTTGTTTTATCAAGTAGATACTGTTTTAAAATAGACCATAATAAATATACTTTTTATAGATCAGTTACTGTATAAGAGGGGAAATGAAGGGGGAGGTATTTAGTCTGATAGAGTCAAAACATTCTCCAGGACAAGAATGACTCAGGAAAGGTCATTTATTATGTCAAACACACAAGCTTGTCACTTATGAAGTATGGTCTTCAAACCAGGAAGTAGAAGTGAGGGAAAGATGAGTAATGCATTTGAAAGCTTTTATACATCCCATGGGATAAAGGACATCCCAGATGAGGAGATGGGGCTTTAAAAAGTCAAAGCCAGGCAAATATTGGTGGAGCTATTATACCTCCTTAGACCTAGAATATAATTATAATATTATAGAATAAGAAATCTATCAGAAGCTTATTAATGACCTTTTCTATAATGATTTCTATTCTCCCATCACACTGTTCTGTTCTATTGCTCCAAGCAAATGATTAAAATTAGGCATCAAACTCAAAATAAAAAATAGAGATCCTCATTACTCCCATCTCCAAAACACGTTGTCTACTTTCTCATTAACTGTTATACCATCCTCCTATTCACTCTGAGCTACCTTTAAACCACTCCTCTCTATTGATCTCCTCACTTTAATTGTCAGGTTCTAACAATTCTATCTCCGAATATCTTTTCCATATGCACCCCTTCTTCCTTTCTTGTTTCTCCTGCTTTAGTTCAGGCCCTCATTATCTCTAGCCTGAAACAATTTCCTTAATGTCTCTCTGTGCTCCCATACATCCAATACAGTGCTGCCAGATTAACTTTCCTGGAGGAAAGCTCTAATCCATCAACTTACTGTGCTAAAAAACAGTCAGTGGTTCCTCCATAACTTTCAATATAAAGTTTGAGCTTCTTAGCCAAGAATTTAAGGGCCACTGTGATGAACAGAAACTACCTTTTCAGTCTTATACCCTATATGCATTTTCACATACTTTAAAGTAGAACCTGAAGGCTGTTTTAAAGCTCTCTGCCTGTTCCTTTTGACTGAAATGTCCTTCCCTTCCATTTCTACTTACTTATATATCCTTTCATTCTCCAAGAACAGTTAAGACTCATTTTCCTATAGAATCTCTCCATGGTTTCCTAGGCAGGCACAATCTATCTTGTAAACTCCTATAACATTTTATCTATGTAGCTCTCATGGAACTTATCACATATTAAATATGAATTAGAGTTCATTTTGTATATGTTTTACACCTTTTACTAGAATATGAACTCTTTAAATTTAGAGACTATTGTTCTATTCATGATAGGTGTGCAATATCATGTAGCATAGTGGTTCTAAACCTAGGGTCCACAGACCCCAGGAGTCTATCCGTAGAATTCAGGAAGTCTGTGAACTTGGATGGAAAAAATTCATTTTCACCAATTTTTTTAACTGAAAATTTGCATTTTTAAAATTATTGATGCAGGCAACAAACCATAAATTCATAATATCTGTGACATTGTAACCAATAAAATAACAATATATTTTTATATCACATTGTACTTGTTGAAGATATCTCAAAATATCTTTTATACTTATCACTACTTCAAAATTGTATTTTTAGTCCCTCCATTAGATCTTGTGTTTAATGCATTAGTAAAGTAGTACTTCATACCATATCACAAAAATTTTAAATTATTTAACATTTTAATATAATTCATTTTCTCATAATTCCATGGATTTTACTTTATGCATTTAAAATAAGAATGGACCTGTAGGCATTGCCAAGCCACCAAAGGGATCCACAGCCAAAAAAAGAAAGAAAGTAAGAATCCCTCAGTTCTAACATAGCACCTTGCAAAATAAGAAGAAAACTTGTAGAAAAATAATCATACTATGTAGTTCTTGATTAGGGCTATAAAAAATATACCATGAACTATAGAACACTGTATAAGCATACTGTTCATAAAAATTCACAGTCTTGGCAGAAAAAGACCAATTACCCCTCGTCTAAAATAACCTTTTAAAATGGCAATTAAAATTGCTGCATACCTCCAAAGATAATTTATTATCTTTCAAAGAAAGTCTCTCCTTACATGGACAGCTACACTGTTAGACAGCTGGTCTTGTTATAATTTCAATGATATATAATATTTTATGAGAATATAATGATAATATTACTAGTTTCTTTAATTATTCCTCTTATTATATAATTCTGTGTCTGTTAGCATGTCATTTGTTCTCCTCTGAGAATATCCCAACACTTCTGAGTTCCCCTTAAAGTGTAGTAATTCTCAACACAATACTTCAGGTGCATTCTTTTGAGCAGGAAGTTCAGTGGGACTGACACCTCTTGAATCCTACATACTGTAATTCTAGTAATGCTGACTGGGATAGCGCTGGCAATTTTTTGGCAGTATTCACTGCACTGACCCCATTGCACTCTCTGTCACCTAAAACTCATATGTTGGATTTTTTTTTTTTAATCATGTGTCTGCTATTTAAATTTCCTTCAGTAATTACTTGTGCAGATAGGAATTTTGGTCACAGCCTCTGGACTTGACAATAAGACCTATTAAATTTTATCTTGATGGGTTAGTTTTAAGTTTATATTTTCAGTTTGTCAAAAACTCTTGACTTTTTGTTTCTTTCATACATTATATTCAGCATTCCTCCCAGATTTTTGGAATCTGTTTGATAAGCACACTTTTTATCATTTCTATTTGTACTTAATGTATTATATACATTGATATGCACTAAAAATGCTTGAATTTCCGATGCCTAAAATATATGTACTGTAGAAAACAAAGTTCTGTAGAGTACATAAAAAACATTCTTCAATAGTAGGAATATAATGACAAAGGACTCTTAAATGAGAGGTCTCATCTTACAAATGCCTCTCTTGTATCAAATCTATAACACACAATAATGAAGAAGAAAACACTAATCATTACTTTCAAGAGAAGGATGATTTTAAATTCCCTAGCAGTCTAGACCCCTCCCCCTAAAAAAATCATCACAAATCAATTTCTTTATTTTTACACAACAGAGCCCTCTAAAGTATGTTGAAACCACTTTCTTATAGAGCTAAAACAATCTTTTTGGTGAATCGCAATTAAATGTAACCTAGCAATCTCATTTATTCAGAGTTTATTGATCTGGCAGCCTCAGTTATTCTAGAATAGCCATGAATGAGGAATATAAAGTCTCTGAGCAGCCAGAAGAGTCAGCATGAAGTTCATGTACTGAAGGGCAAGTATATTGCCCAGAATCTCTTAGCAACTCACCCAGAAATGTTTGTTCATATTTTAAATATAGTCCAGAATGTTATGATCATCTAATTTCATAATTGACAGATGAATATAAGAAGCAAATTAGAAAATATTCACAACTAGGTAAGAAGTAACAGTCTGAAACCTGATATTAAAGGAAGAGAAACCAAAACACACACATACACACACACACACGCACTCCAAAAAAGATATCTAAATCAAGCAGCTACAGCAACTCTAAAGTTTCATAATTGCAGAGAAATAACCATAAAGCCAACTGTCCTAATTATCTCAAAGATCTCTGGGGGCATCATTACATTATAGCATGGTAAAGTAATTGACATTTATGATAATTATCATCACAATACCTCAAATGTATGTAATTTACAGTTCATAAGACACATTAATTATTATAGTTAATTCTCAAAATGTTTGAGTTAAGAAGTCAGGTTACTACCATACCAAACTTTAAATTTTGTGGTTCAGGGAGATTGAAGAACTTACCCAGGGTCACATGATTGTTAGATAGGTATTGGAGTTCATATTCTACTGCATCATGACCCTGAGTCAACAAAAAAGTTTACATTTTGTGCCATATAATCTGATTAGTAAGATAGGGAAGCATGTAATACATTTTAGAAGCTTCCACAAAGATTGCTGATGGGGTGGACACATCACAAAAATTAATTTGAAATTTTTAAACTTCTGAGCCCTTAAAGGAATAAAATTAACTTACATGAAAGATTCCCTTATATCAAATCCCTATTTCCCTATAGTACCACAGAGGTTTAAATTTAACTTACAATGTAAGTAGTAATCCAGAACCATTAATTATCCTACATTTTAAAGTCTAAAATCTGTACATAAAAAAATGAAAGAATATACATAGTATAGCAATCACTCAGAGTTGATTTATTTAATTTAAACATATTATTAGAGAGTCTTCTTTCATCTACTTTTTAGGACCTAGGTTAACCTAAGTGGACTCTTGTAGAGAGAGTAGAGAAGATGGATGTTTCAGTAGATGTCATGTGTCAAAGAACTCCTCCCTTAAACATTTAGCTTTAATAGTATTAGAAACCCTCAGCTCTCAATTCTGCAACATTTGGAGGTAAAATAATAATATTTATAAATTTATAATATTTATAAAAATGAGGAGAAATAAATTAGGGGTCTTTTTCTTTTTAAACAGTTTATATTTTCATAATAAAACACTATCCATCAAGAGGAAATAAGGGAGAAAAAATGAAAAATAAAGTTGTGGCTAGGAAAATATCTGTACTCCCTTTTCCAGAGCAAGGCTTATAGTCAGTTTAAAACCTTGATTTGTTATTATAAGAGCCAAGTAAAATGCACAAAGTTGTAGAGAAATGGAGCTATCTGCTTAACACTTCTAATGGATCACAATCTGCCATCACCATGGTAACCTCTGAATAACTTTTTCCTTGCTAGTGCCAATTATGCACTTCTCTGGCCCTTAAAATCCCACTCATTTTTTTTTTTAAGCCTGGAATCTTTAAAAGAATAAAGCCCAACAGTTAAGTCCACACATACCCTCTTGTTCAGTCCGAGTCATTTCCTCAAGCTTCTTCTGTTTCAGTGTGTCCACCACATCGGCAAGGCTCCCTTTGCGGCGTTCTGGGGTTCCAAAAGTAACACTGGTCATTATCTCGCGGTCCCGACTCCCTTCGTCAGGCTTATGTGGTGAGGTAGAGGTATTTCGGAAGGAATATAGGGAACATAACTTACTATTCTCTGACTCCTAGAAAAACAAAATAAAATAAAACCATTAGAACATGTTTCTTTGCATATCATTGGAGAAAAATCCCAAACTCAGAATGACAGTATATGAGGCTGAGATGGACAAATAAAATATATTAACTATCTCTGCTTAAAAAAATACTAAACATAGAGGTAATTATCAAAGGAACTAACCTGAAATTGCAGATTCGACCTTTTTCTTTTTTAACTAAAAAGCAGCCAAAGTGGTACAAAAACTTAATTTTAAAAGGAACACTTCAACTTCTTACTCATTTACACCCTTCATTTAAAATAGTTCAGACTCAATTATTAATTATAAGGATGGTAAAGTTTTTCTTTTAATTGGCACTTATATTAGCAACCCTCTTCCCACAGCCTAAAATATTTGTACATCAAAAAAGAACCCCATCATCCCTAAATTTAGAAACAGTAGAGAAATTAGCTTCAATATTCATGTTAATTATTCACCAGAAAATATATAAAAGATCTAAATCAGTGTCAGAAAGTTAGCCAAGCTGAATATTTTTGTGTGCTGGGGTTTGAGGAAAATTGTTTGTTTTTTTTCTATCTACACATCTGTCAAAGTTACAGAAACCTCTTTCTATTTCTTACACTTACCCCTGATACTTTAGCACATAGTCACACACATTTTTCATGTGGCATTTAAAAATGATTTGTTTTTTTCTTTTTTTTAACAAGAAGACAAGTTTGTTACAGAAACACTTACACAAGAATTATTTCACATTACAGAGAAGTTGGCTAACTGGTAGGAGAGTTAGGTCCATTTTGAAGGAGAAAAAGCAAATCTTAGATTGAAAATAATAAACACCTAAAAGTTTATAAAAAGAAAATGCTTTTATAGCTCTTTAAATCGGAACTGAGAGTTTTAAGCAAACATTATTGGCCACAGTCCACCAGTAGTCTTGCATTCACCTTATCTGTCTGTGTATGGGTATTCTCTCTCCCAATAAAAAACTGTATGAAATAAATAAAGCATCTAGGCTTTGTTCTCATCAGAAGCTTAAAAATCTTAATCACTCCTATATCTCTCTCCTTCTTCACAAAAAAAAACCCCAGTAAGCATCAAGAACTAGAGGAAGAGCATGAGGTAAAAGTTACAGCGTTTAAAAAAAAAATTTTGCAGAGTTAATCACTGGTAGGAAAGGGAATGAAAAGAAAATGGAATCTAGAGAAATACATTTCCACATACATTAAATGAGATAATTGTACTTAGTAAATGCTAGATATTTAGGTATTATTGTCATTGCATACAAGGTAGGAATAAAACTTATTTTCACAGTTATTGGTAGCATATAATGAGCTAACATTTGTAAAGCAACTAGGCACAGTGCTGAGCCCAAAGCAGGCAGTGCTTGGTAAATGGTAGGTATCATTATTTTGTTGGAAGGAATAGATCTAGGAATGGAGCCAAAGAGGTTTTTCCCCCTCTGGACCTAAGGAATTGCTTAGTAAAAAATATGTCTTGAACTAAATTGAGTATTGTAAAGTCTGTGAATATACTAAAAACAATTGAATTGTACACATTAAATGAGCAAATAGTATGGCATGTGTATTATATCTCAGTAAAGCTGCTTTAAATTACTATGAGCCAAATCTTAATCTTTTCCTCAATCCCACTGTTATCAAAATGCCTTGCACGGAGCAGATGCTCATTACATTTGCACTAAAATAAACTGAAAAGGATAAAATAAATGGGCAGGGCAGGAAAAAGGGCTCCTCTTTACCTTGTCCCTAAATCTTTTCTTTCCCCAGGAAATATGTTGTATTTCATTTACTGCTTACAATAACTGTGGAGTGATGCACAGGAACCCCTTCTTTTAGATGCCAGTCATGGTTAATACATGGCTCCTTGGAATGGCCAGTTCATTCTCTACTTTGTGCAAACAAAAAACTCAGAGATATGTTTGCCAAAGCCAATTTCAGCTCTTAATAGTGTCCCTATCAGAAATGTGACCTAGGCTTTTTTGAATCAGTAATACCATTTGATAAATTATGCTTCGATCACTTTCACTTCAAATGCAAATTTGTCTATCATTGCCTATAAGTCAAAAACAAACTCTGGCTCAACCTAAGGGATTGAAGATCAACTTAAAACAACAGTTACACAGAAGTGGTTACCTACAAATGACTCACCACTGACCATAATAAAGAGGAGTTTTCCCACCACTCCCAAATTGAAAGATGCTAGAAATATCTCTCCAGCCTGAGTTACAGTTGTCCTTAGAGAATTTAGGCTCCATACAGTATCATTTTTTTCTCTCAGGACTAATTTCAGTCTATTTACTCATGTCACTTACTTGTTAGATAGACTACATTCCTTATTTTTTACTCATGGGAATGTGGTCACTGCCATCTGCACCACAGACAATAACCATGGGTTCCTACACCAATGACCCACACTGTCTTCAGCCCCATAATCTGTGCAAGGTCACTCAACACCACCAAGAAGCAGAGAACAAGAAGCTGTAAGTCATGATTTCTCCAAGAAAGCAACAAGAACTACTTGCAACATGCCACAAAGGCACCAACATGGGCAGAAGATGAAGTCATAAAGGGCTTAAGTTGTATGTCATAGTATCTTTAGGAACAATGGAAAGGGGCAAAATTTACCATTTATGGTCTTCACTTTTTAACTTTCTAAAACTTAAGGCATATGGGGGGCTTCCCTGGTGGCGCAATGGTTGAGAGTCCGCCTGCCAATGCAGGGGACGCAGGTTCGTGTCCAGACGTGGGTGCGGGAGGGTCCCACATGTCGCAGAGCGGCTGGGCCCATGAGCCATGGCCGCTGAGCCTGCGCGTCCGGAGCCTGTGCTCCGCAATGGGAGAGGCCACAACAGTGAGAGGCCCGCGTACCCCAAAAAAAAAAAAAAAAAAAAAAAAAAAGACATATGGACCTCTCATGAATGGGGGCCTATAGTCAATTCATCTGAACAAAGGGGCACATAAATCCAAACATTTATTGATACAATGAAAGATTACTGTTAGATAAAAGGCAGTAATGCCAAATTAGAAAAAGAAATTTGACAAAGAATCTCTAGTTTTTGTTCTAGGGAGCTAGGTTATTTTTAAGTAAGTTTTCTTACAGAAAAAAAAAGCTCAACTTATTCTTTAATTTCCTAAAAACAAAACTGGTCCTATGAACTAACAATTGAGGCAAGATGTCCAGTGATAATATCTATCAAGTTTTGATGCATGACACTGCAGCACAGCTGTGGAGAGGTTTGAGACAATATTTGACTAAAGCAGTGCTTCTCCAACTTTAAGGTACAGAATTCTCTGGCAAGTATGTTAAAATACAGATTCCCTTACCTCTTCCCATACCCCAAAGAGTGGGGCCCAGGAATATGAGCATCCCAAGTGATTCTGATGCACCCCACTTTCAGAAACACTGATTCCATGAGAAGGTAATGAAATGAATGTGCTTTGCCTTAATGTTATAATGTGGATATAATTATGAACATTTTAAAGAAGGCTGGTTAGTTGTGATTTTTTAAAGTAACATAAAGGAGATTACTTCTCTTCTTTTGATCTTTCTTGTGAAAACAACCACTGTATAACATGACAGAAGTCATGAACATCACAAAAAGAAAAGCATATGGAGCACTGAGTAAGCATTAGTTCATTCAAAGGAAACTTGTATATCTTTATTTAATACAATGTTATATGTCAATTATTTCTCAATAAAATTGAAAAAAACTTTAAAATAAATATTGCTCAGATTTTTCAGAAGTTATGAAAAACTGATTGCTCAGCAGTGGCATTAAATAACATTAAACTCAAATAGCCTTCTCATGGTACTGTGAATATAGCAAACATAATCAAATTTTTGAGCCTTTGCAAGTCTTGTTCCTTTCCCCTAGAATGTACTACATTCTCTTTGACTATGAACTCAACCCACTCTTCAAAGCTCAGCTCAAACTGCATTTCATCCTTAAAGTCCTCTCTGACTATGCTGGGCCTCACTATCCTATCCGCTGAACTACACATTGAAGCAGTCAGAACCACGCAATAATATACTAAACTATTCGTTATTATTTTGCATGTTTTAGTCATATTTGCAACTAAATTTTAGCTCTTAACTTATGCTTCTTCTATATACCTCATGTCTTATGCTTCTTCTATATACCTCCAAAACATAAAAAAAAAAATGTTGTCACATTGTTGGATGATGAAACAATTATTCACCAAATATGTCAAAAATAATAAAAACTTAAGGCTAAGGGTAAAGATTCGCTCTAGCAATGACAGAATTGCTTATTTAAGCAAAATGTTAACAACTGAGATATTAAAAAATAAGGGATTCATTCAATAAAAGATGATATAGCTACACAATGGGATACCACATGGCCATTAAAAACAATATTATATATGTTGAATATAGTGTTGTTTATAGTGATGAATAATTAGAGGCAATTTGTATTTCCAATAGCAGGGATTATTTGAGGGCATTATGGTTTTATCCATATGGTGGAATAATTTGAAATCATTGAAAATCATATTTTTGCAGAAAATTTAGTGACGTGGGACTATTCATAATGTATTACTAGTAAAAAGTATGTTAGTGAGAAACACTAATATATATATATATATTTAAATTATGTACAGAAGACAGAATTTCCAACAAAATGTTAATGGTCCTCTGAGTCTTGAAATAATAGGTAGTTTTATATTTTCTTTTTGAAGTTACACATATTTTGCAAATGTTCTATCATAAGTAATACTTTTAATCAGAAAATAAATACTATTTTCAAGGTTGAATATGAATACCAAAAAAAAGTTGTAGAATAATTTATTTACAAGGGAAGAGGTATCAAATGGAGAAAAGGATATATCATAGTATTTTAGTATATAACTTCAATTTTGTTACATGCGTGCATAAGGGTAAATGTGGCCACAAAAAAAAAAACCTTAGAAGATATACACCAAAATATTTAGAGTGATTTATAAATGGTTATGAGATTATTGGTAATTTTTCTTTCCTTTTTTTGCTTATCTGTGTTTTCTAATTTATCACTGATAAACACTGATGAACATATTGCTTATGCAATAAGGAAGAACAAAAATCATTTTATAAAGAGATGCTTAGAGGAAATATATTGGGTTGGCCAAAGAGTATCTTTGGTTTTTAAGTAAAAATAAAGACACATTTTTCATTTTCACCAAGAACTTTATTGAACAACATATTCACCCTTTTGCTCCACTACCTTCTACCATTTTTCCAGGCAACTTCATAATGCTATCTTCCTAAAACTTTTTATCTTTTTGAGCAAAGAACTGTTCCAGGTGTCTTTTACAGTCTTCCAAGGAATTGAAATTTTTTCCATTAGGAGAATTTTGTAAAGAAGTAAATAAATGGAAATCCGAAGGTGCAATGTCTGGTGAGTATGGCAAATGAATCAGAACATCCCAGCCAAGCTGTAACAGGTTTTGCCTGGTCATCAAAGAAACATGCGGTCTTGCGTTATCCTGATAGAAGATTATGCATTTTCTGTTGACTAATTCCGGATGCTTTTCGTCAAGTGCTACTTTCAGTTGGTCTAACTAGGAGCAGTACTTGCTGGTATTAATCGTTTGGTTTTCCAGAAGGAGCTCATAATAGAGGACTCCTTTCCAATCCCACCATATACACAACATCACCTTCTTTGGATGAAGACCGGCCTTTGGTGTGGTTGATGGCAGTTCATCTCCCTTGTCCCATGATATCTTCTGTTCTACATGATTGTACAGTAACCACTTTTCACTTCCCATCACAATTTGTTTTAAAAACGGAATGTTTTCATTACATTTAAGTAGAGAATCGCATGAGGGAATACAGTCAAGAAGGTTTTTTCCGCTTATGTGGAACCCAAACATCAAAGCGATTAACATAACTAAGTGGTGCAAATGATTTTCAACGCTTGATTTGGACATTTTGAGTATGTTGCTATCTCCCTCATGGTATAACGTTGACTGTTCTCAATTAATGTCTTGATTTGATCACTATCAACGTCAACTGGTCTACCTGACCATGGAGCACCATTGAGTGCGAAGTCTCCAGCATGAAACTTCGCAAACCACTTTTGAGATGTTCTATCAGTCACAGCACCTTCTCCATACACTGCACAAATCTTTTTTTGCATTTCAGCTCCATTTTTACCTTTCTTTAAATAATAAAACATAATATGCCAAAAATGTTGTTTTCTTCCATCTTTAATATTAAAATGGCTACACAAAAATTCACCAATTTTGATGTCTTTTTTTTTAATGCACGCTGATATGACAGCTGTCACATACAATCTAACAAAATTGTTTTGAATGAAGGTAAAGACAACTAAGTGCTACTAGAATCATCTTACGGAAAAAAACAAACGAACCTTTTGGCCAATGCAATAAAAATAATTTAAGAGAATAGAGTTTGGCCTTATTGAACATATCTAGAGAGTTAGTATATTATAGTTTCCCTATATTGAAACCAGAAAAAATAACCAAGCTTTCTTTCCTTGGCATTTCTGCATCTGAGGACTCACAAATAATATTTTCTGATAACTCTAGTTATTTAAAAGGGAATCATTGGCCAGCTAAAATCTAGATCCTTATTATTATCACCCATAGTTTCCTGTTTGCCCTCAAAAGACACACAAAATCAATCTATTTCCTATTCCATGTTAAAGTTGTTCGAAGTATTTTAAGGGAGGGGTTAGGTTAACAGTCCTTTTCTAGGTGAAACTCCTTTAGTTTCAACACCTATTTACCATTTGACATGGTTTCCAGACCCTTCGTCATTCTCCTCTGATACACTCCAGTCTCTAGATGTTGTTCTAAAAATGTGTTGCCAAGAACTGAATACCAAAGTTTGTTTTAGCGTGAAGAAAAGTAACACTCAGAAGGTTATGTGGTTTTCCCCATGTCACACAGGTAAAACTGGCAGAGCTAAACTCTAAATGTAGGTTTTCTGACACCCAATCCAGTGTTTTTTCCATTCCACAGGGCTATACTAAAATCACTTTCAACAGTAAAAGATGCCGTAGTTTCAATAACACGTATCTTCTAAATCTTTTCTTACCTTACATTTCCAGAGAGGAGCTTTACCTACTTTTGAGACAGGAATTCCACTGTTATTAACCCTAATCCAAGAATTACCAAGATACATTACATTAGTTATCTACTGTATAAAAATCACCCTAAAACTTTGTGCTTAAAACAACAATAATGATTTATTATCTTTAGTGGTTTCCATGGGTCAGGAATTCAGGAGCATCTGGGCTGGGTGGTTCTGTCTCAAGGTCCCTCATGAGCTTGCCCTTAAGTCAGTGGCTAAGGTTGGAGTCATCTCAAAGGCTTCTTTTTTCACAGATGTGAACACTTCAAGAGCTTGGGGTTGGAACTTGGGGTTCCTTGGACATCTTCCTCGATGTGATCTCTCTACATGATCTTTTCTCTCCAGCACATTGCTTCAGACTAGCTGGACTTCTTACACGGTAGTTCAGGCCTCCAAAGGTGTATGCCCCCAAAAGAGCCAGAAGAAAGTTATATCACTTTTTCTAACCTAGTCTGGGAAGTCATGCCCTGTAACTGTCAATGCAATCTATTCAATAGTAAGTCACCAAGGCTGACCCATAGTCAAGGAGATGGGAGTTAGACTATGCCTTTTTATAGGATGGAGTTATAATTATATGCTCAAATAGTTGCTGTGAGAAATGAATAATGTATAAAGCACTTAGGGGAGTGCCCATCACCTGAGTACTCAATAAATGATAGATATTCGTATTATTAAATTTAAATGTCCTTTGTCCAATTATCTTCGTCTAGGGACACTATCAATTCTCACTTAACCTAACTTCATATGGATTATCTCCACTCTGTCCAGGAGCAGCTACAGTATACTACAGCTCTAATTTAGCTGGGTTTCCACCTGCACCTTGACCAGGAATGTGAATGGGCAGCCATACTGCAAGCAGAGGAGAGACTGGGGTTGCAAAAGTCCGATAAGATGTCAGAAATTAAGACAGGCAGAGACCATGGGTCAGGAATGCAATCTTGCCCTGCATAATAGAGTTGAAACCCACATGCAGGTGGAAGCCATTACAGTTGGGAGAAATGAGTGGAAACGGCTTCTCTAAGCAGCAGCAT
This sequence comes from Hyperoodon ampullatus, assembly GCF_949752795.1. Lineage (NCBI taxonomy): Eukaryota > Metazoa > Chordata > Mammalia > Artiodactyla > Ziphiidae > Hyperoodon > Hyperoodon ampullatus. The sequence goes on from NC_136920.1 coordinate 71,381,294, forward strand.
GATCAACTTCCCTACCTGAACCCTAACCCTAACCAATGAAATTGCAGAGACAGAATATTATCCTCTCTTACCCTTTCCTCTCTTACTCTTTCCTCCACCTATTAGCAAGGCTGAATTAAGTGTGTTCATTCTTATTGCCTTATATTGTCATTTTTGTTTTGCTTTGTTTTCCATTTTAGTTATACTGTCTCTCCAGTTACAGCTTTATCCTTACTTTAGTCTGCCCTCCCTATAATAAGACTTATTGAGATATCCAATCACAGATTTGTCCCTGATTTCTGATAGCCCCCAATCTATGGCAAACCTCTGTTTCCTCAGACCCTACCCCAAATCACTCAAACAAAGCCCAAATCCTAAAAAAGTTCTTTTGAATATTCTCTTACTGAGACACTCCATGGTTCTCTATGGTGTGAGTTCTCCCTACTGCAATGAGTAATAAACCCAATTTGCTCAACTATGGGTATGTTCCTGGTAGTCTTTGACTGGAGGGAATTAAAGGGATGCAGTGTCTGTAAAGAAATTAAAAATGATAATAAAACCAACTAAAAGTAGCTTCTGTTTTTTTTAAATCACCATGTACAGGCAAATCAACCATGTCAGTGATCAATCTTCTCTGCCAAGACAGATGGCTCCACCTATCTTGGTATGTACTGCATTTATATGTTTTAAGGGACTTCCTTGGTGGTCCAGTGGTAAAGAATCCACCTTACAATGCAGGGGACCCAGGTTCGATCCTTGGTCAGGGAACCAAGATCCCACATGCCGCAGGGCAACTAAGCCCGCGCACCACAAATACTGAGTTCGCGCACCTCAACGAGAGAGCCGGCATGCTGAAAACTACAGAGCCCACGCGCTCTGGAACACACGTGCCACAACCTGCATGCCACAACTAGAGAGAAGCCGCTGCGCCACAAGGAAAGATACCGCATGCCTCAACAACGATCCCACGTGCCACAACTGAGACCCAACGCAGCCAAAAATAAATAAATAATAAATATATATTTTAAGTTCAAAATTTTCGGAGCGCAGTGCCGCGCGCTGGCGGCGGCGGGGAGAGCAATGGAGGCCACGGCCGCCTGAGAGGCGGGTGCACTGCCGGTGCTGCTGAGGAGTCTGCTGGTGCTGCAGCAGCGCCGCGGACTGTGCATCCGCGCCCGCCGCCTGCGCGGGACCGCCCGTCGCCGTCCAGCCCCTCTGCCAGCCCTGGCTCCAGGCGGGGACCTCAGGGGTCCGGAGGAAGATGGCGGAAGAGTAAGACGCGGAGATCACCTTCCTCCCCACAGATACATCAGAAATTCATCTACACGTGGAGCAACTCCTACAGAACACCTACTGAACGCTGACAGAAGACCTCAGACCCCCCCCCCCCCAAAAGGCAAGAAACTCCCCACATACCTGCGTAGGGCAAAAGAAAAAAGAATAAACAGAGACAAAAGGATAGGGACGGGACCTGCACCAGTGGGAGGGAGCCGTGAAGGAGGAAAGGTTTCCACACACTAGAAGCCCCTTCGCGGGCGGAGACTGCGGGTGGCGGAGGGAGAAAGCTTCGGAGTAGCCGAGGAGAGCACAGCAACAGGGGTGCGGAGGGCAAAGCGGAGAGATTCCCGCACAGAGGATCAGTGCCCTCAGGCACACACCAGCCCGAAAGGATTGTCCGCTCGGCCAGCGGGGCGGGCAGGGCTGGGAGCTGAGGCTTGGGTATCGGGTTTCGGTCGGAGCGCAGGGAGAGTACTGGGGCTGGCGGCAGGAAGAGAGCCTGAAGGGGTTGGTGCGCCGCGGCTAGCCCGGAGGGAGTCCGGGGAAAGGGTCTGGAGCTGCCGAAGAGGCAAGAGACTTTTTCTTCCCTTTTGTTTCCTGGTGCGCGAGGAGAGGGCATTGAGAGCGCTGCTTGAAGAAGCTCCAGAGACGGGCGCGGACCCCGGAGATGGGCGTGGGACGCTGGGGCTGCTGCTGCCGCCGCCACAAGGCCTGTGTGCGAGCGCAGGTCACTGTCCACCCCCCCTTCCGGGGAGCCTGTGCAGCCCGCCACTGCCGGGGTCCCGGGACCCAGGGACGGCTTCCCCGGGAAACCGCACGGAGCGCCTCGGGCTGGTGCAGCGTCATGCCGGCCTCTGCCGCCGCAGGCCCGCCCCGCACTGCGTGCCCCTCCCTCCCCTCGGCCTGAGTGAGCCAGAGCCCCCGAATCAGCGGTTCCTTTAAACCCGTCCTGTCTGAGCGAAGAACGGACGCCCTCCGGCGACCTACGCGCAGAGGCGGGGCCAGGTCCAAGGCTGAGTCCCGGGAGCTGTAAGAGCAGAGAAGAGACAGGGAAATCTCTCTCTATGCAGCCTCGGAGGCAGCGGATTAAAGCTCCACGGTCCGCTTGATGTGCCCTGCGTCTGTGGAGTGCATGAATGGACAGCGAGCGAATCATCCCAAATTGAGGAGGTGGACTTTGAGGACAAGATTTAAGATTTTTTCCCCTTTTCCTCTTTTTACAGCGAATTATCCCAAATTAAGGAGGTGGACTTTGAGAGCAAGATTTCAGACTTTTTCCCCTTTTCCTCTTTTTACAACGAATTATCCCAAGTTGAGGAGGTGGACTTTGAGAGCAAGATTTTCGGTTTTTTCCCCCTGTTCTCTTTTTGTGAATGTGTATGTGTATGATTCTGTGTGAGATTTTCTCTGTATAGCTTTGCTTCCACCATAGGTCCCAGGATTCTATCCGTCGGTTTTTTTTTTCAATAACTACTTTTTTATTTTTAATAACTACTATATTTTATACTTTATTCTATTTTACTTTATCTTCTCTCTTTCTTTTTTTCCTACCTTTCCTTGTCCCTCCCTCCCTCCACCCCTTTTTCTTTCTTTCCTTCCTTCCTCCCTCCCTCCCTCTTGTCCTTCTTTCTTTCTTACTTTCTTTCTTTCTTTCCGTCCTTCCTCCCTCCCTCCCTCTTTCTTTCTTTCTTTCTTTCTTTCTTTCTTTCTTTCTTCCTTCCTTCCGTCCTTCCTTCCTTCCTTTCTTTCCTTCTTCCTTTCTTTCTTTCTCTCTGTCTTTCCTCTACTAATTCTTTCTTTCTACCTTTTCTCCCTTTTATTCTGAGTCGGGTAGATGAAAGGCTCTTGGTGCTGCAGCCAGGAGTCAGTGCTGTGCCTCTGAAGTGGGAGAGCCAACTTCAGGACACGGGTCCACAAGAGACCTCCCAGCTCCACATAATATCAAGCGGTGAAAATCTCCGAGAGATCTCCATCTCAACACCAGCACCCAGCTTCAGTCAACGACCAGCAAGCTACAGTGCTGGTCACCCTATGCCAAGCAACTAGCAAGACAGGAACACAACCCCACCCATTAGCAGAAAGGCTGCCCCAAAACATAATAAGGACACAGGCACCCCAAAACACACCACTAGACGTGGACCTGTCCACCCGAAAGACAAGATCGAGCCTCAACCACCAGAACACAGGCACTAGTCCCCCCCACCAGGAAGCCTACACAACCTACTGAAACAACCTTAGCCACTGGGGACAGACACCAAAAACAACGGGAACTACGAACCTGCAGCCTACAAAAAGGAGACCCCAAACACAGTAAGATAAGCAAAATGAGAAGACAAAAAAACACACAGCAGGTGAAGGAGCAAGATAAAAACCTACCAAACCTAACAAATGAAGAGGTAATAGGCAGTCTACCTGAAAAAGAATTCAGAATAATGATAGTAAAGATGATCCAAGATCCAAAATCTTGGAAATAGAATAGACAAAATGCAAGAAACAGTTAACAAGGACCTAGAAGAACTAAAGATGAATCAAGCATCAATTAAAAACACAATAAATGAAATGAAAAATACTCTAGATGGGATCAATAGCAGAATAACTGAGGCAGAAGAACGGATAAGTGAGGTGGAAGATAGAATAGTGGAAATAACTGATGCAGAGCAAAATAAAGAAAAAAGAATGAAAAGAACAGAGGACAGTCTCAGAGACTTCTGCGACAACATTAAACGCACCAACATTCGAATTATAGGGGTTCCAGAAGAAGAAGAGAAAAAGAAAGGGACTGAGAAAATATTTGAAGAGATTATAGTTGAAAACTTCCCTAATATGGGAAAGGAAATAGTTAATCAAGTCCAGGAGGCACAGAGAGTCCCATACAGAATAAATCCAAGGAGAAATACGCCAAGACACATATTAATCAAACTGTCAAAAATTAAACACAAAGAAATCATATTAAAAGCAGCAAGGGAAAAACAACAAATAACACACAAGGGAATCCCCATCAGGTTAACAGCTGATCTCTCAGCAGAAACTCTACAAGCCAGAAGGGAGTGGCAGGACATAATTAAAGTGATGAAGGAGAAAAACCTGCAACCAAGACTACTCTACCCAGCAAGGATCTCATTCAGATTTGATGGAGAAATTAAAACGTTTACAGACAAGCAAAAGCTGAGAGAGTTCAGCACCACCAAACCAGCTTTACAACAAATGCTAAAGGAACTTCTCTAGGCAAGAAACACAACAGAAGGAAAATACCTACAATAACGAACCCAAAACAATTAGGGAAATGGGAATAGGAACATACATATCAATAATTACCTTAAATGTAAATGGACTAAATGCTCCCACCAAAAGACACAGATTGGCTGAATGGATACAAAAACAAGACCCATATATATGCTGTCTACAAGAGACCCACTTCAGACCTAGAGACAGATACAGACTGAAAGTAAGGGGATGGAAAAAGATATTCCATGCAAATGGAAATCAAAAGAAAGCTGGAGTAGCAATTCTTATATCAGACAAAATAGACTTTAAAATAAAGACTATTACAAGAGACAAAGAAGGACACTACATAATGATACAGGGATCGATCCAAGAAGAAGATATAACAATTGTAAATATTTATGCACCCAACATAGGAGCACCTCAATATATAAGGCAAATACTAACAGCCATAAAAGGGGAAATCCACAGTAACACACTCATAGTAGGGGACTTTAACACCCCACTTTCACCAATGGACAGATCATCCAAAATGAAAATAAATAAGGAAACACAAGCTTTAAATGATACATTAAACAAGATGGACTTAATTGATATTTATAGGACATTCCATCCAAAAACAACAGAATACACATTTTTCTCAAGTGCTCATGGAACATTCTCCAGGATAGATCATATCTTGGGTCACAAATCAAGCCTTGGTAAATTTAAGAAAATTGAAATTGTATCAAGTATCTTTTCCGACCACAAGGCTATGAGACTAGACATCAATTACAGGAAAAGAGCTGTAAAAAATACAAACACATGGAGGCTAAACAATACACTACTCAATAACGAAGTGATCACTGAAGAAACCAAAGAGGAAATAAAAAAATACCTAGAAACAAATGACAGTGGAGACACGACGACCCAAAACCCATGGGATGCAGCAAAAGCAGTTCTAAGGGGGCAGTTTATAGCAATACAATCCCACCTTAAGAAACAGGAAACATCTCGAGTAAACAACCTGACCCTGCACCTAAAGCAATTAGGGAAAGAAGAACAAAATATCCCCAAAGTTAGCAGAAGGAAAGAAATCATAAAGATCAGATCAGAAATAAATGAAAAAGAAACGAAGGAAATGATAGCAAAGATCAATAAAACTAAAAGCTGATTCTTTGAGAAGATAAACAAAATTGATAAGCCATTAGCCAGACTCATCAAGAAAAAAAGGGAGAAGACTCAAATCAATAGAATTAGAAATGAAAAAGGAGAAGTAACAACTGACACTGCACAAATACAAAAGATCATGAGAGATTACTACAAGCAACTCTATGCCAATAAAATGGACAACCTGGAAGAAATGGACAAATTCTTACAAATGCACAACCTGCCAAGACTGAATCAGGAAGAAATAGAAAATATGAATAGACCAATCACAAGCACTAAAATTGAAACTGTGATCAAAAATCTTCCAACAAACAAAAGCCCAGGACCAGATGGCTTCACAGGTGAATTCTATCAAATATTTAGAGAAGAGCTAACGCCTATCCTTCTCAAACCCTTCCAAAATATAGCAGAGGGAGGAACACTCCCAAACTCATTCTATGAGGCCACCATCACCTTGATACCAAAACCAGGCAAGGATGTCACAAAGAAAGAAAACTACAGGCCAATATCACTGATGAACATAGATGCAAAAATCCTCAACAAAATACTAGCAAACAGAATCCAACAGCACATTAAAAGGATCATACACCATGATCAAGTGGGGTTTATTCCAGGAATGCAAGGATTCTTCAATATACGCAAATCAATCAATGTGATACACCATATTAACAAATTGAAGAAGAAAAACCATATGATAATCTCAATAGATGCAGAGAAAGCTTTCGACAAAATTCAACACCCATTTACGATAAAAACCCTGCAGAAAGTAGGCATAGAGGGAACTTTCCTCAACATAATAAAGGCCATATATGACAAACCCACAGCCAACATCGTCCTCAATGGTGAAAAACTGAAACCATTTCCACTAAGATCAGGAACAAGACAAGGCTGCCCACTCTTATTCAACATAGTTTTGGAAGTTTTAGCCACAGCAATCAGAGAAGAAAAGGAAATAAAAGGAATCCAAATTGGAAAAGAAGAAGTAAAGCTGTCACTGTTTGCAGATGACATGATACTATACATAGAGAATCCTAAAGATGCTACCAGAAAACTACTAGAGCTAATCAATGAATTTGGTAAAGTAGCAGGATACAAAATTAATGCACAGAAATCTCTGGCATTCCTGTACACTAATGATGAAAAATCTGAAAGTGAAATCAAGAAAACACTTCCATTTACCACTGCAACAAAAAGAATAAAATATCTAGGAATAAACCTACCTAAGGAGACAAAAGACCTGTATGCAGAAAATTAGAAGACACTGATGAAAGAAATTAAAGATGATATAAATAGATGGAGAGATATACCATGCTCCTGGATTGGAAGAATCAATATTGTGAAAATGACTCTACTACCCAAAGCAATCTACAGATTCAATGCAATCCCTATCAAACTACCACTGGCATTTTTCACAGAACTAGAACAAAAAATTTCAAAATTTGTTTGGAAAAACAAAAGACCCCGAAGAGCCAAAGCAATCTTGAGCAAGAAAAACAGAGCTGGAGGAATCAGGCTCCCTGACTTCAGACTATACTACAAAGCTACAGTAATCAAGACAGTGTGGTACTGGCAAAAAAGAGAAAGATAGATCAATGGAACAGGATAGAAAGCCCAGAGATAAACCCACGCACATATGGTCAACTTATCTTTGATAAAGGAGGCAGGAATGTACAGTGGAGAAAAGACAGCCTCTTCAATAAGTGGTGCTGGGAAAACTGGACAGGGACATGTAAAAGTATGAGATTAGATCATTCCCTAACACCATACACAAAAATAAGCTCAAAATGGATTAAAGACCTAAATGTAAGGCCAGAAACTATCAAACTCTTAGAGGAAAACACAGGCAGAACACTCTATGACATAAATCACAGCAAGATCCTTTTGGACCCACTTCCTAGAGAAATGGAAATAAAAACAAAGATAAACAAATGGGACCTAATGAAACTTCAAAGCTTTTGCACAGCAAAGGAAACCATAAACAAGACCAAAAGACAACCCTCAGAATGGGAGAAAATATTTGCAAATGAAGCAACTGACAAAGGATTAATCTCCAAAATTTATAAGCAGCTCATGCAGCTCAACAGCAAAAAAACAACCCAATCCAAAAATGGGCAGAAGACTTAAATAGGCATTTCTCCAAAGAAGATATACAGACTGCCAACAAACACATGAAAGAATGATCAACATCATTAATCATTAGAGAAATGCAAATCAAAACTACAATGAGATATCATCTCACACCAGTCAGAATGGCCATCATCAAGAAATCTAGAAACAATAAATGCTGGAGAGGGTGTGGAGAAAAGGGAACACTCTTGCACTGCTGGTGGGAATGTGAATTGGTACAGCCACTATGGAGAACAGTATGGAGGTTCCTTAAAAAACTAAAAATAGAACTACCATATGACCCAGCAATCCCACTACTAGGCATATACCCTGAGAAAACCATAATTCAAAAAGAGACATGTACCAAAATGTTCATTGCAGCTCTATTCACAATAGCCCGGAGCTGGAAACAACCTAAGTGTCCATCATCAGATGAATGGATAAAGAAGATGTGGCACATATATACAATGGAATATTACTCAGCCATAAAAAGAAACGAAACTGAGCTATTTGTAATGAGGTGGATAGACCTAGAGTCTGTCATACAGAGTGAAGTAAGTCAGAAAGAGAAAGACAAATACTGTATGCTAACATATATATATGGAATTTAAGAAAAAAAAATGTCATGAAGAACCTAGGGGTAAAACAGGAATAAAGACACAGACCTACTGAGAATGGACTTGAGGATATGGGGAGGGGGAAGGGTAAGCTGTGACAAAGCGAAAGAGAGGCATGGACATATATACACTAGCAAACGTAAGGTAGATAGCTAGGGGGAAGCAGCCGCATAGCACAGGGAGATCAGCTTGGTACTTTGTGACCGCCTGGAGGGGTGGGATAGGGAGGGTGGGAGGGAGGGAGACGCAAGAGGGAAGGGATGTGGGAACAGATGTATATGTATGACTGATTCACTTTGTTATAAAGCAGAAACTAATAAAAAATAAATAAATAAAATAAGTTTTCAAGTTATATTACATAAATTACATATATACATGTATATCTAATACATTATATTGAGTTATATTACATATCTACTACATATGTACTGCTTTCTTCTGATTCCCAATTTAAACAACTTTTTTTTGATGAACCCAAAATACCTGCCAACTTTGTTGTATAAGAGGTATTCTACCGTAGTGTTATTGGGTAACTGACAAAAAAAAAAAAAAAAAGCTTTACTTAATCTAGGTTCCAATAATTTCTTGCTAAAAAAAGAAATCTAACTTTTTTAATGTGCTGAAAACTAAACTGCTAACATTTATTGGTTCTTTCTCAGAGGGAAAAGTATGTTTTTCTCTAATGTGACATATTTTAAGGAAAAGCATCAGTTTAAAGAAGCTTACATAAATGAAAATACTGAATTTGGTTCCAATTACCAACAGATTATTCCTGACAAACATTATCATTAGCTCTAATAGTAAAACAAAGTATGTTTTTTTCTCTTTTATTAAAACTGATATTTGGTATAATATATGAGATTTACGCAGCATTCGCGAATTTGCCATTCTACACTATTACTCTAATATTCAATAACAATAAATATATTCATGCATGATGTGTCAGAATATAGATTTGTTACCAGTATTTGCTAGTGTCATGATTCCTAAAGTCTTATAAGAAAAAAATCATGTTTTTAAAACGTCATTTTGATTGAAAGAAAAAAATTACAATACCAAAAGTTTTATAAATAGCCTCATTCCATGATATTTAATAAATGGATGTAAATATAGTATATGGAGTAAATATAGAAAAACAATTAAAAAGTCCCCAAACTTGTCAAGACAAACACATAGAAAAGCCTTGCATCATCTATACACTATCAGAATATAGAATCAAAATCTCAAGATTCAAATGTCCTTAAAAATCCAATTGCTCATCCCCATGTAGTTGTTGATGCCCTTGTACAAGACAAGGTAGTATAATAGTAAACAAAGTACAGGCTCTCTGAGCCAGATTTTCTAGTTAAATCTCAGTTTTCCATCTACCTCTCATATAGCCCCAGAGTTAGTTAACCTCTCTGTGCCTTAATTTCCTCATCTATAAAATGGTATTGATAATAATAGCAGTATAGAACCTATCATAAGGTTGTTATGAAAATTTAATGAATTAATAAAAATAAAATACTTAGAATAAAAAGTGCTCATTAAATGGTGGTGGTAGTGGTGGTGTTAGTGATGGTGGCCATTACAATACCCATGACAAGTGACTTTTTGTTCTCTCCTTGAACTAACCCTAATAGAAGATTTAGCACCTCCCAAAGCAGTCCATTCCATCTTTGAAGGGTTGTCAAACATTCTTACTTATAGGAATATGAATCCTATTCTTTCAACGTATAGTTCCTTTCATTCCATGGGAACATTCAAAAGTGCAGCACTTTCAGTACACACACACTGCTACTATATTACCCCCGTATCTTCTCTTTTTCTAGGCAAAACATCTCTGTTTCCTTGATTTCTTTCTCATAGGAAAGACATGGTTCAGCCATCCTGCTCATTATCCCCTGAGTATGTTCCAATTTGTTTCTCCCTCTCAAAGAGTAGTGCCCTGAACTGAATGTACTCAATATTGTCTAAACAACAAAGAATTAAGGCACACTATCACAGCATTAGAGATATTATACTTTAAAGATCTAATGCCATGGGACAGATAGCCACAGAGATAAGAATACCTTATAACTTTTTGGTAATGGAACAGTAAGAACAGCTTTAAGACAGGCAGACCTAATAAGTGAATTCCCCAACACATGTAGTAACATTCTATCAAGGTTCAGTTATTAGCTGATTCATGTGCCTACCAACTCCAGCCAGTTACTTTCATCTGGAAATTCATTATTATTCAAACTACCATGTGATGTTCAACCTAAACAACACTACCAGGCTAGACTGAATTTGCTACAACAATTTTAACCTTGAAACCAAGAAAGTAAGAACTAGCAAGAGGCTTGATGATTATAGGTCAAATCTTTCATTTTTTACCACATGGGCATTTTAAATTTAATAGAAAAAATTTTTTAAACATTCAGAAAACTAGAAAGAATAATATAACAAATACTATTATAATGATCAGCTAGGCTGACTGACAATTATTAACATTTTGTCATATTGCTCTATGTATATATGTATGTTTGTATCTATCTATCTAATTATATTGCTCTAACTTTTTAGAGCATATTATTGACATCACATGCCAACTTACCCCTAAATACCTTAGCATGCATCTTCAGAAAATAAGGATATTCTCCCACATAACCACAATATGATTATCATACCTAAGAAAATGAATAATAATTCTTTTAAGGCATCTAATATACAACCCATATTAAACTTTCCACAGTTGTCCCTAAATATTTTTTTTTCAAAACTGAATCCAATCAAAGTTCATGGTTTATATTTGGTTATGCTCTTAAGTCTCTTTTAATCTAAAACAAAATCCCTCCTTCTTCTCATTTAATAGCTAGTTGTATTTTTTCATATTATCATTAACATTAAAAACTCATCCAAGGACTCCACTTTATACATTTTCATAGATTATAGAATATTTTAAAACGTGTTTATCCATGCTCATGTTGACATCAGCAGAATTTCACAGAAAATTCAGCTTTGAGCAATGTAATTTCCCTCTGATCCCTCTTTTAAATACCCCCCTATCTTTTTTTAAATGTTTCAGGTATATAGCATTATAAGTCAACATTTGTTTAGACTGTAGAGTGATAACGACCACAAGTCTAGTTACCATCCATCACTATACAGTTGACTTGCTTCACCCATTTTACCCACCCCCTCAACCTGCTTCCCCTCTGGTAACTACTGATCTGTTCTCTGTGTTTATGAGTTTGTTTTTGTTTATTTTTATTTGGTTATTTTTTTTTTTTTTAGATTCCACATATGAGTGAAAACATAGGTATTTGTCTTTCTCTGTTTGACTTATTTCACTTAGCATAATACACTCAATGTCCATCCATGTTGTTGTAAATGGCAGGGTATCATTCTTTTTTATGGCTGTATTCCATTTTGTGCATGTGTGTGTGTGTGTGTGTGTGTGTGTGTGTGTGTATCACACCTTCTTTATCCATTCATCCATTGATGGACACATGTTATAATGTTATTTCCACATCTTGGCTATTTTAAATAATGCTGTAATGAACACAGGGGTGTTTATAACTCCTCAAATTAGTGTTTTCATGTTCTTTGAATAAAATACCCAAAAATGGAATAGCTGGGTCATATAATAGTTCTATTCTTAAATTCTTGAGAAATCTCCATACCATCTTGCATAGTGGCTACAGAAATTTATAGTCCCACTAACAGTGTACAATGGATCCCTTTTCTCCATATCCTCTCCAACATTAGTTATTTATTATCTTTTTAATTATACCCATTCTATGAGGTATGAAGTCGTATCTCATTGTGGTTTTGATCTGCATTTCCTTAATAATTAGTGATATTGAAAAGACAACCCACAGAATGGGAGAAAATATTTGCAAATGATGTGACCAACAAGGGATTAGTCTCCAAAATTTACAAACAGCTCAGGCGGCTTAGTATCATCAAAACACACAATCCAATCAAAAAATAGGCAGAAGACCTAAATAGACATTTCTCCAAAGAAGACATACAGATGGCCAAAAGGCACATGAAAAGATGCTCAGCATCACTAATTATTAGAGAAATGCAAATCAAAACTACAATGATACATCACCTCACACCAGTCAGAATGGCCATCATCAAAAAAACTACAAACAGTAAATGCTGGAGAGGGTGTGGAGAAAAGAGAACCCTTCTACACTGCTGGTGGGAATGTAAACTGGTACAGCCACTATGGAAAACAGTATGGAAGTTCCTCAAAAAACTAAAAATAGAGCTACCATATGATTCAGCAATCCCACTCCTGGGCATATATCCATAATTCAAAAAGGTACGTACACCCCAATGTTCACTGCAGCACTATTTACAATAGCCAAGACATGGAAGCAACCTAAATGTCCATCGACAGAGGAATGGATAAAGAAGATGTGGTACATATATACAATGGAATATTACTCAGCCATAAAAAAGAACAAAATAATGCCATTTGCAGAGACATGGATGGACCTAGAGATTGTCATACTGAGTGAAGTCAGACAGAGGACAAATATCATATGATATTGCTTATATGTGGAATCTTTAAAAATGGTACAAATGAACTTATTTACAAAACGGAAATAGAGTTACACAGGTAGAAAACAATCTTATGGTTATCAGGGGGAAGGTGAGGGAGGGCTAAATTGGGAGACTGGAATTGACATATACACACTACTCTATATAAAATAGATAATTAAAGGACCTACTCTATAGCACAGGGAACTCTACTCAATACTCTGTAATGACCTATATGCAAAAAGAATCTAAAAAAGAGTGGATATATGTATATGTATAAATGATTCACTTTGCTGTACAGCAGAAAGTAACACAACATTGTAAATCAACTATACTCCAATAACATTTTAAAAAAATAATTAGTGATGTTGAACATCTTTTTTTTTTTTTTTTTGTGGTACACAGGCCTCTCACTGTTGTGGCCTCTCCCATTGCGGAGCACAGGCTCTGGACGTGCAGGTTCAGCAGCCATGGCTCACGGGCCTAGCCGCTCCGCAGCATGTGGGATCTTCCTGGACCGGGGCACGAACGCATGTCCCCTGCATCGGCAGGTGGACTCTCAATCAGGGAAGCCCTGTTGAACATCTTTTCATGTCCCTGTTGGCCATCTGCTTGTCTTCTTTGGAAAAATGCTTATTCAGATCCTCTGCCCATTTTTTGATCAGGTTGTTTGTATGAGTTCTTTATATACTTTGGATATTAACCCCTTATCAGCTGTATGATTTGCAAATATCTTCTCCCATTCAGCAGGTTGCTTTTGCATTTTGATGATGTTTTCCTTCACTCTTCAGAAGCTTTTTAGTTTGATGTAGTTCCATTTTTTTATTTGTGCTTTTGTTTCCCTTGCCTTTGAAGTCAGATCCACAAAAAAATCACTAAGACTGATGTCAATGAGATTATCACCTATGTTTTCTTCTAGGAATTTTATGGTTTCAGGTCTTACATTCAAGGCTTTAATGCATTTTCCGTTAATTTTTGTGTATGGTGTAAGACAGTGGCCTAGTTTCATTCTTTGGCATGTAGCTGTCCAGCTTTTCCAACCCCATTTATTGAAAAGACAATCCTTTATCCATTGTATGTTCTTTGCTCTTTTGTCATAAAATTGTCCATATATGTGTAGATTTATTTCTGGTTTCTCAGTTCTGCTCCATTGATTTGTGTATCTGTTTTTGTGCCAGTACAATACTGTTTTGACTACTGTAGCTTTGTAGTGTAATTTGAAATCAGGGAGTGTAATACCTCCAGCTTTGTTCTTCTTTCTCAAGATTGTTTGGCTATTTGGGATCTTTTGTGGCTCCATACAAATTTTAGAATTGTTTGATCTAGTTCTGTGAAATATGCCAATGGAATTTTGATGGGGATTGCCCTGAATCTGTATATTGCTTTGGGTTTTAACAATAAAGCCATACTTTGGAGATAGTGTGGGTTTAGTTCCAGACCACGGTAATAAAATGAAAATCACAATAAGGCAAGTCACACAAATTTTTCCCAATGCATTTATTTATTTTTTTTGATGTGGACCATTTTTAAAGTCTTTATTGAATTTGTTACAATATTGCTTCTGTTTTATGTTTTGGTTTTATGACTGTGAGGCTTGTGGGATCCTAGCTCCCTGACTATGGATCAAACCCACACGGCCTGCATTGGAAGGCAAAGTCTTAACCACTGGACTGCCAGGGAAGTCCCCCCAATGCATTTAAAAGTTGTTTACACTACACTGTAGTCTATTAAGTGTGCAATAGTGTTCTGTCTAAAAAAAGTACATATCTCAATTAAAAATACTTTATTGTTGAAAAATGTTAACCATCATCTAGCCTTCAGCAATTCATAATCTTTTTGCTGGTGGAGAGTCTTGCCTCAATGTTGATGGTTGCTGACTGATCAGGGTGGTGACTGATGAAGGTTTGGGTAGCTGTAGTGATTTCTTAAAATAAGGCAACAATGAAGTTTGCCACATCAATTGACTCTTTCTTTCATGAAGGATTTCTCTGTAGCATGCAATGTTGTTTGATAACATTTCACCCACAATAGAACTTCTTTCAAAATTGGAGTCAATCCTCTCAAGGCCTATTGCTACTTTATCAACTAAGTTCATGTAATATTCTAAAGCCTCTGTTGTCATTTTAACAAGCTTCACAGGATCTTCACCAGGAGTAGATTCCATCTCAAGAAACCATTTTCTTTGTTCACCCATAAGTAGCAACTCCTCATTAAGGTTTTGCCATGAGACTGCAGCAATTCAGTCATATCTTTAAGCTCCACTTCTAATTCTAGTTCTCTTGCTATTTCTACCACATTTGCAGTTACTTCCTCTACTGAAGCCTTGAACCTCTCAAAGTCAGCCATGAGGATTGGAATCAATTTATTCCAAACTCCTACTAATGTTGATATTTTGACCTCTTCCCATGAATCATGAATGTTCTTAAAGGCATCTAGAATGGTAAATCATTTCCAGAAGGTTTTCAATTTACTTTGCCCAGATCCATCAGATGAATCACTATCTACGGCAGCTGTAGCCTTACAAAATGTATTTCTTAAATAATGACTTGAAAGTTGACATTACTCCTTGAGCCATGGGCTGCAGATTGAATGCTGTGTTAGCAGGCATGAAAACAACATTAATCTCATTGGACACCTTCATCAGAGCTCTTGGATGACTAGGTACATTGTCAGTGAGCAGTAATATTTTGAAAGGAATCTTTTTTTCTGAGCAGTAGGTCTCAACAATGGGCTTAAAATATTCAGTAAACCATGTTGTAAACAGGCGTGCTGTCATCCAGGCTTTGTTGTTCCAATTATAGAGCACAGGCAGAATAGATTTAGCATAATCCTTAAGGGTCCTAGGATTTTCAGAATGGTAAATGAGCATTGGCTTCAACTTCAATTCACCAGCTGCATTAGCCCTGTCTTTGGAGCTTTGAAGTCAGGCATTCATAGACTTCTCCTCTTTAGCTATGAAAGAACTAGATGACATCTTCTTCCAATATAAGGCTGTTTTATCTACATTGAAAATCTGTTGTTTACTGTAGCTACCTTTAAAAATTATCTTAGCTACATATTCTGGATAACTTGCTCAGCTTCTACACCAGCACTTGCTGCTTCACCTTGCGCTTTTATGTTATGAAGACTGCAGCTTCCTCACTTCTCTCAGTCTTCATAGAATTAAAGAGAAGTAGGGCCTTGCTTTAGCTTAAGGGAATTTTAGACTTTAGCTTAAGGGAATTTTGTGGCTGGTTTGATAGTCTATCCAGACCACTAAAACTTTCTCTATATCAGCAATAAGACTGTTTTGCTTTCTTATCATTTGTGTGCTCACTGGAGTAGCACTTTAAATTTCCTTCAACTACTTTTCCTTCACATTCACAACCTGGCTAACTGTTTGGTACAAACCTACCTTTCAGCCTATCTTGCCTTTCAACATGCCTTCCTCACTAAGTTTAATAATTTCTACCTTTTGATTTAAAGTGAGAGACATGCAATTCTTCCCATGTAGAGGACACTGTAGGGTTATTAACTGCCTGATTTCAGTATTGCTGTGTCTCAGGGAATAGGGAAGCCCTAGGAGAGGGAGAGAGATGGGGGGATGGCCAGTCAGTGCATCTGTCAGAACACACGCAACATTATTAAGTTCACCCTTTTATATGGGCACAATTTGTGGTGTCCCAAAACAATTCTAATAGTAACATCAAAGATCACTGATCACAGATCACCATAACAAATATAATAACAATATTTTGAAATACTGTGAGAATTACCAAAATGTGACACAGAAACATAAAATGAGCAAATGCGGTTGGAAAAAATGGTGCTAATAGACTTGCTTGATCTAGGATTGCCACAAACCTTCAATTTGTAAAAAAAAAAATGCAATACCTGTTAAGCACAATAAAGCAAAGCACAACAAAACAAGGAAGGTTTGCCTGTATTAATTCTTCCAATCCATGAGCACAAAATATCTTCCCATTTATTTGTGTCTTCTTCAACTTCTTCCATCAGTGTCTTACAGTTTTCAGTGCACAGGTCTTTCACCTCCTTGGTTAAATTTATTCCTAGGTATTTTAGTCTTTTTGATGCGATTGTAAATGAGACTATTTTCTTAATTTCTCTGATAATTCATTACTAGTGTATAGAAATGCCATAAATTTCTGTATACTGATTTTGTATCCTATGCTTTTACTGAATTCATTTTATAGTTCTAAGGGTATTTTTGGTGGTGTCTTTAGGGTTTTCTATATATAGTATCATGTCATCTGGAAATAGTAACAGTTTAACTTCTTTCTTTCTAATTTTGATGCCTTTTATTTCTTTTCTTGCCTAATTGCTGTGGCTAGGACTTCCAATACTTCCAATAAAAGTGGGGAGAGTGCATCCTGTGATGATAGGCTGATACACAATTTCTCCAATTATGAGGGGCATATATTTCGGTAACGTAATCCTTTGAAAGCAAAGTTATGAACATTAAGAAAACTAACACCTTATCAATTTTATATTAAATATCACTCACCTTATGCCTATGAAAGGAGAGGCTATCCACTTCAATACAAGTCTTGCACACAATATTCTACATGTATATTTCTGTATATTTCTTGGGAAAAGTCCACATATAAGTGGACCTGCACAATTCAAACCTGTTTTGTTCAAGGGTCAACTATATATCTACTAAGTCAATCTGGTCTAATGTGCCATAAAAGCCTGATGTTTCCTGATTGATTTTCTATCTGGATGGTCTATCCATTGATGTAAGTGGGGTATTAACTTCCCCTACTATTATTGTATTGCTTTCAACTTCTCCCTTTAGGTCTGTTAATATTTGCTTTATATATCTCAGTGATCCTATGTTGGGTGCATATACATTTATACATGTTACATATTCTTGCTGGATTGACTCCTTTATCATTATATAATGACCTTCTTTGTCTTTTATTAGCGTATTTGTTCTAAAGTCTATTTTGTCTGATATGAGTATTGCTACTCCAGCTTTCTTTTCATTTCCATTTGCATGAGATATCTTTTTTTATCCCTTTACTTTCAGTCTGTGTATCCTTACATCTGAAGTTATTCTCTTGTAGGCAGCATGTAGTCGAGTTTTGTTTTTTTATCCACTCAACTACTGTATGTGTTTTGATTGGTGAATTTACATTTACAATTAAAGTAATTATTGATAGATATGTATTTATTGCCATTTTGTTAATTGTTTTCTGAGTGTTTTTGTAGTTCCTCTCTGTTTCTTTCTTCTTCTCTTTCTCTCTTCCCTTGTGTTTGGTGATTTTCTTTAGTGTTGTGTTCAGATTCTTTTCTCATTATCTTTTGTGGAGTTACTTGTGGTTATTGTGAAGTTCACACATAACATCCTATGTATATAGCAGTCTTAAATTGGTAACAGTTTTAACTTGGTAACAACTTAAACTTGAATACATTCCAAAGCTTTATCTTTTTACTCTCTCTCACCCACGTTTTATACTTTTGATGACACATTTTATATCTTTTTATTTTATGCATCCCTTAACTACATATTGTAATTTTACTTAATTTTACCACTTTTGTCTTTTAACCTTCATGTTTGCTTTATAAATGATTGATCAGTTATATATATTGATTATTTATATATATTATATATTTACTTTTGTATATATTATATGTATTTACTTTTTTTTTTTTTTTTTTTTTGCGGTACGCGGGCCCCTTACTGTTGTGGCCTCTCCCGTTGCGGAGCACAGGCTCTGGACGTGCAGGCTCAGTGGCCATAGCTCACGGGGGCAGCCGCTCTGCGGCATGTGTGATCTTCCCAGACCGGGGCACGAACCCATGTCCCCTGCATCGGTAGGCGGACTCGCAACCACTGCGCCACCAGGGAAGCCCTATATTTACTTTTATTATATATTTATTTTTATTTATTACTTTTTTTTTTTTTTTTTTTTTTGCGGTACGCGGGCCTCTCACTGTTGTGGCCACTCCCGTTGCAGAGCACAGGCTCCGGACGCGCAGGCTCAGCGGCCATGGCTCACGGGCCCAGCCGCTCCGCGGCATGTGGGATCTTCCCAGACCGGGGCACGAACCCGTATCCCCTGCATCGGCAGGCGGACTCTCAACCACTGCGCCACCAGGGAAGCCCCAATTACTTTTATTTATATAAAATATTTACTTTTTCCAGTGAGATTTTATTACTTTATTAATATTATATACTTACTTTTTCCAGTGAGATTTTTATTTTTATATGTTTTCTTTTTTCTTCCAGTTTTATTGTGATATAATTGACATACAGCACTGTATAAGTTTGTTCACAGCATAATGATTTGACTTACATACATCATGAAATGATTATCACAGTAAGTTTAGTGAACATCCATCATCTCATATAGATACAAAATAAAAAGAAAACAATTTTTCCTTGTGATGAGAATTCATAGGATTTACTTTCTTAACAACCTTCATACATAATTTAAAGCAAGTGTTAATAGTATTAATCATGTTGTACATTACATCCCTAGGACTTATTTATCTTATAACTGTAAATTTGTACATTTTGACCACCTGCATTGTATGTTTTCTTATTATTAATTAGTGTCATTTCTTTTCAGATTAAAGAAGTCCCTTTAACATTTCTTATTGTGCCAGTTTAGTGGTGATGAACTCCTTAAGCTTTTGTTTATCTGGGAAACTCAATCTCTCCTTTAATTCTGAATGATAACCTTGCTGAGTAGGGAATTCTAGATTGGAAGTTTTTCCTTTCAGCACTTTGAATATGTCATTCCACTCCCCTTTAGCCTGTAAAGTTTCTGCTGAAGAATCTGCCTATAGCCTTATGGGGTTTCCCTTGTACATAGCAAGTTGTTATCCCTTGCTGTTTGGGGGTTCTCTTTATTTTTAACTGTAACCATTTTAATTATAATGTGTCTTGATGTATGTCTGTTTGAGTTCATACCTGGATGCCTGTTTCCCTTCCTAGCTTCCCAGACTACTGAAGTTCTCAGCCACTATTTCTTCAAATAACTTTTCTGGCCCTTTCTCTCTTCTCCATCTGAGATCCCTATAAAACAAAAGTTATTCTGCTTGATGTTGTTCCAAAGGTCCCTGAAGATATATTCATTTTTTTAAAATTCTTTTTTCATTTCTCTGCTCTGTCTGGGTGAGTTCCATTGCTTTGTCTTCCAGCTTCTACTGATTGTTCTTCTACATCATCCAGTCTGCTGTTGAGTCCCTCCAGTGTATTTTTCAGTTCACTTATAATTTCTGTGTGATATTCATATTTACTATCTCTAAGTCCTCGCTGTGTTCATCCATTCTTCTCCCAAGTTTGGTAAGCATTTTTATGACCATCACTTTGAATTCTTTATCAGCTAGATTGCTTATCTCCATTTTGTTTAGTTCTTTTTCTGAGGTTTTGTCTTATTCTTTCAATTAAAGCATATTCCTCAGTCTCCTCATTTTGCCTAATTCCCTATGTTTGTTCCTATGTATTAGGTAAATCAGCTACCTTTCCCAGTCTTAAGGAGTCACCTTATGTAGGAGATGTCCTGTGGGGCTCAGAAGTGCAATCTCACCTGGCCATCAGAGCCAGGGATTCAAGGGATGTCCCCTATGTGGGCTGCCTCTGCCCACCTATTATGGCAGAGCCACAGCTGCAGCTGCAGTACACTGGTGGGCAGAGCTGGCCCCTGGCCCAGCAGAGGGGCCCGGCTGTGACTGCTGCTGCATGCTTTGAATCTTTCATTTTTGAGATGAAGAAACTTAAGTCAGGAGATTAGTGGCAGAGATAAACACAGGCCTTCTACGAGGTAACATCCTTTCCTCTAAATTAAGTTTCCTCTAAATAACCCCAGGGAAAATATTTCCACTGAATCAAAAGGGTGTTTTCTTTGACAAATTGAGGCACTGGAGAAAGAGGGGTGTGATTATGCAGAAGTTGAGAAGCGTAATTGAACAAATACTTACAGAGCAAGTTTCTATGCACAGAGAGTCTCAAATGATTTTGTAAAGCTTTTCTTAAGAGGTGACTACTTACTCTAGCATCAAGTCTATTATCCTAATGCTCTCCTGTTTTGCAGTTGTTTCCTTTTCTTCCCCATTTGAGAGCTACCAGAGCTCTCAAATAATATAAAAATAACTGTGTATTTTTAATATGTAACCAGCAAAGCACCTAGTATGCTTTAAATGAACTGAAGGCTATGATGGACGCTTAAGTTATATGCACATCACAGGATCGAGGTATCAGTCAGATCACCAGGAACCCATGTTGCATAAGTGTCATCCAAATGAGGAATAACTAAAGCACTTTGAGATGGTGGACAAACCTCAGACATCAGAATTAAGTAACTAAGGACTTCCCTGGTGGTCCAGTGGTTAAGAATCTGCCTTCCAATGCAGGGGACACGGGTTCAATCCCTGTTCGGGGAACTAAGATCCCACATGCCACAGGGCAACTAAGTCCGCATGCTGAAACTACAGAGCCCACGTGCCACAACTACTCTGAGCCTGTGCACTCTGGAGCCCGCGTGCTGCAAATAGAAAGAAGTCCACATACCGCAACAAAGAGCCCACGCACCACAACAAAATATCCCACGTGCTGCAACTAACAACTGACGCAGACAAAATAAATAAATAAATATTAAAAAAAGAAAAAGAATTGAGTAACTAAAGCAAAGGAGGCAAGTAAAAAACCTCCCTACCTTATAACAAAAATAGGAATAGCCTTGAAAATAGGAGAGTCAAGGTATCAGAAACTTGTTGTTTGACACTAGCTCAGAGTTGGCAGGGAAGAGGAGTGCTTGGAGTATGGCAAAAATAATCTTTTGAAATACTGTTTAATCCAGCTCTGGGAAACCTGTCCGCAATTCATGACAGAAACTGGGGGATAAGAAAGGGGGATTCTAAAATCATTCAAAGGTATAAGAGTAGTTTCAGTAAAAATAGAAAATAAGATATAAAGCTTTTAGGGAAAAAGTAAGGTAGTTGGGATCCACTAGGAAAAAGGGTAGTAATTAAGCCCCCAGAAACAACTATCAATATGATAACTACCTGTGTCTTGTTGTCTATTTAAAAATGATGAGGCTGGGCAAAATGGATTAAAGACCTAAATGTAAGGCCAGACACTATAAAACTCTTAGAGGAAAACATAGGCAGAACACTCTTTGACATAAATCACAGCAAGATACTTTTTGAGCCACCTCCTAGAGAAATGGAAATAAAATGAAAATAAACAAATGGGACCTAATGACATTTAAAAGCTTTTGCACAGCAAAGGAAACCATAAGCAAGATGAAAAGACAACCCTCAGAATGGGAGAAAATATTTGCAAATGAAGCAACTAACAAAGGATTAATCTCCAAAATATACAAGCAGCTCATGCAGCTCAATATCAAAAAGACAAACAACCCAATCAGGAAATGGGCAGAAGACCTAAATAGATATTTCTCCAAAAAAGATACACAGACTGCTAACAAACACATGAAAGAATGCTCAACATCACTAATCATTAGAGAAATGCAAATCAAAACTACAATGATGTATCACCTCACACCAGTCAGAATGGCCATCACCAAAAAATCTACAAAGAATAAATGCTGGAGAGGGTGTGGAGAAAAGGGAACCCTCTTGCACTGTTGGTGGGAATATAAATTGATACAGCCACTATGGAGAACAGTATAAAGGTTCCTTAAAAAACTAAAAATAGAACTACCATACAACCCAGCAATCCCACTACTGGGCATATACCCTGGGAAAACCATAATTCAAAAGGAGTCATGTATCACAATTTCATTGCATCACTATTTACAATAGCCAGGACATGGAAGCAACCTAAGTGTCCATCGGCAGATGAATGGATAAAGAAGATGTGGCACATATATATACACTGGAATATTACTCAGCCATAAAAAGCAACGAAATTGAGTTATTTGTAGTGAGGTGGATGGACCTAGAGTCTGTCATACAGAGTGAAGTAAGTCAAAAAGAGAAAAACAAATACCGTATGCTAACACATATATATGGAATCTAAAAAAAAAAAATTGTTCTGAAGAACCTAGGGGCAGGACAGGAATAAAGGCACAGACATAGAGAATGGACTTGAGGACACGGGGAGGGGGAAGGGTAAGCTGGGACAAAGTGAGAGAGTGGCATGGACACATGTACACTACCAAATGTGAAATAGATAGCTAATGGGAAGCAGCTGCATAGCACAGGGAGATCAGCTTGGTGCTTTTTGACCACCTAGAGGGGTGGGATAGGGAGGATGGGAGGGAGACGCAAGAGGGAGGAGATATGGGGATATATGTATACGTATAGCTGATTCACTTTGTTATACAGCAGAAACTAACACACCATTGTAAAGCAATTATACCCCAATAAAGATGTTAAAAAAAAATCCTAACTCAGCCACTTGAGTGAACTTGAGCTTTGGGACCTTGGGCAAGTCACTAAATCTTGGTGACTTGGTTTCCTCATCAATGAAATGGGGATAATCCTAGCACCTACCTTATAAGGTTATTATAAAAATTAAATGACTCAATGCACATAAAATGCTTAGAACAGGAAAAAATTTACAAATAAATAAAATTTTTAAAAAATAATAAAATAAAAATGATGAGGCTGGGGTCACACAAAAAAAGAAATAGCCAGAGTGTCCTCTTAATTCCTCACAAATCTTAACATTAAATAGTACCAGGGCTTCCCTGGTGGCGCAGTGGTTGAGAGTCTGCCTGCCGTTGCAGGGGACACAGGTTCGTGCCCCAGTCCGGGAAGATCCCACATGCTGCGGAGCGGCTAGGCCCATGAGCCATGGCCGATGAGCCTGCGCGTCCGGAGCCTGTGCTCCACAGTGGGAGAGGCCACAACAGTGAGAGGCCCGCGTACCGCAAAAAATAATAAAAAATAAAGCAAACTAGAGGAATATTGGCTGAATCCCAGATAAGATCATCCTTATGAACATGAAGGAATGCTGTAAATTGTAAGTGAATCATGGTGATGAAGTTCATTAAGAGATTCATATTACAGTCAGAGTTCTGCAAACCCCAGTCACTGGATCTTATACAGCCCGAAAGATTAAAATAAAAATAAACATGACATATCCTATCTCCTTGAAAACATTCTGTACACACAATTTTATTACACTGAAAAAAAAAAGAAAAGATACTGGGGTCTGATTTTCCTTGAACTGTCAAAATGCAAAAGAAATGCAAAAAGTCTTTGCACAGATGTAACAAAGTACTGGATTTTTATATTTTGGCAGGTGCTCAATATGCAGCCCACATAATCACACGTTAATGACTGGAGTGTGTTAATCAGCATGCATACCTGATTCCTTCTTGCCCAGGGGGGGATAAAGCCAACTATTGCGGAGCATGTCAATGTTTCTACTTTTTATAAAGATTTTGATAATAGCTATGTAAGTAAGAAATCTTTTCCAAAAAGTATATTTAGAAAGATGTATTATATCAATAAAAATAATGAAAAAATAATTCAAATTTCCATAAACATTGAGATATTTCCAAGTAGCATGTCAATAATCATTTTGTTTAAATAACCCAGGTTTAGGAAAGTTTTTTTTTTAATATACATTTTTTTAAGAGCAGGAATGAAACAGTGCACATAAGCAAGGTGTGCATATATAAAGGTGGTCAATGTGTTAACACTAGACAGCATTAGTTGTCTATTTCACTACCTACACCATGCCATAAACATGGTTTTATTTTTTGGTCCAAACTGTAAGTAAATTTCTGTCATTAAGTTTCCGAGATGGGTTTAAAAATGGACAATACTGTAGGCTAATATAGTTTCAAAGTTATAGAAAATGGGAAATCTCCCACAGGGCTTCCTGGAGAATGTTGTTTCATGACTCAGGGGCAAGGATGAACATTTTCACTTATTACCAGAAGTCTAGATTTGAATTTTACTTAAAGAGAATGAATATCCAAAATCCTAAATTTCTCAAGAAGTCTAAACTTCCCTAGTGTATGGATTTTTTTTCCCCAGTGCTTCATAGACCCAATCAGGTAACAAAAAGATGAACATAAGCCTTGCACATAGTCCGGACCAGGTGAACCAGTGGGTTTCACTATACTTTCTAAAGTAAAAGTGAGGAAAATAATAAAAAGAAAAAATAAATAAATTTTATTTGAGTGTTACCTACTACCTTAAATTACTAAATCTTACCAAAAACAGGCAACAATTCAAGTTTTTAAAATCTTTTAAAAGGTAACAAAATTAGAAATCTTCTAAAGGTCTGTCACAACATAAAGCATGGCTGGGAAGGATTAAATCCTCACCCAAAGTTCCTGGACTATGTTATCATGTAATGGCAACAGCTCCATTCCCAGGAACGGTACAAAGTCCACACCAGAATTTTTATGACTCAAAGCGAACTACATAGAACACTTCAGAGTTGATTAGCAACTTCATTGAACTGAAGGCAAGAAAGGCAGAGAGGAGAAATTGTTTGCAAGCAAGAAAGTATTGTTCCCAACAGTTATTTACTAAATATCTCAACATGCCTATTATTTTTTTAATTACAACAAATGACTTTATTGGTATCTTTTATTTATAGTGGAATATTATTTTTTAAACTTTTCTAGAAGATAAAACTTGGGGGAATTTAAGTAGGTCTCTAAAATAAGGAGTCCTGATATTCTGGGCCTGACGGTCCAGTATGATTATTTCTACCTAAATAGACTAGTAGTTAAAAGCCAAATGCATATAATCCCATTTTGGCTTAAAATATATATCAGTATGAGAATGCATGTAAGTGCACAGGTGCACATTCATGCAAGAGGTCCCACTTAGAATCCTGTCACTTTGGGGATCTTGTAAGAGATACTGTTGGTGTCTAGCCCACATTCCCATAACCTACCCTGGAAGTCACCTGTAAATATCTCCCTATTAGGCAAAAAGCTTCTGTCCTCACACGGGACCATTCTTGGTCCAGGAGCAAGCCTTATCCTTCCCCATGCCTTGGTCTCAACGACTTCACTTCCTGTTCATTCTTGACTAAATTTCTGCCCACATGTATATTACATAACATATTCTCCTCACCCTCTGTGTGAATCTTGTCTTCTTCAGACTCTATGGGAACTCTTCAAAGAATAAACTCCACAACTGTCCACTCTTCCACTTACCGTCAAACTCTCACCTGCACTACTGCAACAGTTTTCCTAATAGGTGCCCTTGTTTGTGGTTTTATCTCTTGCAATCCATAATGTACACAGCGGCTAATATGATCTTTTAAAAACATAAATCAAATCATGGTAGTCTCTTGCTTAAAATCTTCCAATGGCTTCCTCTTTCACTTGAAGTAAAGTTGAAACATCTCACTGTAGCCTATGATACCCCATAGTATCTGTCATCTGCCTGCCTCCTAGATTTCATCTCATACCATTCTCTCCCTCACCCATTCCACTGTAGACACTCCATTGTTTCCTATTGCTCAAACACACCAACCAAGAGGTTTCTGCACTTACTATATATTCTAGCTGGGTGTCTTCCCCCAAATTTTTGCATAGTTGTCTCCCTTTCATTATTCAAATCTCAACTCAAATGTCACCTCTTCAAAAAGAACTTCCCTGGCTTGTTTAAAGTAGTCATTCTCAATAACATTTTCTTATTTAATTTTCTTTATTGCACTTACCATTGTCTAAAGTTGTCTCACTCTGTGAGGGGATCATACCTGTCTTATTCACAAGAAAGTCCCTGTGCTTAGAACTTAGTAGGTGCTACACACTCAAGTAATCGGTAGCAGATAATCATTACACACAATATTATATGCTAGCCACTAAATATTACTACAAAATGTTCTTCATGCTTGTTTACATTAAAAAGAATGATACACTATACATTTTTTGATGAAAAAGTTATGTGAATTTATTCCTGTCTAATGAATCAGTTCTAATGAGAGCAAAAATATATTTCAAATAGTGTCAAAATTCCTCTACAAAAAAGGTGCTGCGGGCTTCCCTGGTGGCGCAGTGGTTGAGAGTCCGCCTGCCGATGCAGGGGACATGGGTTCGTGCCCCGGTCCGGGAAGATCCCACATGCCGCGGAGCGGCTGGGCCCGTGAGCCATGGCCGCTGAGCCTGCGCGTCCGCAGCCTGTGCTCCGCAATGGGAGAGGCCACAACAGTGAGAGCCCCACGTAATGAAAAAAAAAAAAAAAAAAAAAAAGGTGCTGGTACACTGGTACCATAATGAAAATAGTAGTGGTTGTACATAGCAAACAAGGACAGTGAATTCTTATTTACACTAACTTCTCAGCCTTCAAATGGATCTTACAAATTAACATAGCACACTAAATTTAAAATCGAACATTTTGGTGTCCATAATATAAGTAATGGTAATTAAAATCAGAGTCTAAAATTTTTTTATCTTCAATTGGTCTTGGAATGCTGATCTCTAAAAGTTCTGTTCTCTAAGTTTCTATTCTCCTTTGCTTATTCCACAATGAATTTTTTCACTCGTTTGAAACTGTATAGTCTCATATTTTGTTGGAGTGCAACATCAAAATAATTAATCCGAATTTTAACATCTAAAGATTTTTTTTCTAATCCAGAGGTAGGGATTAGCAGAACTTCTCTGCTTTGTCTTTACCCTGTCTTACAGAAAAGCTCCTCTGTGGTGTTGATATTTCAAAGTAAAACCCTTCCTGAACCCAGTATATAAGAAACTTTTAGTGCCTGTTTCTAACTGTTCATGAGTGAGGGCCATCACAGAAAGCAAATTACAATGGAAACTGAGTTAAGCGCTGATAAAATCTCTGTTGTTGTTTTTAGACTTTCTTTTAAATTTTATTTCTCTACGCTGATTTTATGAGGTTCAATTACAGTGCGTAACAAATAGGATCCACTGAAGAGAACTAAGTTTCACTTAACTTCATAACAATTCTTCCGGATTTAATATTTACTTGAATGTAGAATGAGGCAAAGTGTTTATTAAGTTTTACTCTCGTCACAGTCACCCCACTGCAACACATACACTCAATATATGTAGGTTTGCAAGGCTGTCCAGAAACCTAAAATCCTTCTAGTGTTTTCCTTTGCTGTAAAGAAAAATTGGTCAGTGATATGATACTTGCAGTATAAGTCATTACAGGTCTGATGTTACACTTGTTATACATTATTGAATCTATCAAATGAAAAGGGAATTTCCAAATGCAGCTGCTATTTCCCAATTGTTAAATCCTTTTATTATACCATATAAGTACACAGCTGGGAAATACTATAGAGTGGGAGCTAAAACAAAATATTTTGGCTTCCGGACATTCAGAATACACAAAGGCTCCAGTGCAAAGTAATGTTTGATAGCAGAAGAGAATGAAAGTTTGAAAACATTTCCAGCAAGTATGATTTCTTTATATTAATATAACATATTTGTAAATTTAAACTATTTTATACTACCATAAATCTCACTTGTAAATTTGGTAAGCAAATTATTAATATCTATTTTCTGACAAAATTTTAGATCATAAAACTTTGAGAATAACTCACCGAAGCAATTTTGCACTTGCCAATATACAAACTAAATTATACTAAGAAAAATAAGTAAAGAGTGCTCTAAAGAAGTAGAATTTGAACTGTATTATTTCTGTCCCAACCTGTATTTTCCAGTGTAGTTATTCTGATTTGTCCATGAGTATATTTGGCATAAAGGCTAAAATATATCTTGAACCTAACCCTTCTCTCTAGCCCATCTGCCTCCACACTAATCCAAGCCACCATCATCTCTTACCTGGATTTCTGAAATAGCTTCCCAGCAGGTCTTCCTCCTTTCACTCCGTCTTCCCCCCATCTATTCATAATACAGTCAGAACTATCTTTTTGAAATGTTCTTAAACCCTTCGATGGCTTTCCGTTGCATTTAGTATCAAATCTCACTTCCATAATGTTACCTACAAGGTCTTGTCAGATAACTAGCCCCTACCAATCTCTTCAACCATATCTGATGCTATGTCGCACCCTTGCTCATTACACTTCAGCTACAAGAACTATCTTTCATTTTCTGAAACTCAGCTATATTTTTCTCACCTCAAATATTTCATATATGATGTTCCCTCTACTGTTTTTACTCTTTCTTCTATTTTTTGCCTGACTAGTTCTTATCATCCTTAGGTCAAAGAGGGCATTCCTATCCATCCATTCTAAATGAGGTTTATTTCATTATGTTCTCACATGGCATTATGTTCTTTTTCTTCTTAACACATATCAAATTTTAATTATATTTTTTGTGTGTATATTTATTTCTGTTCCCTCTCCTAGATATAAGCTACATGAAAGCATAATCATGCATGTTTTGTTTACTAGACAGCCAGTACCCAGCAGAATGTTGGGCACAGAGGAGGTGCACCATAATGATTTGTTGAAATAAAGATAAAACATAGCCCTATTATCTTGCCAAAAAGCCAGTGAGAGTGACTGAATATCTATTTCACCCATGCTATATTGGAGTTATAAAATGAACTGCTTACGTTCAATCAAAAAAACAGACTTTTATCCTTGCTTTGTTATACCTTCTCTCTTCCCCCTATGCAAGGAAAACAAATCTTCCAGGGGGTCTAACTGCATAATGATGATCCTCTTTCAACCTAAAGTTAGTCTAGAAGAGTCTAGTCTAGTCCAATCCCCTATTTCTCAGCTACTGCTTCAGAGTACTAATTGTGCCTGCAGAATCAACTGAAAAAGAAAAATGTCTGCCTCCATAAATTATAAAATTAAGTCTTTGAATTGGTTCTGAAACATTAAGCATAGAGCAAGAATTTTAAAATGTTATTAGAGTAAAGGCATTTTTAAATATTACCTTATTTTTTATTAAGGAATAAAACTTTTCCCCATTTCCCACTTAAAATATTTTTCATTAATTTAGCCAAAAGTTAAGACATGTAAAACAGGGTTTAGGGCTTCCCTGGTGGCGCAGTGGTTGAGAGTCCGCCTGCCAATGCAGGGGACACGGGTTCGTGCCCCGGTCTGGGAGGATCCCACATGCCGCGGAGCGGCTGGGCCCGTGAGCCATGGCCGCTGAGCCTGCGCGTCCGGAGCCTGTGCTCCGCAATGGGAGAGGCCACAACAGTGAGAGGCCCGCGTACCGCAAAAAAAAAAAAAAAAAAAAAAAAAAAAAAAAAAAAAAAAAACAGGGTTTAAAATTCCTAATCTAATAAAATATGTTAAGATTTTGGTCAGTTTTAAATGTTAAAAAATTTAATATTTTTGCTTTAAACTAGATAAGTAATGTCACTTATTATGGTGTCTGTTTTGATGGTTACAGGTAGAATTTAACATGGGAAAGCTGGCTAATACACTGCATGTATTGGACATTGTTTTTTCTACCTTTAGGGTAAACTCCTGCAGTTTGATTGAATGATACTCAGGAGCTTTGCATGTCCTTTTGAAATTAATATATAGGCACATAAGTGAGAAAAGCTTTATTATAAATCAAGAATGACTGTTAAAAATGATAAATACCTGCATTTCCTCACTGAAGATGTACTCACTATATGACCTCATTCACATAGATATGTTTGCTTATTATAATTTTTCAATATTAATACATAGCCACACTTTATTGGATCATACTACCTATTTTGTGGTATTACCAAGGTCACCAACTTAAATACAGAGAATCAGAGAATAAGATAACGAAATCTCTCCCAAAATTAAATTAAATATCTTATGGCAAGTCAACCTAATAATGGACAAAAACAAAACCACAAACCATTTTCCAATTTTTCCCACTAACTAGTATTAATATATTAATAATATACAAGGTGGTCGTTTTCAGCGCCTGAACACAAATAACTCTAATGATACAGATTCTGAGCTTTCTCTAAAATACTTATTTGTAATGAGCCCATAATAACAGACATACTTGGTGACAGTGGCCAGATTTTAAAAGCTCACCATTCTTTGCTGAGACGACAGAACACTGTCCCAGTCAGCATCCTGTTGAATGGTATTGACAAGTGTTGGTAGCTCCTCAGAGTGAGGTTTGTTGTGCATTATGGGGTGCAGAGGCAGATGGGAGGCCACATGTTGATCACTGCCCTCTTCCTTTTCCCTTGAGGTCAAATCTTGGGTCATTGCTTCCTCTCCATCAGCTGCACAGGCAAATGGAGAGGTGGCTTGCTTGGAAGACATTCTTCTGCAGA
Source organism: Hyperoodon ampullatus (assembly GCF_949752795.1). Taxonomy (NCBI): domain Eukaryota; kingdom Metazoa; phylum Chordata; class Mammalia; order Artiodactyla; family Ziphiidae; genus Hyperoodon; species Hyperoodon ampullatus. The sequence continues at coordinate 71,412,280 of NC_136920.1, forward strand.
ATAAGGAAACAGCATGGATTTTTAAAAGGGCTGTCAATGACAAAAGAATAAACCATCCCTTACATGTGGCTAATTCAGGAAAAAAGGAAAGTTCTCTAACTTCAGAAATGTTTATGATCTACTCTAAACCACTGAAAAAGAACTCTTAGCTTATCTGTTCCACTTTCCCTCTTTGCTTTTAATTCAAGCAAACTTCTTCCCAGTAATTGCTGCACATTTTCTTTCTTACCAATCCACAAATGAAATTTTTATGGAATAAGTTTTCATAATGTATAGTATATGTATGCGTGTATTTTTCCTCCCAGTTCTCCCAACTAGATTATTGAGAGTAATTCAGTTGATGGTTAGCAATGAAAAAAAATGAATGAATGAACAGCAAATGAGCCACTTTGGAGGATGAGTTGAAATTACAAAAATCCAAATTTCTCTTATGCTTTATGTAGGAACAAAGGAAGTCTATGTAAGAAAATATGATCAGGAGAGTAAGCAATCTATGATGAAAATCCTAAACAAACTTGGTCCTGACTTCTTAGTTTATACCTTGCATTATGAGTACTAGGCCTAACACTGATTAGTGTCAATCTGATCTTTTTCTAAAGACCTTCAAGCTGTGTCAGTTGCTACAAGTAAACTTTTAAGTGACATACTGATTGAGTAGCTGATAATGCTAAATTAGTTTTAAGGCAATTTGTGACATTTTAATTGAGTATATGAAATAACTATGCTTCTATTTGATATTAGAAAGTACATATAAGATTCAAAGCATTTACTATGAGGAGTAAAATGCCTACTATTCATAATATTCTTAAAACTCCAAAAACAATTACTGCACATTCTTCTATGTATCCACAAGTAAACATCGACTATACTCAGCACAGTGAAGACAAGGTCTTCATTCTGTGCTTTCATATACAATCAGAAAATCATGATTGTTAGACAGAATTTCAAAACTTTTAGAATATCAGTTTATCAAGATGATTTTCTTAGAAAAATGTTTAGAAATAAAATCACCAGAAGTTTATAACTTAAAAGAAGAGGCAACTGAGTATATTTTCTAAAACTTTACATTGTTTTTGGTTTATAGTACAGTTAGCTCTAAAATTGCTGTGTAACGAAAGGAATAAAATCTCCACCTTAATTGCTCTTTAACATTAATTGATTTCATACTATTTTTTAAAAATGCACAAATCAGTTAACATAGGAAACCACATGAGCATTTTTCAAATTAGCAAATCATTAACTTGCTAGTACTGTTTCTACAGACAAATAAATACTGATTAAAGGGTCTAGAAATCTGAGATTAACAGTTAAATTTACAAATCTGTCACATGCTTTCATGAATATTGCAGTGAAGGAAATATCAAGTGCAAAGAAAAATAATTAAGTTAATTCCAATTTAAACAGTAGTTTTTATGTAGCAGCCCATGTTTCACATAGGATTTAACAGCTAATGCTAAATTTCTCACAATTAATGAGGGGACTCAGATTTAGTATCCTACAGTGAAAAAAATTAATGTAAGATCAGCTAATTTAATTATGCACAGTTCTAAATAAAAGTATTACGGGCTTTTGAAGTGCTTTGAAACACATTAAAATGCTGATACCTACTTATAATAATCATTCTACAAATAATAAAAATTGAATCTACTAGATTTGATACTAGAAAATAATATGGAGGAAAAAAAGTACAGAAGTATATCTATGTTTTCTTTGAGGAGAAAGAAAAATGTTCTAATGAGTACTTTATCAAAGAATTAGATAAGTATATCCTTGACTAATTTCTATCAATAATGACAAATGGAGAAATGCATATAAACTTACAGAAAATGATACCAAATGATGTTTCTTATAACACAGGAATCATCTAGAACTTACTTCATTAGCCTCATAAATACTATAGTAAAACCAGGCAAATTATAACTTCTGCAAATTTATCAAGAGCTTGCCATTAACAACAAGAGTGTTTTCATAGTTCAGATAATAACAGTACCAATAATGTAATCATTCACATTAAAGACAAAAGAATGAATTTACTGCTGCTTTTTAAAACAGCTAAATACAATTGAAAGTCATAATCCAAAACTCAGAGTGACTTTAGTTCCCCAACAAACGTCCTCTTATTATAAAGTGACTTGGCTCCTTCCAATAGCAATATCTGTGATTGTTGGTTTAGTATAAATTAATCACAACACAAAACCCAAAATGAAAGTCTCTTAAGCATAATTTCAACTATAAACTGCACCAATGAACAACAGTGCACAATCCTAATTAAACACAACCACGCAGCTGTAAAAATAGACTAAAGCTGTCCAAAGCTATGGGTTGAGTTTAAAGGCTGGTTTGTAGAGTGTTTTCTTAAGGAAGGCTGGGCCCTCTGTCTTAATCAGCCAATAAATTACTTCCTGCAATTACATTAAATAGAAAATTATTTTCAAACGGGGAGTGTTAATTGAAAATCAAAATTCAGAGGGAAGTTTAGAAATTACACGCTGAATACAATTAGTGAGGAAAGGCTTCACCTCTACTTCATCAACAGTCTTCTGGTGATTCCTCCAGTGACCATTCAGGAAAGCTACCAATTTATAACATCACATACTTTGTCTTTTATTTTGCACCTACAAATACAAATGTGTATCAAGGTTGCAAATAAAAGATAGGCTGCCAAAAAAAAAAGCAATATTAAATCTGACTGTTCATCCTCAGTCCACATCATCATTAAAGGACAAGAAGAGGGGAAAGGTAAGACAATAATGCTTAAAAACCAAGGAAGGCATACTCAACTTCAAAATCCCTCCCTTTAGCAAAGGAATTAACATTTTTTTGTTCCAAGAATACTTTTCCATATCATATTTTATTTATTTAATATTTATTTAATTTCTTGTGTTTCCTTTAGTTCTCAATATGTTGTTAGCAGAAAAAAAGGTGATTCTTTTTCTTTTAGCTAGGTATTGCCCCACTGTAGACATTTCCTTTTGATAAAATTGTTGGGCTCCTTTCAGGTTTGTTTTTTATTGATGGTTTTGTTGTAGTTTTTTTGCTTCGGATGGTGATTTTGTTGCATTTTTAAAAGGAAAATGTGCACAAATTCTTTTTAATGCAGTTTTAAGAGTCTTGGATTTACTGACTATTAGATTCAATTTACTGATTATTTTTTGCAAAATTATTTGTTATAGAATCCTTCAATTTACTGATTACACCCTCATTCATTTCACTTCTTTACTTTAGCTTTCCCTTTTACTAGACCAACTAAACTGTATTCTAGAAGTTGCAAAGATACTTGACTTTTGGTAATACCTTTACTATAGTCATTGCACCGTGGCTACTCTCCTATAGAAACTCATAAATCAAATATACACTTGCTTTAATGATTTAAAATATCACATGGGATGCTTACTTTTATTTTTAATCCTCATGTTAGTAATTTTTCATTACAAAAACTTTCACTCCCAGTGTACTAGAACAGTATCTTACTTTAGCTGCTGCCATATACAACTCATAAGCAAAAGAATTAAAATCCTTGTGAAAACGGTCAATTTCTATGTGACTTAACTTTGTTTTATTTTTGCACTATTATAACTTAAAAATCATTCAAATGAATTGTTTTTTTAATTTGTATTAAAAAAAAATATCTCCCTAGTTATACCCCTTGAAAACAGGGGTTTATAATGGAAGTGCTGACACAACCCTAACTAAAGCAGCGCAAATGTTGCCGCTATAATACACAAAATCAAGTTCTATTATTCTAAACTATCCTCGCTCATGGGATTTTTCTTTACTGTGCTCCCAGCCAAACTGCTGAAGCATGAAAAATTTAAATGCAATCAAATGCGCCCAATTCTACTTTACTAGAACAAGTGTCTACAGTGGTACAATCTTAAAAGGAGATGCAACAGATTTGTTTGGTGTTTTTTTTAACTGTTTATTTATAATACAGTGCATTGGAGATAAAATAAAAGAGGAAATTACACTCACATGGTACCAGTGTATTGACTACACAGAGTACATTATAATCAGAGAGAAAAACTACATTGTCAACTTATCACATTGGTTAAACAAGATGGTTTTCTGGGGCATAGCTATTATCAAGTAAAACCTCCAAAGAGAATAACATATCTTTGGACACATAAAACTAAATTCCCATCATGTGTTCCCGAGTTTGAAATGTCTCTGCCCAGCAGATCAAGTGAATTCCCAGGATGCCAGCCATTGGGAAGAACTTCAGGGCTTAGGACTTTTGAAAATGAGATTGTAGGAGATAAAGTCTCTAGTAAGTGATAAAGTTTTCTAGGAAGCCAGTAGTAGTACCTCTAGGAAGATTATAATTATTTTACTCCAAAACCCCAGTATAAAAGCTGAATGTTTAGACCATTACCAACCTACTCAGACAGTAAATTTCCTTTATGTTCTTTAACAAGAAATCAAGATTAGCTGGTCCAAGACTTGATAAAATGATGAGGACTGGATATCTACACATTAAGTCTTCTATCTCAGAAAAACCTTATTTTCTAGAAATTTAAATCTTTCTTATTTGATGGTGCTATTTAAAAAAGAAAAAACAGTTATTTTTATGTCTAAAAGTTAGGATTTTTTAAAACAACTTTCTCGTAAGGCATAGTCATGTGAAATTACTTTTTTTTTCCTTTACCATTGTTTGGAAGGAATTCACCTCAAAACTATCATTTGGGACTGACATGATTATCCAAAGGAGCCACTGAATTTATTACAACAATATTTTTAATCTGTTTTTTCAAATGTTTTCATTACTTCTGAGATTATTATCAAATGGCATTCACTTTTTAGGTGTGCTACATTTACTCAAAAGAAGCCCTGTTTGAAACATAAAGCAACATTTTAATAGTTGGTTTACTTAAAGAAAAAATTAAAATTTCAGGCCAACATTCACATTTCTTTTTGCAACTCAGCCCCAGGCTACCAAGGTAGACTTATTTCAGTCAGGTAGTTCACTGTTAATTTAATGCTGCAATTGATCTGATACTGAGAAATAAACAAATAATTTTCCAAAAATATAACAGAGTGCCTCTCATTTTAAGGAGCATGAGTAACAGATATGTTCAGCTGCCAAAATGCACAATACCCAGGAACCCCTACAAAGGATGCCAGGCCACCCAGCCTAGGGTAAAGAATGATTTTAAAACCCTCTTCCTGTACCTCTAATTCCCACGTTTAAGTATTGGGGGGAGGGTGGACAGGTGGGGGGAGGGACCCTTATTTCAGACATTAAAATGAAGGTAACCCTTTTAAAACTTTTCCCGCTTCATTCAGGTAAAGCCTGAGGGTTGTTATTGATTCTTGTACTGTTTTATCCGGCGCTACCACCTGTCCCTCACTCCACCTCCAATCTTCCCTAGGCTTCTGCCAGGTTTTTCTCTCACTTCCATCTCTTTAATAAGCAAATGAGAAAATTCCATGAAAAAGAAGCGTATAAGCTTTCAGAGTTACCTTGGAGAGTTATAAACCTATCTTTTAAAGTCTGTAGTGGCTCTTTCAGAGTATATATGGTAACATATACAGACAATACGTGTTAGAAGAAAACTCATTGATTTGAGTTAGTTGTCAAATCAGTAGTAATGAGGGAAATGAAATACGCTGAAGCCCTTGAAGTATGTCTATGAAAGGGCTTAAATTAATGGATTTTGACTTATTTAAGGCTTCTACTTTTTCACACCAAAGCTCCAAAACTGTATTCAAAGGCCTTCTGAGGTTCTTACAAAACAGGGACTACCTGGAACAGATTCTTCTCAAGTCATCAAAGTTTGTGTTTCTAGAGTTTATATTTAGCTGACAATATTGCTGTCACTTTATATAGCTTAAGACTGTTCTTTGGACTAGAGCTCATATGTCTTGGAATGCTTTGACTCATGAATTGTTTCTCCTGATAATGTTACATCACGTAACCATCTCTGTCTAATTGGTTAGTATCTGCTGGAGGAGGCAGGCAACCAGCCTAATGACTAGCCTGCCTGACTGACTGCCTATGGAAAACCTATAATTATTACATGTGTCTCTGAGTATCCAGTTTCTTCCTGGGATCAAAACAACTTGCCTTCATGTAACCTCTATCAATACTTTTTGCTTGATAGAAACAATATTGAATTTTTCCCAAAGCTTATCTACCAGTAACTTGTTGAGATCTTTGCTTTGGAAAGCCAGGCCCAGAATATATAAATAAAACCAGTCACCTAACAATAAGAGCAAAACCAAACAATGGCTACTATAAATACACACTAACTAAGAGGATTTTAATCAAGCACAATGACTTTATAACTCAAATGAAAGACTTCTATGTGGCTTGAGTGAAAGAAAGCTGTCTAAAATAATAGAATGAATTTATTGATATACATTCACTTTGAATCTCCTCTTCACATGAAATGAGAACCATAATTTTTAAAGTGAATACCAAACATGTCTTTGTCAGCTTAAAACCAATCCACAAATATGGAAGCCCAATATGGATATCGTATCCAATTATCAATAAATATTATAAACCAGAACAATAACTTCTCAGAGAGAAGGGTAGGTAGGAAGCTGTCACTATACTTCTCCATTCTCACCTCTATTTTCACTTTTTAATATTACCAGAAAAAAGAGAAAAATGAAAATTTATACTATATGAATAGTTTCAAAAAATGAAAGCTCACACATAGTGCCCCAGTGAGCAAAATTATATAAAGAAGCTAATCTCTGAGGTTCTCCTTTAGCTAAATAAAGCAAGCCAGCAATTTCTCTCTTTCATGTAATGAAATAAGGTATAAATTTCAGGTTCTTATCAAATAAGAGGAGGAGGGCCAGGAAGAAGAGGAATGGGGAGGGGAACAGGAGAGGGTGGAGAAGGAGAGGAGAAGGGGGAGGGACGAAGGGGAAAGGGAAGAGAGAAACAACCGTGGCTTTGCAGTTCATTTTCAGTTTGTCTACTTAATGAAAACCTCATTGTACAACCCTGAAAACCATTTCCAGCAGGCAAAGTATTTCTGATTCAGCAGAGGTTACACAAGCATCAAAGCAGTTAAATATAGGTGCCAAGCCACATTGCCAGGAGCTCTTAGTACTGTGAGTTAGTGTTACCTGACGACAGCTTAGTGAATATAAAATTACTTGTTTCTCCAAATGAAGACAATCAAATTGCCACCTTCCATTGTAATAATGCACAACTAGTGATCAGCAAAGTGCAAACATAATTACCATGAAGAAAACAAAAAATCAAATCTAAATCTCTCTACAGAGTAAACACATCTATCTGGCTTCCACCAAAAAGGAGTGCATTTCAATGCTGAATGCTGTGATGCAATCTTTGTTATTTAACAAGACTTATTAGTCTTACAGTAAATTAAAATGGAAAACAACAAGAAAGACCAATTAACAAAAAGTGAATACAAATGCCAATAAGAGTACTACAACTTTCCAGACAGAGTATAAGGCCTACAAATTGTGCCACTGCCATTTGACCTGATAATGTTAAGTGTATGTCAGCAGCACCACCATTATAAAAACTACGCTTTCAGAGACTTCTTTCTAGCCTAGAAACCTTTCAGCAGGTCGAAAAAAACAGGTATTATCCAAGCTCAAAAGCTTTTGTCTTAACTTTTCCTTAAAAGAAAAAAGTTATGCCTTATTGTCTTCTAAAGTGACCTGTATTTTTGAGGTTGAAAATTCACCTCACAAAATTGATTTATTATCTCTATCCAAGTTTAGAAAAATAACCAAGCATAGGGTACATGTCCACAACTTTTATTACTGAGACACTCAGCATCTGGAATTCCTATCCAAATGTGGTGGCCAGGTTGGGCCACTATGAAAGTGATTTCAGTAACCCATAGCTGGGTTAGTATTAAAGCCCTGAAAATTTGACATGTTTTTCCCATACCCTGAAGATTTCTAAGTAATCTATATAAATATAGATGTTGCTCCAATCAAACTGCTTTCTTAAAAGCTCTCTTACTAAAGTGATTTTATACCTATCTAACTCAAAATTTAAAACACTCAGATTTACATCATCCCTTCCAATATGGCAAAAACTATCTTTCCCATTTCAAAACACTCCTAACAGGGGTTTTCTTCTTTCACCAATAATGTCTTCCTTTTCATTAAAATATGCTCAACATTGCTAATTATTAGAAAAACGCATATCAAAACTACAACGAGGTATCACCTCACACTGGTCAGAATGGTCATCATCAAAAAGTCTACAAATAGTAAATGCTGGAGAGGGTGTGGAGAAAAGGGAACCCTCCTACACTGTTGGTAGAAATGTAAATTGGTGCAGCCACTATGGAGAACAGGATGGAGGTTCCTTAAAAATGTAAAAATAGAGCTACCATATGATGCAGCAATCCCACTCCTGGGCATATATCCAGAAAAGACAAAGACTCTAATTCAAAAAGATATGTGCACACCAATGTTCATTGCAGTACTATTTATAATAGCCAAGACATGAAAGCAACCTCAATGTCCATCAACAGATGAATGGCTAAAGAAGATGTGGTACATATATACAATGGAATATTACTCAGCCATAAAAAGGAATGAAATAATGCCATTTGCAGCAACATGGATGGACCTGGAGATTATCATACTAAGTGAAGTAAGCCAGACAGAGAAAGACAAATATCATATAATATCACTTATATGTCAAATCTTAAAAAATGATACAAATGAACTTATTTACAAAGCAGAAATATATATTTCAATAAAAAAATTTAAAAAATAATGTCCCCCTTTTTATCAGAAAAGTATATCTTACATATAATAGCTGATATTCCATTTTTACCTGATATCTCTATTCTAAATAATTTCATTTATAATCCTCTAACTCAAAAATGGACCAGTTGAACTGATTCACTTTGTTATAAAGCAGAAACTAATTAAAAAAAAAAAAAAGGACCAGTTGAAGGAGAAGGGGTAGCACAGCAAAGAGTGAAAGTGCAATGAATTAGGGACCATCAACAACATAAGATTCCCTGAGCTTGAATCTCAGCATTTAAATTCAGACATCTGCAATCAGATAGATCATTCCTTTGAAGGATGCTTTCATCCTTTATAAACCTGAAATGGCCAGTCAGTCTTACATTGCATTCCTATTCCACCATTCCTCCATTTTATTAGGAAAGAGTGGAGGAAAGGGTGAGATGAAGGTACTGGGTTGACTTTGTGGCAAAATCAAAAGCAGAATAAGGACAGGAGAAACAGGAGAAAGGGAAAGTCTAAAGTCTAGTGCAAGTTTTATTGTGATTTGAAATAAATTTCATATCATTAAGAGAAGTCTGCATGTGAGGAATAAGATAGTTTTAAAGGAAAGATCTTTTTCCTTCACCTTGCCAAAGAAGTTTTTCCCCAAAGGACCTTACTTATAAGCTTAACACAATAAAACCCCCCCTACAAGGGGGGGTGGTGGTGGCAATCAGTATTTTTTTAACTTCAATGATGAGTAATTTAATATGTTCCTAAAATTATGATCCTACAGAATATTCCTTACAATACAGTAATAATAAAAAGTGTCCACAAAAAGAGAAAAGGAAACCTATTGTCAGAAAATATCTTCCAGACCCAGGGAGATAAATGCTTGCATAAATATTATCAAAAGCTTATGGCGGGGAGCCGGAGGAAGATGGCGGAAGAGTAAGACGCGGAGATCACCTTCCTCCCCACAGATACATCAGAAATTCATCTACACGTGGAACAACTCCAACAGAACACCTACTGAACGCTGACAGAAGACCTCAGACCCCCCAAAAGGCAAGAAACTCCCCACATACCTGGGTAGGTCAAAAGAAAAAAAGAATAAACAGAGACAATAGGTTATGGACGGGACCTGCACCAGTGGGAGGGAGCCGTGAAGGAGGGAAGGTTTCTACACACTACAAGCCCCTTCGAGGGCGGAGACTGCAGGTGGCGGAGGGGGAAAGCTTCGGAGTAGCGGAGGAGAGCACAGCAACAGGGGTGTGGAGGGCAAAGCAGAGAGATTTTGGCACAGAGGATCGGTGCCCTCAGGCACACACCAGCCCGAGAGACTTGTCTGCTCGGCCGCCAGGGCGGGCGGGGCTGGGAGCTGAGGCTCGGGTATCGGCTTTCAGTCGGAGCGCAGGGAGAGGTCTGGGGCTGGCGGCAGGAAGAGACCCTGAAGGGGTTAGTGCTAGCCCGGAGGGAGTCCGGGGAAAGGGTCTGGAGCTACCGGAGAGGCAAGAGACTTTTTTCCCTTTTGTTGCCTGGTGCGCGAGGAGAGGGCATTCCCCTCCCTCCCCTCTGCCTGAGTGAGCCAGAGCCCCCGAATCAGCGGCTCCTTTAAAACCGTCCTGTCTGAGCGAAGAACGGACGCCCTCCGGCGACCTACGCGCAGAGGCGGGGCCAGGTCCAAGGCTGAGACCCGGGAGCTGTGAGAGCAGAGACAGGGAAATCTCTCTGTGCAGCCTCCGAGGCAGCGGATTAAAGCTCCACAGTCCATTTGATGTGCCCTGCGTCTGTGGAGTGCATGAATGGACAGCGAATCATCCCAAATTGAGGAAGTGGACCTTGAGGACAAGATTTAAGACTTTCCCCCCTTTTTTTTTCCTCTTTTTACAACGAATTATCTCAAATTAAGGAGGTGGACTTAGCAAGATTTCAGACTTTTCGCCCTTTTCCTCTTTTTACAACGAATTATCCCAAATCGAGGAGGTGGACTTGGAGAGCAAGATTTTTGATTTTTCCCCCTGCTCTCTTTTTGTGAATGTGTATGTGTAATCTTCTGTGTAAGATTCTCTCTGTATAGCTTTGCTTCCACCATATGTCCCAGGGTTCTTTCGGTCCGTGTTTTTTTTTCAATAATTACTTTTTAATTTTAATAACGCTACTATATTTCATACTTTATTCTATTTTACTTTACCTGCTCTTTCTTTTTTTCCTCCCTTCCCTTCCTCCCTCCCTCCCTCCGCTCCTCCTTTCCTTCTTTCTTTTTCTTTCCTCCATCCCTCCCTCCCTCCCACCCTTCTTCTTTCCACTTTCTTTTTCTTTCCTTCCTCCCTCCCTCCCTCCTGTCTTTCTTTCTTTCTTTCTTTCCTTCCTCCCTCCCTCCCTCTCTTCTTCCATTCACTCTTCCTTTTGCTTTCATTCCTCCCTCCCTCCCTCCTTTCTTTCCTTTCTTTCCATCCTTCCTCCCTCCCTCCTTTCTTTCTTCCTTCCTTCCTTCCTTCCTTACTTCCCTTCTTCCTTTCTTTCAATCTCTCTTTCTTTCTTCTACTAATTATTTCTTTCTACTTTTTCTCACTGTTATTCTGAGCCGGGTGGATGAAAGGCTCTTGGTGCTGCAGCCAGGAGTTAGTGCTGTGCCTCTGAAGTGGGAGAGCCAACTTCAGGACACGGGTCCACAAGAGACCTCCCAGCTCCACATAATATCAAGCAGCGAAAATCTCCCAGGGATCTCCATCTCAACACCAGCACCCGGCTTCAGTCAACGACCAGCAAGCTACAGTGCTGGTCACCCTATGCCAAGCAAATAGCAAGGCAGGAACACAACCCCACCCATTAGCAGAGAGGATACCTAAAAACATAATAAGGCCACAGGCACCCCAAAACACACCACCAGACGTGGACCTGTCCACCAGAAAGACAAGATCGAGCTTCAACCACCAGAACACAGGCATTAGTCCCCCCCACCAGGAAGCCTACACAACCTACTGAAACAACCTTAGCCACGGGGAACAGACACCAAAAACAACGGGAACTACGAATCTGCAGCCTGCAAAAAGGAGACCCCAAACACAGTAACATAAGCAAAATGAGAAAGCAGAAAAACACACAGCAGGTGAAGGAGCAAGATAAAAACCTACCAGACCTAACAAATGAAGAGGTAATAGGCAGTCTACCTGAAAAAGAATTCAGAATAATGATAGTAAAGATGATCCAAGATTCTATTTCCCAGATCCAAAATCTTGGAAATAGAATAGACAATATGCAAGAAACAGTTAACAAGGACCTAGAAGAACTAAAGATGAATCAAGCATCGATTAAAAACACAATAAATGAAATCAAAAATACTCTAGATGGGATCAATAGCAGAATAACTGAGGCAGAAGAACGGATAAGTGAGGTGGAAGATAAAATAGTGGAAATAACTGATGCAGAGAAAAATAAAGAAAAAAGAATGAAAAGAACAGAGGACAGTCTCAGAGACCTCTGGGACAACATTAAACGCACCAACATTCGAATTATAGGGGTTCCAGAAGAAGAAGAGAAAAAGAAAGGGACTGAGAAAATATTTGAAGAGATTATAGTTGAAAACTTCCCTAATATGGGAAAGGAAATAGTTAATCAAGTCCAGGAGGCACAGAGAGTCCCATACAGAATAAATCCAAGAAGAAATACGCCAAGACACATATTAATCAAACTGTCAAAAATTAAACACAAAGAAATCATATTAAAAGCAGCAAGGGAAAAACAACAAATAACACACAAGGGAATCCCCATCAGGTTAACAGCTGATCTCTCAGCAGAAACTCTACAAGCCAGAAGGGAGTGGCAGGACATAATTAAAGTGATGAAGGAGAGAAACCTGCAACCAAGATTACTCTACCCAGCAAGGATCTCATTCAGATTTGATGGAGAAATTAAAACGTTTACAGACAAGCAAAAGCTGAGAGAGTTCAGCACCACCAAACCAGCTTTACAACAAATGCTAAAGGAACTTCTCTAGGCAAGAAACACAACAGAAGGACTATACCTACAATAACGAACCCAAAGCCATTAAGGAAATGGGAATAGGAACATACATATCAATAATTACCTTAAATGTAAATGGACTAAATGCTCCCACCAAAAGACACAGAGTAGCTGAATGGATACAAAAACAAGACCCATATATATGCTGTCTACAAGAGACCCACTTCAGACCTAGAGACACATACAGATTGAAAGTAAGGGGATGGAAAAAGATATTCCATGCAAATGGAAATCAAAAGAAAGCTGGAGTAGCAATTCTTATATCAGACAAAATAGACTTTAAAATAAAGACTATTAGAAGAGACAAAGAAGGACACTACATAACGATAAAGGGATCGATCCAAGAAGAAGATATAACAATTGTAAATATTTATGCACCCAACATAGGAGCACCTCAATACATAAGGCAAATACTAACAGCCATAAAAGGGGAAATCGACAGTAACACAATCATAGTAGGGGACTTTAACACCCCACTTTCACCAATGGACAGATCATCCAAAATGAAAATAAATAAGGAAACACAAGCTTTAAATGATACATTAAACAAGATGGACTTAATTGATATTTATAGGACATTCCACCCAAAAACAACAGAATACACATTTTTCTCAAGTGCTCATGGAACATTCTCCAGGATAGATCATATCTTGGGTCACAAATCAAGCCTTGGTAAATTTAAGAAAATTGAAATTGTATCAAGTATCTTTTCTGACCACAATGCTATGAGACTAGACATCAATTACAGGAAAAGATCTGTAAAAAATACAAACACATGGAGGCTAAACAATACACTACTCAATAATGAAGTGATCACTGAAGAAATCAAAGAGGAAATTAAGAAATACTTAGAAACAAATGACAATGGAGACACGACGACCCAAAACCTATGGGACGCAGCAAAAGCAGTTCTAAGGGGGAAGTTTATAGCAATACAATCCCACCTTAAGAAACAGGAAACATTTCGAGTAAACAACCTGACCCTGCACCTAAAGCAATTAGAGAAAGAAGAACAAAAAACCCCCAAAGTTAGCAGAAGGAAAGAAATCATAAAGATCAGATCAGAAATAAATGAAAAAGAAATGAAGGAAACGATAGCAAAGATCAACCAAACTAAAAGCTGGTTCTTTGAGAAGATAAACAAAATTGACAAACCATTAGCCAGACTCATCAAGAAAAGAAGGGAGAAGACTCAAATCAGTAGAATTAGAAATGAAAAAGGAGAAGTAACAACTGACACTGCAGAAATACAAAAGATTATGAGAGATTACTATAAGCAACTCTATGCCAATAAAATGGACAACCTGGAAGAAATGGACAAATTCTTAGAAATGCACAACCTACCAAGACTGACTCAGGAAGAAATAGAAAATATGAATAGACCAATCACAAGCACTGAAATTGAAACTGTGATTAAAAATCTTCCATCAAACAAAAGCCCAGGACCAGATGGCTTCACAGGCGAATTCTATCAAACATTTAGAGAAGAGCTAACACCCATCCTTCTCAAACTCTTCCAAACAATATCAGAGGAAGGAACACTCCCAAACTCATTCTACGAGGCCACCATCACCTTGATACCAAAACCAGGCAAGGATGTCACAAAGAAAGAAAACTACAGGCCAATATCACTGATGAACATAGATGCAAAAATCCTCAACAAAATACTAGCAAACAGAATCCAACAGCACATTAAAAGGATCATACACCATGATCAAGTGGGGTTTATTCCAGGAATGCAAGGATTCTTCAATATACGCAAATCAATCAATGTGATACACCATATTAACAAGTTGAAGGAGAAAAACCATATGATCATCTCAATAGATGCAGAGAAAGCTTTCAACAAAATTCAACACCCATTTATGATAAAAACCCTGCAGAAAGTAGGCATAGAGGGAACTTTCCTCAACATAATAAAGGCCATATATGACAAACCCACAGCCAACATTGTCCTCAATGGTGAAAAACTGAAACCATTTCCACTAAGATCAGGAACAAGACAAGGCTGCCCACTCTCACCACTCTTATTCAACATAGTTTTGGAAGTTTTAGCCACAGCAATCAGAGAAGAAAAGGAAATAAAAGGAATCCAAATTGGAAAAGAAGAAGTAAAGCTGTCACTGTTTGCAGATGACATGATACTATACATAGAGAATCCTAAAGATGCTACCGAAAAACTACTAGAGCTAATCAATGAATTTGGTAAAGTAGCAGGATACAAAATTAATGCACAGAAATCTCTGGCATTCCTGTACACTAATGATGAAAAATCTGAAAATGAAATCAAGAAAACACTCCCATTTACCATTGCAACAAAAAGAATAAAATATCTAGGAATAAACCTACCTAAGGAGACAAAAGACCTGTATGCAGAAAATTATAAGACACTGATGAAAGAAATTAAAGATGATATAAATAGATGGAGAGATATACCATGCTCCTGGATTGGAAGAATCAATATTGTGAAAATGACTCTACTACCCAAAGCAATCTACAGATTCAATGCAATCCCTATCAAACTACCACTGGCATTTTTCACAGAAGTAGAACAAAAAATTTCAAAATTTGTTTGGAAAAACAAAAGACCCCGAATAGCCAAAGCAATCTTGAGAACGAAAAACGGAGCTGGAGGAATCAGGCTGCCTGACTTCAGACTATACTACAAAGCTACAGTAATTAAGACAGTGTGGTACTGGCATAAAAACAGAAAGATAGATCAGTGGATCAGGATAGAAAGCCCAGAGATAAACCCACGCACATATGGCCAACTTATCTTTGATAAAGGAGGCAGGAATGTACAGTGGAGAAAGGACAGCCTCTTCAATAAGTGGTGCTGGGAAAACTGGACAGGGACATGTAAAAGTATGAGATTAGATCATTCCCTAACACCATACACAAAAATAAGCTCAAAATGGATTAAAGACCTAAATGTAAGGCCAGAAACTATCAAACTCTTAGAGGAAAACATAGGTAGAACACTCTATGACATAAATCACAGCAAGATCCTTTTGGACCCACCTCCTAGAGAAATGGAAATAAAAACAAAGATAAACAAATGGGACCTAATGAAACTTCAAAGCTTTTGCACAGCAAAGGAAACCATAAACAAGACCAAAAGACAACCCTCAGAATGGGAGAAAATATTTGCAAATGAAGCAACTGACAAAGGATTAATCTCCAAAATTTATAAACAGCTCATGCAGCTCAATAGCAAAAAAACAAACAACCCAATCCAAAAATGGGCAGAAGACTTAAATAGGCATTTCTCCAAAGAAGATATACAGACTGCCAACAAACACATGAAAGAATGATCAACATCATTAATCATTAGAGAAATGCAAATCAAAACTACAATGAGATATCATCTCACACCAGTCAGAATGGCCATCATCAAGAAATCTAGAAACAATAAATGCTGGAGAGGGTGTGGAGAAAAGGGAACACTCTTGCACTGCTGGTGGGAATGTGAATTGGTACAGCCACTATGGAGAACAGTATGGAGGTTCCTTAAAAAACTAAAAATAGAACTACCATATGACCCAGCAATCCCACTACTAGGCATATACCCTGAGAAAACCATAATTCAAAAAGAGACATGTACCAAAATGTTCATTGCAGCTCTATTCACAATAGCCCGGAGCTGGAAACAACCTAAGTGTCCATCATCGGATGAATGGATAAA
This sequence comes from Hyperoodon ampullatus, assembly GCF_949752795.1. Taxonomy (NCBI): domain Eukaryota; kingdom Metazoa; phylum Chordata; class Mammalia; order Artiodactyla; family Ziphiidae; genus Hyperoodon; species Hyperoodon ampullatus. The sequence goes on from NC_136920.1 coordinate 71,428,673, forward strand.
GAAGATGTGGCACATATATACAATGGAATATTACTCAGCCATAAAAAGAAACGAAACTGAGCTATTTGTAATGAGGTGGATAGACCTAGAGTCTGTCATACAGAGTGAAGTAAGTCAGAAAGAGAAAGACAAATACCGTATGCTAACACATATATATGGAATATAAAAAAAAAAAAAATGTCATGAAGAACCTAGGGGTAAAACGGGAATAAAGACACAGACCTACTTGAGAATGGACTTGAGGATATGGGGAAGGGGAAGGGTAAGCTGTGACAAAGGGAAAGAGAGGCATGGACATATATACACTACCAAACGTAAGGTAGATAGATAGCGGGAAGCAGCCGCAGAGCACAGGGAGATCAGCTCGGTGCTTTGTGACCGCCTGGAGGGGTGGGATGGGGAGGGTGGGAGGGAGGGAGATGCATGAGGGAGGGGATGTGGGAACAGATGTATATGTATGACTGATTCACTTTGTTATAAAGCAGAAACTAATTAAAAAAAAAAAAAAAAAAGCTTATGGCGGGCCTCCCTGGTGGCGCAGTGGTTGAGAGTCCGCCTGCCGATGCAGGGGATACGGGTTCGTGCCCCGGTCCGGGAGGATCCCACATGCCGCGGAGCGGCTGGGCCCGTGAGCCATGGCCGCTGAGCCTGCGCATCCGGAGCCTGTGCTCCGCAACGGGAGAGGCCACAACAGTGAGAGGCCCGCATACCGCAAAAAAAAAAAAAAAAAAAAAAAAAGCTTATGGCAAGTGGAAGAACAACAGAAAACATTAATAGATTTTGGGGGTTTTTTAAAGTTCATTCTATATGTTCCATGAAGATAGGGATTATGTCTGTCTTGTTCATTACTGGGTCCCCAGTGAGCAGCATAGTGTACAACACATCGTAGATAATTGATAATGTTGGGAAAAAAAGAGTGAGGAAAAATTAGGGAGGGAGAGATGAGCAAATAGCTTATTTTTTTAAATTAAGGTGAACAGATAATCATAGAAAATGCCACTCACATGTTAATGCTGCCAACCTAAACATTATTCTTTCTCTATATTCTTTTTACCAAAATCTCATTCCTTAACATCTAAATCATTATTTTTATATCTAGATCCCCAACAATGAGCTCTCTTTCACCTCCCTGAAATACAACAGTCCTCAAATGACTGCTAGAAAAGTACATCAAGATTATACCAAGATATACTTTGCTATGTCATACTCAACAAAACAAAATTGGATTCATCATTTTCCTCAATACCCTCCCTCATCCATTCACACCCAGAGGAGCATCATGCTCAGCATGATCCAAGTTCAAAACATGAACACTACATCCATCTCCTCTTTTTTATCCTTGCTCCTCATTGCCAGCCTGTCATTAAGCTCCATCAACACTTTCTTAATAATGTTTTCACGCTCACACCTTCTTACCACACTCATAATCACCTTAGTACAGGGTTTATTACACTTCATACCTAGACTCTTGCAACAGACTGTAAACTGATTTCCCTAATTTCAGTATCTCCAGCTCCAAATCAATCTTACTGCCACTCCTATTATCAGGCCACTCTCTTGCTCGAGAAAAATCAGTGGCTCTCCCCTGATGACAGAAAAAGTCCAAACTCCTGACTATGGCATTCAAGGCCCTCCATCCAGATCCAATCAATCTTTCTAAACTTATCTTCTAGTAGTCTACACTTTAACCTTCTACTCTACTAGACTGATATACTCGGAATTCACTTATTGCTGCCTCCCAGACTTTGCTCTGCCTGTCTCTCCTTATTTCCCTCACCTTCCTTTCTTATCACTAGGAAACCAATTGAGCCTATTCCAGGTAACTAGATCCACCCTACTAATCACTTCTAATAAGTGCTCTGAACTTTTATTTTTTATATAACTCATTCAACACAATGCATACTATCTTACACAATCTTTTTAAAATATATGCTATAATTATATGTTTATATGTAATCCCAACCAGATTGCAAACTTTTCAAGGGCAGGAACAAAATACTAGGCTTCTCTGTATTCCCACAGCACCTAGTACAATATTTTGCGCAAAGAAAACACTCAATAAATATTTGCCTAAATACTTAAATTTTATTAAATGAATAGGCAGAATTAAAATTAGGATATTACACTTAACCAGAGGATTTAAAGTAAAACTTCTAGATCTCTGTGCATAACTTGGTTTTTCAGGGCTGTCTCCTCTTCCCCCACCCTCTGGCCAATTAAATTCAGTTCATACTTTAAATGTTTTACATATTCTATGGCAAAAAACAAAAACAACAAATCATCAATCTATGTTGTTAGAAACATTCAAAAGATGGATAGATGGACAGACAGACGAACAGCTATGGATGGATGGATAGATGTTGGAGAGATGGTTGAAAAGATACAGAAATAGTATTTGCTAGACATTTAGGAAGTACCAATCCCTATGCTGAGCACTGCTACATGTATTATCTCACTTAGTTCTCAAAACAATTATAGGAGTTAGATAATGTACATTATCCCTCTTTTACAGAAAAGGAAACCAAGGCACAAAAATTTGTATTTAAAAAAAAATATTAAGACTTGCCTAAGGTCATACCTAATAAATAAAGAAGGCAGAATTTGAACTCAGATGGTCTAACTCCAGGGCAGATGCTATTACAATTAAAGGTAACTGATAGTAAATCTAAATTAAATGAATTAACTATTTTCAATTATCATCTGAATTTTTCTTTATTAGTTCATATACTTCCTATAGAATTTTATTTTTAATATTCTGGTTGGATATACTAGATACTCATTTAATCCAAGCGTCAAAGAATTTTCTGTCTTCATTTTTCCCTTGTTCCTTCCTTTCTACTTCTAGGATTTGAGGTATTTAATTACTAGTTAACAACTATAAAAGGAGAGGGGGAAGCAGAAAGGAGAACAGGTGACCTTCTAACCAATCCATTTGACTCTCTGACAGTTCGACAACGAAATTGATTACAGAAATAGTTAAATCTATTGGCACACAAGTCTTAAAGGTTCACTGTAGTTTTCATACAGTAAATTTTTTGGTCATTAACTATCCATGCTCGCCCTGGCATGCTTTTTCTGGGTAGCCTAGATGATCAGCAGTTAACTATATTCTTTTTTTCTGCGGTACACGGGCCTCTCACTGTTGTGCCCTCTCCCGTTGCGGAGCACAGGCTCCGGACGCGCAGGCTCAGCGGCCATGGCTCACGGGCCTAGCCGCTCCGCGGCATGTGGGATCTTCCCGGACCGGGGCACGAACCCATGTCCCCTGCATCGGCAGGCGGACTCTCAACCACTGCGCCACCAGGGAAGCCCCTAACTATATTCTTATACAGACAATTGTGACATAAAATAAGGATGTCACTTCCCATTCATTTCAAGGTCCAGAGAAGTATGAGATCCAATTTCTACCTTACAGCTTTTACCAGAAAAGCCATACCAGAAGCATCATATACAACCGGAGCTGTTTCACTACAAAAGTAGGTGTTGAGGACAGCCTTCAGGGAAAATGAGATGAAGTACTTGAGCAGTATATATTTAACACACCACCCATCTAGAATTCATTTCAGGGAATGCAGAGTTAATCGAAATATCCTCTTAAAATCTGACAACCATATAACATTACATACACCCTAACTTCTGGGGGGAAAAACAGAAAAAGTCCATACCCAAGGGCATTCATTTTTATAAATTGTAAGTCTCTGTGAAAGTTGAAGAAAGGTTTTCACTACTAACTGAAATTTCCACATTTTTTATATACACCAAACAGTCTAGATTCACAAATAAAGTGCTGCTATCCTGTATTTTTCCCTCATTACCTCCACCACCCCTCCCCATTCCTTACAGCTATTTGCTTGAAGTTTCTCACTTGCATTTGCTGGTAACATATTATCATAAACAGCTCCAGGAGATGAGAATCCAATTGTTTCCATGAATCATTGCACAGAATTGTTTGAGTTATCATTATAGAAGACAAGTATGACTACCCACTGTCTTGCACACCAAGGGATTCTTTACTAAGTAGCTATATGCACACCTATCAAGCCACAGAAGTTCTAGTTTACCCAAGCTTAGTTATGGTGGAAAAAAATCCGCATTATTTATCCAGCTTTGTTTTTTCTTCTCATATAAGCACCGCCTCACAATTTCCCAAAGTAGAAACACTTTTACATGCCTCATCTATTAATTTTTTAATTTCTTCAAAAGTAAATCTTTTACTTGCATCCATGGTGCCTAGAACTGGAAAACTGCTACCAGTCTTAACAATCTACTGTCAGAAGGAAAAGTGTGGATTCGTAAAAAGGTTTAGAGTAGGGATTTAAATCCCAGACCTCTCATTTACCAGATCTGTGAACTTGACAAGTTACTTAACTCTCTGAGAGTCCCTGTCCCCATATGTAAAATTAGAGACAACACATCTTCCTGAAGATTAAATTAATATATTACAAGTACTACTTAGCATTTGGTAGGTATTAAATCAACGGTAACTTCCTTTAAATAAAAGTGCACAGAAAAATAGTTTGACTCAAACAAAAATTCTTAAAGAAAGAGATTCTGAATTTTTACAAATCACAGTAAATAAAATTTTCATGGAATACTTTTCCAGTGGCAATATACCCATGACCCAAAGCTAAGTGGGCCAGAGACTAGGACTATGTCAACAGGGTAAAATACATAGAATACTATTTCCCAAAAGGG